>NC_067405.1:138855747-139160939 GCF_009764475.1 Pristis pectinata | reverse complement strand
CTCAGTGATTATTTTCTTGCATTATTTACATCAACTTGCAAGTATTTTAACCATCAGCAAATGAGGCAAACATTTATTTACACGTCTTTGGGATGTGGAGGAAACCCACATGGTCAGAGGGAGAACGTGCAAATTCCACACAGACAGCACCATAAATCAGGATGGAACCAGGGCTGCTGGACCTGTGAAGCAGCAGCTCGGTTACCTGCACCACTGTGTCACCGTATCTTCTCCACTGGGGGAAAAGGGAGAGAAAATCATCTGGTGATCGACCTCCAGCTTTTGCCACTGACATTCCCCCACCCCAGACGATGGACAATGGCCAGAGTTTCACTCGCAAAAATAAGACATCTCCTGACCACTGACACTCAAGATAGTTACATCCCAGCTGTTTCTGAGCACAACTGGGATGTGCTCTAGTTTTGACTCTCTCATTGTAGGTTCTCTCTATGTAGAGCAGTGGTACATACCTTTTTTGGAGATAGGGTCACATTGGCAAATCAAAATGCTTGAGAGCTACTCACACAAGCTGAGCGTCTCAAAATTCAAGTGTTCCTTGTCACTGTGATTCTGATTATGCAGAGGGTGATATCAGTGCACAGAGACAGCAGTGGCCAGCACAGTACAGCACAGGAACAGGCCCTTCGGCCCACAATGTATGTGCTGAGCATGATGCAAAAGTAAACTAGTCACTTCCCTAATTTCAGTTTCCTACAAATTCCCCAGCAGTTACAATGACCACATGCCAGATGAGATTGAACACAAATTCAGGGACTCCATTTATTTCATAGAAAGACTCCAAGAGAGATAAGATAGTGTCGAGTCATTTACAATCTTTGAGTTAATGAATTTAAAGTTATTTGTTAAAGATTTGAAAGCATTGTTGTGTTGAAGTGTTTTAGTTACATTTAAACTGTACTATTAAATTTAAAAACATTAAGTTGAGTTTTAATACTCTTTTGAATGATCATAAAGACAGTCTGTAAACCTAGGGGTGGAGCTTAACTAACCACCAAATCTGCGCAGGGCCTTGCCAATCAGAAGCCGGTTTTGTGGAACTGGTTGGTGTCAGAATTGATCTGGATCTATTGTGGAGAAACAGAGGGAACTGCTAAGCACCATGCCTTCTGGAGAAGCAGGAGCCCCATACCATTTAGTATAGAGAACCAACTTTCTACCTGTACAGTGAGTATCAAGAACTGGCCAATTAATCTGTGATTGAGAGCTTCAAGTTCCTAGGTGTAATTATTAAAAACAATGTGTCCTGGTCCAGCCACTTGGACACTACAGCCAAGAAAGCACACCAATGCCTCTACTTCCTCAGAAGGCTAAGGAAATTCAGCATTTCCCCCAATAACCCTCACCAATTTTTTGTTTTAGGAACAGATGCACCATAGAAAGCATTCTATCTGGATGCATCATGGCTTGGTATGGCTAAAAGATCTCCAAACATCTCCCTATCTACCTTGTCATGGATCATGCACTTCATCTGTCTACCTGCACTGCACTTTAGAAAGCACACAAGCACCTCTACCTCCTCAGAAGGCTAAGGAAATTCAGCACGTCCCTGTTGACCCTCACCAATTTTTATAGATGCACCATAGAAAGCATCCTATCTGGATGCATCACAGCTTGGTATGGCAACTGCTTTGCCCAGGACCACAAGAAATTAGAGAGTTGTAGACACAGCTCAGGACATCACACAAACCAGCCTCCTCTCCATGGACTCTGTCTACACTTCCTGCTGCCTCAGTAAAGCTGCCAACATAATCAAAGACCCCTCCCACTCCAGTCATTCTCTCTTCTCCCCCTTTCTATTGGGCAGGAGGAAAAGCTTGAAAACACGCACCACCAGGTTCAAGGACAGCTTCTATCCCACTGTTATAAGACTCTTGAATGGAGCTCTTGAACGAAAAAGATGAACTCTTGATTTGTCAATCTACCACATCATGGTCCTTAAACCTTATTTGTCTACCTGCACTTTCTCTGTAACTGTGACACCATATTCTACATTCGGTTATTGCTTTTCCCTTTGTACTACCTCGATGTACTTATGTTTTGAAATGGTCAGTATGGATGGCATGCAAAACAAAGCTTTTCACTATCTCAGTACACGTGACAAGAATAAACCAATTACTCCAATTACTGTAACACTATATTCTGCATTCCTTTTTACTACCTCAGTGTAATTACGTATGAAATGATCTGTCTAGATGGCTTGCAAACAAAAGCTTTTCTCTGTACCTCGGTACATGTTATAATAATAAACCAATACCACCTCCCCTTGGGAAGTACTGAGAGAATGAACACCAAGGGAGGATGGTGGGGTGAAGGAACTGTTCTCTGAACGGCAGATAAGCCAATTCACTGCCAGACAACAGCAACTGTGCTCATCCAAAAGATGGTGTAGGTTGAATGCAGATACAGAAGCAACAGATCATTATTCAAACACATGCGGATCAGAATTATCCAATAGGCTGGTTGCATGCTGTATACCAGGGATGTTGAATGTGACATTTTAAATGCAGTGAAATGTGTTAGAACATAAAACAGTACAGCACAGGAACAGGCACTTCAGTACAAAATGTTGTGGTGAACTAGTTAAACTAGTAATTAAAAGCCTACTAAACTAGTCCCTTCTGCCTATACCCCTCCATTCTCTGCACCTTTATGTGCCTATCTAAGAGCCTATTAAAGCCTTTATCGTACTGTGTATGCCCCCACTACCACCCCTGGCAGTGCATTCCAGGCACCCACTACTCGTGTGAAAAAGAACTTGCCCCACACATCTTTTGAACTTACCTCATCTCACCTTAAATGCATGCCCTCTAGTATTAGAGCATTTTGACTGTAGGAAAAAGATACTGACTGTCTAATCCATCCATGTCCCTCACAATCTTGTAAACTTCTATCAAGTCTCCCCTCAGCCTCCACCACTCCAGAGAAAACAATCCAAGTTTGTCCAACCTCTCCTCACAGGACATGCTCTCTAATCCAGGCAGCATCCTGGTGAACCTTTTTTGCACTCTCTCCAAAGCCTCTTCATCATTGCTATGGTCGCCCACTGCGAGCTGGATCTTACAAGAGCAGAGCATCATGTACATGTGACTAATAAAGATATCTTAATCTTATCTTAACCTTAAAGGGACCTGAGGGGCAATTTCTTCACACAGAGGGTGGTGCGTATATAGAACGAGCTGCCAGAGGAAGTGGTTGAGGCAGGTACAAAAACAACATTTAAAAGACATTTGGATAAGTACATGGATAGGAAAGGTTTAGAGGGAAATGGGCTAAACATGGGCAAATGGGACTAACTTAGGTGGGCACCATGGTCAGCATGGATGAGTTGGGCCGAAGGGCCTGTTTCTGTGCTATATAACTCTGTGACTGTGACTCTGTGATCATACAGCACATCGTTGGCATTTTGTCATGTCTAGCACCTCCCATGACCTCTTCCACCCGGAAAGACGAGAACAGCAGACTCATGAAAACGTGCAAGTTTTGCTCTAGGTCGAACATGAAACCACACTCCGATGTGCACTTTTGTCATCAATGGGGATTGCACCATACCAATCTCCCCATAATTCCTTTATTTCAAACCAGCAGCCCCTCAGAAAGTTGGCCATATCTACTTACAGCACCAGAGGAAGTAGTAGAGGTAGGTACAATTAGAATTTCTGCAAGTGGAAATGTTGTCTAGCTACTGAGTCATTTCTAATTGAAGAGGTTGGTACACTTACAATGTTTAAAAGACATTTGGACAGGTGCATTGATAGGAAAAGTTTAGAAGGAGATGGGCCAAACACAGGCAAATAGGACCAACTCAGAAATACACCTTGGTTGGCATGGACAAGTTGGGCTGAAGGGTCTGTTTCCGTGCTGTATAACTATGACTCTATGATTCACTTCTGCTGCAGTTTATTCATTGCCTTCACTCTGAAAATGCAACAGCAATTGACCAGTAACTGTGCCTGGAACCTAGGAAGTACAACATGAAGGGGTTGGGAAGGCCAATAGTTCTCTGTGAGAGTAAACACCCAGCTCACCACCTCTCCCAGTCTGCCTGCCTCCTGTTTGACGGATGCTGATGGTTTATTGAACTGCCCACTACAGTGGCACAGTTTACACCACTCAGCCTAGTAGAACTGTGCCCTGGCAGCAAACCCGCCAAATTCAGCACCTTGCTATAGAACCAGTGAAGGTCACTTTGTCAGTGATCTGCAGGGAATTAGTGTTTCCCTTGTCCAATGAATAGGTGCACTGTGGGTCTGATCTGTACCACAAATTGTGACAGAGTCATTGGTCACTGAAATAAAACAACCCCTTTCTTTCTAGAACTTCCTGCTCAAGATTAACACTCTTGGACATTGTCAAAATTAGAAAGTTAGATATAAAATGGAATGGATTTGATTGCAAGCAGTTAGCTAATATCCAGCACGTTTGACGAATTGTAGACTTGGTGAGCGATGATGGTTGTGACAGGCAACAAGCACTGCAAGTTCAGGGGCGTAGCAGGATGTGTGATGATGCAACAAATTGCAAACTTTTAATTTCATATTTTCTTAGAGGAGTCTATTTATCCCATCGAATCCATGCCAACTTCCAGAGTAATCCCATCAATCCCATTCCCCCACATTTCCCTATAACTTATTCTCTCTCACATGCCCTTGAACTCCATTCTGATCCTCCTCCCATCCACTTACACCAGAGATAATTTGCAGAGACCAACTGAGCAATCAGCACTTCTTTGGGCTGCAAGAGGAACATGGAGACTCCAAGGGAAACCCCACAGTCACAGGGAGAATGTGCAGACTCCACACATACAGCACCAGGGATCAGGATTGAACCCAGGTTGTTGGAACTGTGAGACAGCAACACTACCCCTTGCCTCTTCTGACCCCTGTTCCCAAACCAATTTATTGGTAAGGAAGTATTTTTAAAGTGCAGACACTGCTGGAATATAGCCCCACACGAGAGGCAAATGATGCCATGGGTTGAGTTACATGCCCTGGTGGACAAATCTCCCAGTTGAGACAGGAGAGAGCCTACTCAATGGTCATCCAATGACATCATGCAGTGCAATGCAGAGACTGGCCAGAAGAACTCTAGCTATGCTTAGAACTAATTTGCTTCTGGTAGTACCTGCTATGGAGCAGGAACAGAGTGCTGTCTTCCTTCGGGACATTCAGCGTGTCCTTTCTCCTCTCCCTAATCATTCATTCTCCTAATCGCACTGGATTCACCAAGCCTCCACCCACCAATTGCCATGCAATTACTGCCAAACATCATCCTTCTACTGACTTCCATCGACTTTTCCCAGGATATAATCAGCAGACCATTACACATCTGTACTGTTGATCCTGCATGCAGGGGAAGATAAAAATGTGGAATCCTCTTTTGGAATTGGTATTTGATGTCAGGTCAATAGTTAACTTTGATATGCTGCTGCTGCTAACTAAATGTACTGAGTAATACGAGGAATTCATAGAATTAAATTCCCCAGCCCAGTGGTGATATTTGAACTCCCATGTAGAATGAAAGCCTCTGGATTACTTGTCCAATAACAAAACCAGTATACTTCTACAAAGTGTTACTCCCATCCCATGATCAAAGCTCCTTTGTTCAGGTACCATCACAAAATGTTCCACTCCTACTCAAAGCATAGGACTTTGAAATAGACCCACAACGTGAAACTGGCCGTAAGTTTTATTTGCAATGCAAGGAACATTTCAAAAGTGGAAACTAAGCAAAGCTGATGCCAGAAGGACAAGGAATTAAGATAAGATATTTATTTATTAGTCATATGTACATTGAAACAGTGAAATGCGTCTTTTTGCGTTACTGACGATGTGCTGGGGGCAGCCCGCAAGTGTCGCCACTCTTCTGGCGCCAACATAGCATGTCCACAGCTCCTAACCCGTACGTCTTTGGAATGTGGGAGGAAACCCACGCAGACACACGGGGAGAACATACAAACTCCTTACAGAGGACGACGGGAATTGAACCCGGGTTGCTGGTGCACCGCTACACTACTGTGCCACCCATTTCATCTGGGATTGCTTTTGTAAGCAATGGATGATTTTGATTCCTCTGATTTCATTCTGACACCATGCAAAACACTCAGACTCTGAAAGAAGGAAATTCCAACCACACTTCCAAGACTTCAGCATTAACTGACAGAGCCCCAAAGCTAACCAGTATTAGTGGAAGTGATCAAACCAAGACCCTGCAAGGATGCCATTTCCCATTTCTGATTCGACGTTACCCCCTTAACCCAAGTCACACCAGACAGATTAATGGATTTGCAAAGATACAGAAATGACAAACAAACAGCTACATCTAGTCTGTACAAAATAATTTTCTTATGCACTACATCAGAGTCCCATCCTGGTAAATCTCCTCTGCACCTTCTCCCGCGTAATCATATCCTTCCTACAGTGTGATCACCAGAACGGCACACAATTCTCTAACTGTGGCCTAACCAAAGTTATATAAAATTGCACCATGACCTCTGTGTTCTCATACACTACGCCCTGGCTATTGAAGGCAAGCATTCTGTAGGCCTTCTTCACCACCTTATTTATCTGTGCTGCCAACTTTAGGGTGCTTATGGACTTGTACACCAAAGTCCTTCTGTTCCTCTATCCTCCTCAGGGCCCTACCCTTCAGGGTGTATGCCTAAACTGTCTTATCTCACCAAGATAGACAGTGTCTCTTGGGAGAACATGGCCTCTATACTCATGACTGCGTGGCCAGATTCTGCTCCAACTCCCATCCACAAGTTTGCAGATGATACCACCGTAGTGGGTCATTGTAGTAGGAGAGCACATGGCTGTAACATGACAGTAACATGACAGTAACAACATGACCCCTCTGGTCAGAGGACAGCATTGCTCCTCGTATCGTGTCAATCAAGGTGTGGCTCCACCCCACCCATCAGGTGTGGGCATAGGGATTGGCCCTGGAGAACACCTTTGTTCCTGAACCTGCCTGACCATTGGCCTGTCTAAATCACCTGGCCAGGGTCCACCCAGCACTATAAAAGAGTGTTGCACTGCCCTGGCCCTCTCTCTTTTAACTGTCCCAGGAGTAGTGAAACCACGCTGCAGAGACCACTGGAAAGAGTGTGCACTACCATGTGGTTTGGGAGCGTCTTAGTCAGATTCCAGGGGGAGTTAGAGCCAATGCTTGTCCAGGTCAAGGTATTCAGGCATTGAAGTATTTATCCCCCGATAAGCTGTACCTTGTTTATTGTCTCTGTGTCTGTGTATCTCATCCTCATTGCGATTTCCCCCTCACGTTCGCGGTCTCCTGCGTGTGTGTGCGTGTGCGTGCGTGTGCGCATCTGTTCCCATTCATTCTGTCCCTGCGTTTGCCTTTGTGATTAAACTACTTTTAAAATCCAAAGCCTGTGTCCAGAACCCTCCACCTCTAAGATTCCAAAAGAACCTTTTCACACAACAGTCTTATCTCAAATAACGATGATTTGGAGTACAGGAAAGAGATAGAGAGCTTAGTAACGTGGTGTCACAAGATCACAAGACAAGGGAGCAGAAGCAGGCCATTCGGCCCATCGAGTCTACTCCAAGGGAAATGGGAGAAAAAAATGGGGAATGGGGGCGGGGAAACAAAAAAAAACCTATTATTATCCCAATTTCTGGCCTTATCCCCATATCCCTTGATACCCTGACTATTTAGATATCCATCTATCTCTTCCTTGAACGCCCCCACTGATCTGGCCTCCGCTGCTGTACGTGGCAAGGAGTTCCACAAATTCACCTCCCTCTGACTAAAGAAATTTCTCCTCATCTGTTTTGAAGCTGTACCCTCTAATTCTAAGATTGTCCCTCTGGTCCTGGACTCACCTACCAAGGGAAACAGCCTAGCCACATCTACTCTGTCCTTTCCTATCAACATTTTAAATGTCACTATGAGGTCCCCTCTCATTCTTCTGTACTCCAGTGAGTACAGTCCAAGAGCCGACAAACGCTCATCATACGTAAGCCCTTTCATTCCTGGAATCATCCTCGTAAATCTCCTCCGAACCCTCTCCAACATCAGCACATCCTTCCTAAGATGTGGGGCCCAAAACTGCGCACAATATTCCAAATGAGACCTCACTAGTGCCCCGTAGAGCCTCATCAACACTTCCTTACTTTTATACACTATACCTCTCGAAATGAATGCCAACATAGCATTCGCTTTCTTTACCACCGATCCGACCTGGTGATTAGCCTTTCAGGTATCCTGCACGAGTACCCCCAAGTCCCTTTGTACTTCCGTACTTTGAATTTTCTCTCCTTCTAGATAATAAACTGCCCGCTTATTTCTGCTTCCAAAGTGTACAACTGCACATTTCTCAACATTGAATCTCATCTGCCATTTCCTTGCCCATTCTCCTAAACTGTCTAGGTCTCTCTGCAACCTTCCTATCTCCTCAATACTCCCTACTCCTCCACCTATCTTGGTGTCATCTGCAAACTTAGCCACGAAACCATTTATTTCATCATCCAAATCATTAATGTACAAGGGAAAAAGGAGCGGCCCCAACACCGACCCCTGTGGCACACCACTAGTAACCGGTAGCCAACCAGAACTAGATCCTTTTATTTCCACTCTGCTTCCTGCCAACCAGCCAATGCTCCACCCATTCTGTTATCCTACCCGTAATTCCATGACCTCTCATCTTATTAATCAGTCTCTTGTGAGGCACCTTATCAAAGGTCTTTTGAAAGTCTAAATACATAACATCTACCGCCTCTCCCTTATCCACCCTACCTGTGATTTCTCCAAAAAACTCCAATAGGTTGGTCAGGCAGGATCTTCCCTTCACAAAACCATGTTGGCTAGGACCTATCTTGCCTTGCGCCTCTAGGTATTCCGTAACCCCATCCTTGAGGATCGATTCCAATAACTTTCCCACCACTGACGTCAGACTAATAGGTCTGTAATTTCCTTTATGCTGCCTCCCACCTTTCTTATACAGCGGAACTACATTTGCGACCCTTCAGTCCTCCGGAACCATGCTGGAATCTATTGATTCCTGGAAAATTATCACCAATGCCTCCGCTATCTCTAAAGCCACCTCCTTCAGAACCCGGGGATGCACCTCATCCGGTCCGGGAGACTTATCTGTCTTTAGTCCATTTAGCTTTCCTAGCACCTTCTCCCTAGTAATCTTAACTGAACTCAGTTCCATTTCGTGAGACTCCTGACTAACCGGCACATTGCTGATGTCCTCCACGGTGAAGACCGATGCAAAATATTCATTCAATTCCTCTGCCATCTCTCTATCGTCCATTATAATATCAATTGGTCCTATATCAACCCGTGTCTCTCTTTTACTCCTTATGTATTTAAAAAAACTCTTAGTATCCTTTCGAATGTTATCCGCCAACTTCCTTTCATAATTCATCTTTTCTTTCCTAATGACCTTCTTAGTTTCTCTCCAGGTTTTTAAAAGCTTCCCAGTCTTCTGTTTTCCCACTAATTTTTGCTTCTTTGTACGCCGCCCCTTTTGCTTTTATTTTAGCCTTCACCTCTCTCGTTATCCACATTTGTGCCTTTTTTCCATTCAAAACCTTTTTTCTTGGACTATATCTATCCTGCATTTTCCTTATTTCCTGTAGAAATTCCTTCTATTTCTCCTCCGCCGTCCCTCCAGCTAGCTTACTCTTCCAATCAATTTGGGCCAACTCTTCTCTCATACCATTGTAATTTCCTTTGTTCCACTGAAATATCAATACGCCAGTTATCAGCTTCTCCTTCTCAAATTTGAAACTGAACTCAATTATATTGTGATCACTGGTTCCCAGTGGTTCCTTTACCTTTAGTTCCCTAATCACCTCCGGTTCATTACACAGCACCCAATCCAAAACAGCCGATCCCCTGGTGGGCTCATCAACAAGTTGCTCCAGAAAAACGTCCCTTAGACATTCTACAATCTCACTCTCCTGAGTTCTATGGCCTTGCTGGATTTCCCAGTCCACCTTCATGTTAAAATCCCCCATAATTATCTTCACATTGTCACTCTGGCATGCTTTTTCTATCTCAAACTGCAACTTATCGTCCACTTCCTGACTGCTATTAGGGGACCTATATGTGACTGCTACTATTGTCCTTGTACCCTTGCTATTTCTTAGCTCCACCCATAAGGATTCCACCTCCTCTGACCCAATGTCCTTCCTTTCTATTGATTTTATATCGCTACTAACCATCATGGCCACACCTCCCCCTCTGCCTACCCGCCTATCCTTCCTATACACTGTGTACCCCTGGACATTCAGTTCCCAATCACATCCATCATGAAGCCACGACCTGGTGTCATGACAACAAACCTTTTCCCCAATGTCAGCAAAACAAAAGAGCTGGTTATTGACTTCAGGAATGGAGGACAGTGCACAAGCTCCTGTTTACATCAATGGTGCTGAGGTTGAGAGGGTCGAGTGTCAAGTTTCTAGGAGTGAACATCACCAATTGCCTGTCCTAGTCCAAGCACATTGATGCCATGGCCAAGAAAGCTCACCAGCAGCTCTACTTCCTCAGGAGGCAAAAGAAATTTGGCATGTCCCCTTTGACCCTCAATTTTTTTTTTAAATCGATGCACCATAGAAAGCATCCTATCCGGATGCATCACAGCTTGGTATGGCAACTGCTCTGCCTGTGACCACAAGAAACTGCAGAGAGTTGTGGACACAGCTCAGCACATCACAGAAACCAGCCTCCCCTCCGTGGACTCTGTCTACACTTCGCTGCCTCAGTAAAGCACTGCCTCACTAATGTTACTAGGTTTCCATCTCCTTCCTGTACTCCACCTCATCGTTATTTGAGATACGGCCTACTACAGTGGTATCATCTGCAAACTTGTAGATGGGAGTTAGAACAGAATCTGGCCATGCAGTGGTGAGTGTAGGGGCTATGTTCTCCCAAGAGACGCCATCTATCTCAGTGAGGTAACAGTACAGGCATACACCATGAATGGTAGGGCCCTGAGGAGGATAGAGGAACAGAAGGACTTTGGTGTACGAGTCCATAAGCACCCTAAAGTTGGCACCTCTGTACATGTGACAAAAATAAACCAAATTTAAATTTAATTACCAAAACACAAAATACAGTGGCCAAGTAGGGAAAAGAACCTGGAAAACTCTTCTTTAACCTTTCACTTATTTAACATTAATCCACAAGATCATTGAGAATTCTAAATGAGGATACGACTCTAAAGTGATCATGGAAACAGGCCCTTCGGCCCAACTCGTCCATGCTGACTGTGTTGCCCATTGAGCTAGTCCCACCTGCCTGCATTTGGCCCATAGCCCTCTAAACCTCTCCTATCCATGTACTTATCCAGATGGCTTTTAAACGTTGCTGATGTGCTTTCCTCAACCACTATTTCTGGCAGCTCATTCCAAATCCGCACTACCCTTTGCGTAAAGAAGCTGCCCTGGTGCTCCTTTTGAATCTCTCACCTCTGATCTTAAACCCATGGCCTCTTGTTTTTTGAGCCCCTCCTCCTGGGAAAAAGACTATGTGCTTTCACCCTGTCTATGCCTCTCATGATCTTGCATACCTCTTACAGGTCACCCCTTAATCTCCTACATTCGAAGGAATAACGTCCTAGTCTACGCAACCTCTCCTTGCAACTCAGACTTCCAAGTCCAGGCAACATCCTGGTAAATCTTTTCTGCGCTCTTTCTAATTTAATAACATCTTTCCTACAACAGGGTGACCAAAACTGTACACAATACTCCAAGTGAGGCTTCATGAACATCTTATATAACTGCAATATAAACTTCCCAACTCCTATACTCAATGCCCCGACCGATGAAGGCCAGCGTGCCAAACGCCTACTTTCTCCACCCTATCTACTTGAGGTGCCACTTTCAGTGAACTATGCACTTGCACTCCTAGGTCCCTTTGTTCCATAACACTCCCCAGGGCCCTACCATTCACTGTACAAGTCCTACCCTAGTTTGAGCTCCCAAAATGCAAAAACTCACATTTATCTGGATTGAAAGCCATTTGCCAAACCTCAGCCCACATAGGGTCCTGAAGAAGGGACCCAAAACATTGACTGCCTGCTTTTCTCCACAGATGCTGCCTGGGCTGTTGTGTCTTTCTCTCAGCCCACATACCTAGCTGATGAAGATCCCCCTGTAATTTTTCATAACCTTCTACACTGTCTACAACACCAGCTATTTTAGTATCATCTGCAAACTTACTAACCATGCCTTGTACATTTACAACCAAATTATTTATATAAATTACAAACAAAGGTCCCAGCACCGACCCCTCTGGCACAGCGCTAGATGCAGGACTCCAGTCTGAGAAATATCCCTCTGCTAGATCACTACAGCTTTAGTCATGGGTCCCCAAGTGGATCCACAGACCCACCCACAGAAGATAAAACCACTCCATCACAGGTCAGCTTCCTTTGGATCTGGTACCACTGAGCCCAATTGATGGCTGCTCCTCCCTGCTCATGATGTCTGCATGTCTTTGTATTGTTTAAGATATTTATTTATTAGTCACATGTACATCGAAACACTGTGAAATGAGTCTTTTCACGTTACTGAGAATGTGCTGGGGGCAGCCCGCAAGTGTCACCACTCTTCTGGTGCCAATACCACAACATCTTCAACCACTGGCAAGCTGGGAGTGGAGAGATTGCTTGGGGAGACAAGAATCTGGCGACCAAACTTGGTGTCTGATTCAGGAGAGTTGGCGCATAAAAATCATTGCCTCGATGAACATGCAGCCATTAGTGTGCCAATCTTCCCTCTTGATGCAAAGGATCTTCCAGAGGTATTGTTGGTGGTACCTCTCTAGCCGCGAATTGTTTAGGTAGGCATAGTGTGCTGCTGCTCACCAGGCTACCAACAAAACATTCTTTATTGCAGGCAGACAGGCCCTAACCAATGATAGTGACCAATACAACAACGCATCAAAAGTGATGCCACATGCAACACTCTTTTCTCAAAAAGGTACACTCACCCTTATTTATACAATACTGCTTCCCTTTAAGTAATAAACATATCAATTATTAACCAATATAAAATTATACCAATTATTTGTAGATATGAAATTATATACTCAATTATTTACAGATACACACACATAAATCTAACCAGGCATTTAAATCTAACATACATTTAAAACTCTTCACTCGTCAAGCGTGCTTATTTCGTAAGTATCCACCCGAGGCACAAGCAATTCCAGTGGAGCACTTCTCCAAATAGGGTTCACATACCAGTTCTATGTCTACAATCCAGCAGCCTGGGACCAACCTTTTGGATTTTCCCAGGTTTTGGACAATCTATACATCAACATGCTAAAATAAAAGTAAAGCTACCTTGTAGATAACAAATCATGCTTTCTTTAGGCAGTGCTCCCCATGAATATATCCGCCAGCCTTTTTGGCACGATGGCAGTCATAGAGCACAGGAACAGGCCCTTCGGCCCAGTGGCAAAAAAAAACCCACAGTGAATCAGAGGTGGCAGAGGTCCAGATTCATTCCAGCTGACTCAGAGTGGGAACTAGGCTAGCTTACCACTATAAACAGAGTGGTAAAGCTGACAGCGCTCCACCAGGAGCAAGTACCCCTGGTTGAGTTGCCCTATTATTTGACAACTTCATAACTTCATTTAACTAAACATCAAAAGGAATACTTTCAAAAACTATCCAGCTTTTGTAGAGCTGAAATTTGTATGTGCAACCTGTAAATCTGATCTTGCATCCTATAATGCCATTGTTACTCTAACATAAAATGTATTTCTAGTCATGGAGACAATTTATTACTTATTTTCTAAACATCAACTCTTAACATTAAAAATAACACAGGCTAATAACAGTTAACCACAGGCAAATTGTGTCACAGAGGGGTTGCACTCCTAGAAAACTGTCCATATCACAATTTTCCGTAACACAAAACCTACTGAATCCAATATTACAAGTAGAAATGTGTTCTTTCAATAGTGATGATAGTACCACAGCTGCTAGCTCACGGCAGAGCCACTTAAGAGATTTGCTTTGGAAGCTAACAGAGCAATCTTTTATGTGGCTGCATTTGGAGACACAAGAGACAGCTGATGTTGTAATCTGGAGCCAAAAGCAAACTGAAGGCTGAAAGGTGATGGACTAGAAGAGAGGAAGAAAAAGGCAGACGAAGCTGGTGGGGGGAGGGGGGGAATGGGAGGAGGGGAGGGTGCTGCCTCTTATGTCTCCACTTATCACCTTCCAGTCTTTAGTTTCAACGGAGACATACACTTTTAAAAGCTTATTAAATAGGCAAGATAGTTTAATGATGTAACTGACAACATAACTGATAACAAATAATAAATACGTTTACAAATTGCACTTAAACTTGCTGGCCCTGTTTCAGATATCCTGAGGGTAAATAATATGGAATACTCTTGGAGGAAAGTAAAAACTGCTAGACAGCAAAATGAACATCACTACATTAAAAGTCCCACCACGTTATCTGCACATGCACAGGAAACGCTGGTTGAAAAAAAACAAAAATAGACAATTTGTTGTTTCTTTCACATTTTGTTTATTTTTCCTCCCCACATAAATTCCGTAAGAGCAAATTTGATTCCATACCTTGGATGTTTGGGTAGTGATTTGAGAATTCTGCAAGGGCAAATTTCTGTAACCCAAACAGCCATAAAGCAGAAATCACCTGTACTAGAGCAGTTACAAGTATATTACGTACTTATCATTAGAGAGCACAAACACATTGGCAACCTCTACTTCGGTTACTTCAGTCTCTGCCTCTGTTCTCACTCCATCTTGCATCCAGATTCACACTTTCTTCGTCTCCTATTTGAAGCCATAATGCTTTCTCCTCTGACATCCCCTCTCTTGGTTTTCTCCAACGTTTGCAATTCTTCCATAACAGCCTTCACCCTTTCCTGTTGCATCCTAACCACAAAATATTGGGCAGTTGTCAGCATGTCTACGCTGCCTGCGACTACTGGTACCACATTGCAATCCAGTACTCTCAATGGATCCAGCTCAATCTGAGCTTCATTCAGTCATTCATTAACACCAGAAACACTTGAAGTCTTGCAGACACGAGCACTCCTCCAAAACTTGCAAGGTCTCATCTGTAGAGAGAGAGCAGCTTGCAATGAGTCACCACGCTCTCCTGCAGCATCACCTGCCCAGATGCATTTGATATTGCCTCATGCAGAGACTTTTGCCTTCTGCTTTACCTGTGGATTCCTGCAAGCGCCCAGCTGTCATCCTGAAACCCCAGTGAACTCTCATTCATCCAAACAGATTACAGACTCTTCCTCAACTGTTTACTACCGACAATTGCTAATATCCCCAAAGCTCTGAAAACTTTAAATCACAATCCAAAAGAAGCTATTGACACAAACTGCTCAATCTCACCTTGGTCTGCTTGTTACTTTTCTTTGATGGATTGTTTCAAAACCTCGTTGTGACCTCCATAGACATTTCAGTAATAGACATGTTCTGCTTGAGTATCTGGCTGCCATTGTGCATGACATTTATTTTACTTGCTGCCCTGCAGTGAAATAACCACATACCCAGTCCTTGCTGGCAAACATCTGAAAAGTCAGTGCAGCACACTTCTGGATTTCAAAAGAATTCTCTATGGCAGGGAAGGTATATTCTTTGTTGATATGTAGACTCGCATTACCAGCATGTCCGGTAACGTCATGTTCCCATTCTCCACCCAGAGTTTTCACCTCTGTCTTTGCCTCCACAATCTCCACTTCTTCTCAATCTTCTTAGCACCAACCCTTGCACACGTTGACCCAACTTGTGGCTTCCAGGAAGGCTTTGCACTTAACTGCTTAGCTCGCCTCTTAGCCCAAGCTACACGTTCCCATTCAGATTTTTTTTATACAAAATAAACTTTATTCATAACAAAAGACAAACTATATACAATTACAAAACAGTGCAAACCTTTACATTCTTGTACAGATCATTCATTAGTGTTACCTTTTTATACAGAAAACAGCACCAATGCCACACGTGTGGCTCCCTGGAAACTACCCGGTCCCGTATTTACAATATTTAGGGGCTTTCTCGCCTGTCCCCACCCCTCCCTCTCCAGTGGCAGAAGAACCCTAAACTGTAGTCCTTCCCCACCGAACCTTTGCGTTGGCTGTGCCCAGCTTCAGTGCATCCCTCAGCACGTACTCCTGCAGCCTGGAATATGCCAGCCGGCAGCATTCCCCTACGGACATCTCTCAGTGCTGGAAGACCAACAAGTTTCGGGCAGACCAAAGAGCGTCCTTCACCAAGTTGATGACCTTCCCACAGCAGTTGATGTCCATCTCTGTGTGTCTCCCCGGGAACAGCCCGTAGATCAGAGAATCCTCTGTTCTGATGCTGCTGGGGATGAACCGTGACAAGGACCCTTGCATCTTTCGCTACACCCTCCTCGCAAACCTACAGCCCGCAAAGAGGTGGGCGACTATCTCGTCCCCAGCGCAGTCCTCCTGGGGGCAGCGCGCGCTGGGAGTGAGGTTCCAACCATACAGGAAGGATCTGACTCGGAGGGCCCCTCTCACCGCCAGCCAAGCAAGGTCTTGGTGCTTGTTGGTGAGTTCTGGCGATAAGACATTCTGCCAGATGGTCTGGACAGTCTGCTCAGGGAACCACCCCACAGCATCCATTGAGGTCCTTCTCCTGCAGTGCCTGCAGGGATGTTCCATGCTGACCACTGCCTGATGGACTTGTGGTCAAAGGCATTGGGTCTGGAAGAACTTTTCCACGAAGGACAGGTAACAGCGGCAGTGTCCAGCTGACTGGGATGCCATGTGGGCACGGGGCCAGGGCCTATCCTTTGCAACAACAGGACAGGTAGAACCTCGGTACGTAGTGACACTTGGTGCCCACATACTTGGGTTCCACGCACAGCCTGATGCAGCCACAGATGAAGGTGGTCATCAGGAGGAGGGCAACACTGGGGACACCTTTACCCCCATTGTCCAGCGACTTGTGCATGGTGGCCCGTCGGACCCCGCTCCATCTTGGATCCCCCAGATGAACCGGAAGACGGCACGGGTGATTCCCAAGCCAGAGGAGCGAGAAACAGGCCACACCTCTGCCAGTACAGCACCCTGAGAGCGCCTCACACCTGATGACCAAGTTCTTCCCAGTTATCGATAGGGAGTGCTGTTCCCACAGTCCCAGTCTCTGCTTCACCTTCCCAATCTGCTCCTGCCAATTTTGCTGCATGCCCCAGCCCCTCCAAACCAGATCCCCAGCTCTTCAGATAGTCAGGCCCTGATGGTGAAGGGGGACGATGGAGCGGTGGGGCCAGGTGCCGAAGAGCATGGCCTCACTCTTCGCACGATTGACTCTGGCCCTGATGCCACTCAAACTGGTCGCAGATGCTGATCAATCTGCGAACTGACCTTGGGTCCGAGCAGAAGACGGTGACGCCGTCCATGTACAGGGAGGTTTTCACCTGGGTGACCTCACTGCCTGGCAACGTCACCCTTCTGATGCTCTCATCCTACCTGATGGACTCGGCAAAGGGTTCTATACAGCACAACGAACAAGACGGGAGAGAGGGCAGCCCTGCCTGACTCCAGACTTGATGGGGAAGCTGTCTGTTTCCCACCCATTGATTTGGACTGCACTACAGATGTCTGTGTAGAGCAGTTGGATCCATTCCTGATTCCCTCCCCAAAGCCCATTTTGGAGAGCACGTCCAGCATGTACGTGTGTGATACCCTGTTGAAGGGCCTTCTCCTGGTCCAAGCTGACCAGGCAGGTGTTCACACCCTCTGTCCTGCACATAGGCGATGGTATCCCTGAGGCAGCACGAGGCTTCAAAGATCTTCCTACCAGGTACAGCACAGGTTTGGTCCGGGTGGATCACCTGTCCCAGAGCAGACCTGACCCTGTTGGTGATGGCCTTGGACAGGATCTTACAGTCCACATTCAACAGTGAGGTGGGTCTCCAATTTCTGATGTCCGCGCTCTCCCCCTTCTGCTTGTAGATGAGGGTGATGGTGCCTTCCTCATAGACTCTGACATACTGCCAGACCCCAGCATAGCATTGTACACTTCCAGCAGGTCCGGGCCCAGTCCAGTCCCACAGAGCCAAGTACACTCCACCGTAAGCCGTCGCTTCCAGGAGTTTTATTCGTATCAAAGGAACGGACGGAGCCAGTCAGCTCCTCCAGGGTCAGTGGTTGGTCCAGACTCTCCCACTTGCTGTCATCTAAGACCTCCGTGATAGAGGACAGGAAGTTCTGGGAGTGGTGCTGTCTGTGGCCTTTTTGTCGTACAGACTGGCATAGAAGGATCTGCAGATCCTTAATATGTCCGTCTGCGAGGATGCTACTGAGCCATCCTCTTCCTTAAGGCTGTGGATCACAAAGCTCCCCCTGTGCACCTTTTGGAAGAAGAAACGTGAGCACGTCTCATCCTGCTCCACGGATCGAACCCTGGATCGGAAGATAATCTTGGAGGATTCAGAGGCGTGGAGCTGGGCTTGCCGGCTCTTTGCCTCTCGGAGTTCCTCCCTCACATCCACCCCCCTCGAGCTACAGAAGGAGGAGTTGCTGCAAGTCTGTCTGGAGTTGGCACAGTTCCCTCTGACTCCGTCTTGCTTTCTGGACCCCCCTGTGGATGAAGAACCTCTTGATGTTCCCCTTTGTCGCTTCCCACCAGTGCACAGGAGAGTCAAAGAGGGGTTTCACAGTTCTCCAACCTGCGTAATCCCTCTTAGTTCCTCCATGCTCTCTGGGGTCAGCAGCTTGACGTTCAACTTCCACGTCCCCCTGCCTGCCTTCTGGTCCTACCTGTAGGTGATAGGAGGGCTGAAGGAGACGGTGGGTCAGAGAAGAACACCGGCGTGACGTCGGTGGATCTGACCGTGATTGGCTCCGACACAAGCAGGAAGTCGATCTGGGAACCGGGCTGAGCCGTCCAAAACTTGACCAGGTGTGTTGCGGCTGTGCTCCACCTGCAGGGGTGCGGAAGGCGTTGCACAACTTGGCATCCTTTACCGTTTCCATCAGGAGTCTGGAAGTGCCATCCAGTCTGCTGTCGGCACTGCCGGATCATCCAGCCGCATCAATGATGCAGTTGAAGTCACCGGCCAGAACGACTGGCCGGGACGTCACCAGCAGCAGTAGGAGCTGCTGGAGGATGGCCAGCCATTCGCTCTGCACGGGTGAGGCGTACACATTAATTAGCCGGAGCAGAGTGTTCCGATACATCACATCTGCCACGAGGAGCCGCCCCCCCCCACCACCTCTCTGACCCCGGTGATTGAGAAGTTGCACCCCCGCATCAGAATCCCCAGGCCGGAAGCGCAACAATCATTGCCCCCCCCGACCATACCAACAGTCCGTGGGACCACCATCACAACCACCTCCGATAGTTGCAGAGGTGTGGTAGCCCACACTCTTGTAAGAAAGTCACATCTGCCTTTACCTTGGCGAGGAACTAAGGTGTTAACACATTGCACGTTCCCATTCAGATGGGCCACCATGAAGTTCCATCTGCAATGGTGCCTGTAACTTGATTGTTATCCCTCTCACAGAAAGGGCCACATACCCCCTCAAACACATGGTGCCTCAGCCCGAGTTACTCAATCCAGTCCAAGATCACTGCTGCATGCTCCTAGCCAATAATTACAATGGGCAACTAGACAATCTGTCTCCACTGCCATCTCAACAGGTTACCTCCTCTACAAGCCCAGCACCAATTTTCTAGGAGACAGAACGTGGTACAGGTACTTCCAAGACACATCCTGGCCTACGACAGACTGATACAACAACATTGCCTATTATTGCTTTCTCAAATCAGAAAGATTCCCTTAAATATACTGTCAATATCATCCTCTTTAGGTATGCAACAAATTCCATTTCACATTTCCACTTCCACATTGTTATTGACTACACTAAGAGTACATGCTTCAATGAAACTGTTCCATTTCTGTAGAAAAACAAAGGACTGCAGATGCTGGAATCTAGATGAAAAACACGATGATGCTGGAGGAACTCAGCAGGCCAGGCAGCATCCGTGGAGAAAAGCAGGAGGTCCTGACCACTGATGCAGCCTGGCCTGCTGAGTTCCTCCAGCATCATAGTGTTTGTTCCATTCCTGTCCCCTCTTTTCATCTAAAAAACAAATGGGGACTACTGAAGCAAAAACAAAATGCTGGAAAAACTCAGTAGGTTGGACAGCATGTTTAGAAAGAAACAGTTCACGTTTCAGGTCTGGGATCCTTCATCAGAACTGAGAAAGAGAGAAACAAGTCTGCCTGGGTAGCGGAGAAAGTGGGGGAGGGTAATGGGTGAAACAAACAGGCACCTGCACGACTTGTATCCCCTCCCCAACCCCATACAATCTGCCAACCATAGCTTCAAGTTAGGTAATGAAATGGAGTGGTTACCATAACAACACTACCTACCTGTTGCACCTAGAACTTGGAGACTTTCTGCCTTTTTACATCCACCTGATCCACTAGTTCACTACTGAATCCACTTAAAACATCCAAATGACCCTGCTGCAAAGACAGCAGCCAAGTGGTCCTAACCATTTTCACGGGCTTGTTCCCTGCTTGCACTTCAAAATTGTTGCTGAGCAGACTTAATGGATGTATTTTAAAATGATAATTCATGGACTGCAGTACTTTTGGGAGCTCCTGGAATTGACTGTGTCTGCTTGTTCCTTTTCCCATGCACTTTTCAATTTATGAGAGACAAGATATCTTTATTAGGCACATGTACATCGAAACACACAGTGAAATGCATCTTTTTGCGTAGAGTGTTCTTGTGGCAGCCCGCAAGTGTCGCCACTCTTCCGGTGCTGACATAGCATGCCCTCAGCTTCCTAAACCGTACATCTTTGGAATGTGGGAGGAAACCGTAGCACCCGGAGGAAACCTACACAAGTCACTGGGAGAACGTACAAACTCCTTACAGACGGCGGCCGGAATTGAACCCCGGTCGCTGGCACTGTAATAGCGTAACGCTAACTGCAACACTACCGTGCCTGCTAGTTATATAATATAGTGCTTTTAAGTGTTTAAAAAAAAAATTGTTTCTGCAATGGAAGGGGAGAGAGAAGGCGGCAACCCAAAAGAGGATGAACAGTGAGTCAGAAGTGGAGTGATAATTATCTCTCAAGTCCCCATGATTGCAAACATTCTCAACTTCTAGTCAACCAGCAGCGCCATCATCAGGCTACTGGAGAAAGTTCAATAGTAGATAATGATTATATACTGGGTCTCCCTGGTAAGTAAACAATCACTTAATGAATCTTCACTCCAACTAAGACTTTTATTTAATTTGTCAGTTAACAAAAGGTTAATTCACCACAGTGAAAGGTAGGGAACACATTTGGAGAACACAGGTCTGCAAAGAACAGTAACATTTAACTAGAGAAACACATTCCAACACACAATTCTCAGCCACTTCTGCCATTTCCAATTGGACCCCACCACCAAGTATATCTTCCCCTCCCCACCCCTTTCTGCCTTTCACAGGGACGGCTCTCTCCGCGACTCCCTCGTTCACTCCTCCCCCCACCCATCCTGCTCCCACCCCGGGAACTTTCCACTGCCCCCACCATAGGTGCAACACCTGCCCCTACACCACCTCCATCCAGGGACGCAAACAGTCCTTTCAAGTGGGACAGAGATTCACCTGCACCTCCCTTAATATCATCTACTGCATTCCGTGCTCCAAGCATGGCCTCCTCTACATTGGCGAGACTAAACGTAGACCAGGTGATCGTTTCGCAGAACACCTGTGCTCTGTCCATGACCGCGATCTTCATCTCCCCGTTGCCAGTCACTTCAACTCCCCCCTCCCACACTATCACAGATATGACAGTCCTCAGCCTCCTCCACTGCCAGGAGAATTCCAAGCGCAAACTGGAGGAGCAGCACCTCATTTTCTGTCTTGGAACCTTGCAGCCTAATGTCATGAATATTGAATTCTCCCACTTTAGGTAATCCCCACCACACTTCCCCACAACCCCACCACCAACTTTGCTTCTTCTCTTCTTCCCTTTCCTAGCCCCTATTTTGCTACCTTTTTTCCCTTACCTTTGACCCATCCCCCGGTGGATGTTCTCCCCTCCTCCCCCGCACCTGCCTACCACTATCTCTTACCTACACCTACCTATCACCACCTTGTGCCTACCCTGTCTCCCTGCTTTTGTCTATCTATCACTCCTGCTTTTCCCTCCTATATATCGGGCTTCCCCTTTTCCTATCTTCAGTCCTGAAGAAGGGTCCTGACCCAAAACGTTGACCGCCTGCTTTTCTCCACGGATGGTGCCCGGCCTGCTGAGTCCTCCATCATCGTGTTTTTCAACATTTAACTAGAGACACAAGAGACTACAGATGCTGGAATCTGGAGCAACACACAAAACAATGGAGGAACTCAGTAGGTCAGGCTGCATCTGTGGAGGGAAATGGACAGTCAACAATGCAGGTTGAGACCCTGCATCTGGACTAGTCTCACTGAGTTCCTCCAGCATTTTGTGTGTTGCTCAAGTAACACCTGTCTTTTCAATCGGATTAATGGGAAGGAGTCTGTGAAATAAACAAGCTACTTAAAATGAAAATCTCTTGAGCACCCTTCCACCATGGCCATTGGATGATTGACTTGCAGGTTTCAGCTTGTCAAAAGAAGCATGGTTTACTTCTGATTTATTGCATGCTTAATAGGAGGAGACAGACTAGTTTCTGACTTTTTTTTTTAAAACTATCCACAGCAACTAGTATCCCCTGCAAAAGGCAAGCGTTTACTATAGCTCCCACTATATTTATACAACAGAGGCTTCTTTAGGAAACTAATCCCGTTCATTAACAGGGAAAAACCTGTAATCTGTTTCAGTGGTGTTGGTTGAGAAATACCTTGCCCTTTGAAACTCTGCAATCACCTGCTGTAGAAAATACTATCCCCGAAGTTGACAATAACTATTTTAAGTTAATTTTAATCTCGCTTCATAGAGCAATACAGCACGGATACAGGCCCTTCAGCCCAACGAGTCCAGGCCAACCACTGTGTTCACCCAGCTAGTCCCAATTTCCTGCATTCAACCCACATCCCTCCACACCACTCCATGTACCTATCCAAGTGCTTCTTAAATGATATTATTGTACCCACCTCAACCACTTCCTCTGGCAGCTCATTCAATATAGTCACCACCCTCTGCGTGAAAAGTTGCCCCCAAGGTCCCTTTTAAATCTTACCCCTCACCCTAAATCTATGCTCCGTAGTTTTGGACTCCCTTACCCTGGGGAAAAGACTGTTACTGTCCACCTTATCTATGCCTCTTAAACACTTCTACAAGGTCGCCCCTCATTCTCCTGCATTCCAAGGAATAAAGACCCAGCCTGGACAACCTCTCCCTATGACTCAGGCCCTCTGGTAGTAAATCTTTTCTGCACTCTTTCCAGTTTAACCACCTCTTTCCTAATAACAGGGTGACCAAAACTATACAGTTTTCATCCTGTATTACACTCTGCCTTTTGCCTATGATAAAAGCCCACAGATTCCTAAAATAAGTTTCTGAAGTTCTAAAGCCAGGTTCTCTACAAACAGGAAAACCAAAAGCAGATTGGGTGATCACTTTATGAAGTACCAACACTTGTCTGCAAGAACAACTGAGGTTCCAGGCACCTGGCACTCTCCAAGTATAACCAGCAGTCTCCGTTGATTTTTGAAAATTAACTGGGTTCTGTGGACTTTGTTTTAAAGTCCAAGTCACCCAACCTCAGGGCTTTCAAGAAGCAAGCCCCACACTCCAAATGGTCCATCAGCTTACCTCCTGAAGTAACCCAGACACACATACCAATTGAAGCTTCTGATTGGAAAGGGAACTTTCCCAAAGAGCCGATTTCAGGTGTTCCCATTCCCATTCCAACTGCAGCCTCCTGCAATTTTCCAAAGAAGCTCATTAGAAGACCAAGAAAGTACACTATGTTTGGATCAGGTACCTTCCAGTCATGTGTCAACTTCAACAATTTCAGTTCAAAATCAAGCACAATGGTTGCTGGTAACATTGTCCCTCTTTGTGTAATGATTCACCTCCAACCTTTCCACAGATCTCCCTTTGTTTTTTTTAAAAACTTTTCTGCCTCTTGCACGCACTACCATCCCCTCAAAATGTCCAAACCCACCCCTTTCCTTAGCTCTGCACTTGCTTAAAAACCTGTCACGTCTCTAATATTTTCTCATTCTGACAAGGGAGTCATCGATCTGAAAAGTTAACTGTTATTCTCCACAATCACTGCCTGACCCGAGAGCTTCAACATTTTGTTTATATTTCAGATTTTCACCATTCTACAGTAGTTTGCCTTCTGTGCCTATTATTCTTTGATGCAGCCACTGTGCACTGATGCAAACACTGCATAGACATAAAAATGGCACCAGAACTCGGTGCAAGAAACTGTTCTAGTATCAGCATACACAAAAACTTGAAGTCTGACAAAGTAACCATCTCCCTGTGCAGCACAGCTCCCTTAAGCAAAGTCATGCCAAAGGTACATTTAAACCTCGAGTAGAATCTTTTATTTTTAAGCTTACCCACATTCCAAAACAAGACACCCATGAGGTCATGTTTTATCTGTATCCAAGTTTGTGGTGGCAATGCATAGCCCTCACTACAACCCCAATCTGCCTTTGCACAATACAGTGCACAGATAGCCATCCAGGTAGCTACAGTGCAACTTCAGTTTTTGACTCCATTAGTTCTTATGAGGTGTAGACAGTACAACAAAAAGTTTTGTCAAAAGAACTGAGTGGTCAAAGCAGGGCTTCATTGTTACATAGATTTTGCATTTATCTTTTTGATCCCTTCCCTTTATGATTATTCCTATCTGTATTGGTTTATTATTGTCACATGTACCGAGGTTCAGTGGAAAAAAAAACTGTTTTGCATGCCATCCATACAGATCATTTCATCACATCAGTACATCAAGGTAGTACAAGGAAAAAGCAACAACAGTATGCTGAATAAAGTGTTACAGTTACAGAGGAAGTGCAGTGCAGGCAGACAATAAGATGCACGGTCATAACGAGGTAGATTGTGAGGTCAAGAGTTCACCTTATCATACTAGGGGACCGTTCAAGCGTCTAATGACAGTGGGATAGAAGCTGTCCTTGAGCCTGGTGGTATGCACTTTCAGGCTTTTGAATCTTCTGCCTGATTTTTGGGTGGGTGGGTGGGGGGGGGGGGGGGGGGGGGGGGGGGGGGGGGGGGGGGGGGGAGCAAAAAGAGAGAATGTCTGGGGTGATTGGAATCATTGATTATGCTGGCTGTTTTACCAAGACAACGAGAAGTGTAGACAGAGTCCATGGAGGGGAGGTTGGTTTCCATGATGTGTTGAGTGGTGTCCACAACACTCTCTTCCTTGCAGTTTCGGGCAGAGCAGTTGCCATGATGCATCCGGATATTCCCAAGAGGTACGTGTTATGTTTGTTCTTCATCAAGAGACAAACTTCGTGTGGGTTTAACACCTGAACACTTTATTAACCAACAGCAGACAGCTTGCTTTCCCCTCTCTTTTTACAGCCACTTCCTGTCCCCCATGTGACCCCTTGCATTGCCTACTGGGAACTGTAGTTTTATTATAACTACATAATAACACATCTTCCCCCTTTAAAGAAAAGCAAACAATACTTTGTCCTTAAAAACCTGCCAAGAACCCTTGTGCACTCAGCAGCTTTCAATCAGTCTCTGAGGTGGTTTAATGGTCCTTTTTGATCTGGTACTTGTTTTTGTGGGTGTGTTGCTTTCCTTTGCTGCATTACTGTTGGTGTTTTCCTGGAAACTCTGGTCCACATGTTCATTTTCTCCATATGTTGGCCCCTTTGGTGTACTGACAGGGGACGGGTCACAGCCATGGGTTGGAGCTTGTGGTCGTAGATCCATGCGGTTCCTCCTCAGGTGTCCCTCGCTCTGTCTGGATCTGGTATGAATGCGGATTTACTTCCTCTTGCATGACTCCTTGCATGGACCATGTGCCAGAATCATGATCTCAGATTCGCACTTGATTCCCAGGCTTCAGGACTGGTAGGCTTTTCGCTGTCTTGTCATGATCCTGTTTTCCTTTCCCTTCCTGTTGCTGTAGGTTTTCTCTTAGCACCTCTCCTCGCCACTGCTCGTTCTTAAAATTGAATTTAGTCAGCCTTAACCTCTCATTGTAAGTTGGATGTCTTCTTTCATTGGCAGCAAAGGGAAAATTTTCCTTCAGACTTTCCTTTTCATGTCGAAGTGTTTCTGCCTCTTCTAAAGTAACATCCAGGTCATTCTTTGGTTTCACGCAAGATTGCTCTAAATCTTTCAAACTACTGCCAATTTCTGCTTTAACATCCGACTGAAGTATTCTTATGGCTGCCTTTATCTCTTTCTGGCATTGCTCCATTTGTTCTTGACTTCTCAGCTGTTAAGTTCAAAATATCTCTGTATGACCTTAATTCGTTCCATACGTGCTAGTTCTTGTTTGTCTCTAAGTTGAAACGGAACTTTCCTGCATGCATGGACAACAGGAGCCACTGCCTCATCTATGAATTTTGTGTACACCAGGTAAGCATCTGAACCCCTCAAAGACATCTGCATTTTCTTCCATGAGTGTTGTGTGGTCATCTTTGGTATGTGAAGCTACTATGAAAACTCTTTTCATTAGGTTGAGCCTTTCACATGCACTCAGACCTAGTATTGGCTGTACTCTTTTCTACAATCAGTAGCTGTGATTTTTAAGTGCTGCCCCTTATGCTTAAAGGTACCATACAGCCCCCTTTTACTGGAACTTTCCAGTGTAGCCTGTCACTTTTAATTTCACAGGGTAAATCTTACTCTTTACTGTGAGAGTCTTATAATCATCCATGGATAACAGATTCACCTGAGCTCCGGTGTCAAGCTTGAATGGAATTACTGTCTCATTCACAGTTACTGGAACAATCCATTCTGTTTTACCAGCAGCCACAGTCTGTACAGAATCCACAAAAAATTCCTCCATTTCCTCAACTGTGTGCACCTTTCTCATGTTAGCCCCAGCTTTATAGCACCTTGCAAAGTGATTCTTCTTCCCACAGCTATTGCAGGACTTCCCATAAGCAAGAATGTGTCTTTGGAATGTGTCTACCTCCACATCTGCTGCATTTGCTGTTCGAGCCTTCCTTTGCTTTGCTGGAAATTCTTTCAGAAATGCCCTGTGCTGCTTCTGTTTCCACAACATGCACTGTTGCGTCTGCCCTGTGCAGCTCCTTAGCTTGTGCTCATGTGGTTTCTGCTGACCTACATATATTCAGCGCCTTTTCCAGGGTCAAATCTTTTTCACGCAACAGTCTTTCTCTGATGAAAAAAATTTGAGGAGTATTTTATCCCAAGTAAAAACATCACATTTGAGAGAGAGAAATTTTTTTCCTGTGACCAGAAACAAGGTGTTAGCTTCGACCAATACTTAGCTAAGCTTCACACACTGAGTAAGTCTTGTGAATGTGGAGATTTGAGAAACTCACTAGTTAAAGACAGAATAGTTTGTGGAATTCCAGATAATGGACTCAAAGTGCCCAACTCAAAAGCTGTCTCATCAATTTGAAAGCTGTTATAGATGTCCAAAGCAGAAAAATAGACACTTTCAATTTTTCATCATTCCTTCCTGCTCCACTAGCATCTAAATATGTTGAATCACTGTTTGAAGCATTTCCAATTACCAGTTAGATTGCCAGTAAACTGCATAGGCGTGGGAGGACTTAGCTTATCCATAACGGGAACTCTCGGCCTCTCACCTGAATCTCTCTTGGCATATCTGGTGACTGCTGAATCTCGGGAATAATGTGTTCCCTCGCCACGCCGGCCAGCTTTTTCTCTCGTACTCACTGAGTCTCTTTCTCAATTGCACACAGTATTCATCTACTCTTCCTGTTCAGACTTCATTCCGACTTCTGACACCATGTTATGTTTGTTCTTCATCAAGAGACAAACTTCACGTGGGTTTAACATGTGAACATTTTATTAACCAACAGCAGACAGCTTGCTTTCCCTCTCTTTTTACAGCCACTTCCTGTTCCCCCATGTGACCCCTTGCATTGCCTACTGCGAACTGTAGTTCTATATTATAACTACATAACACAGTACGTATTCACCACGAGTGCACAAGAGTGTAGGCCCAAAACCTAAGTCTAGACTTTAGAAAGCTCCCACAGTTCAGACACTGACAAGCCAGTTGAAGTACATGACAAGGGTTCTACATGCTGTGCAATACATGGTGACATAGCATGGGCAATGACTGCTGATGAGGACTGACTGTGCTGGGAATTGGCAGCTCGAGTTTACAGTGATAGAAAAGCACAATCCTTTTCCAGATTACTTCTACTGCAACAACTGCATAGCTGTGTTATGGAACTCCATAATAAGATAGTTGGGATTTAATTGTCTCCCACCTCAAGTATGTAATTAATAAATTTTAGAAATGCCAAATAAGCCATTGAGGTACTTTATTAATAATTAATCTTAATTAGCATTAGTAAACATTCAGATTGAAACCTTGCTACAAAGGAAGGTTTATTCCAAATAATGACCCACAGAGGATTTTGCAAACTGTTCATTCTTATTCTGCCAGGATAAAGGTAACAGCCTGTTTTTCTTCACTCTGATAAGGAGAGTCACAGGGACACTTCATCTGATGAAGAATCTCTTTTCATTCAACTTTAAGTTCTAGTCAATGTACTTCATCACAATACTGGTACTTTAGTAAACAAGGGCCACCTCTACCCAGGGCTGGGTAATCTCAAAGCTCTCACAAAAGAGGTCTTTAGCTACGATAATATGAAAGTTATAATCTAAACTTGGGCTGGTTGTTGGGAAAGGGAATGTCTGACTCACTGGGGATCCTGTTGATGGAACTGTACAGCACTGGACATTGTATCTCTGACTGGCCAGCCATCATATCACTTCCTACCACCACTTTCCCACCACAACCCACCCCACACATTCAATATCTTTGTAACCAATAAATAAATTCAGAACAAAACTGTGAGCAAACTCGGGCTTTTCCCTTTGAAGCAAAGGACAATGAGAGGTGACTTGATAGACATGTACAAAATGATAAGAGGCATAGATCGAGTGGATAGTCAGAGGCTTTTTCCCAGGGCAAAAATAGCTAACACAAGGGAGCATGATTTTAAGGTGATTGGAGGAAGGTATATAGGGGAGGGGGGTTGATGTCAGAGTCTTGTTGTTGTTGTGTTTTTTTTATACACAGTGCAGTGAGTGCATGGAACGCACTGCTGGCAGAGGTGGTGGAGGCAGATACATTAGGGACATTTAAGGAACTCTTAGATAGGTACATGAATGATGGAAAAATGGAGGGCTATGTGGGAGGGAAGGGTTAGATAGACTTAGAGCAGGATAAAATGTTGGCACAACATCGTGGGCCAAAGGGCCTGTACTGTGCTGTTATGTTCTATGTAATTGTTATTTGGACCAGTGATCAATTCCTGAAGAATATCGAGCAAACTTGAAGGGTTGTCACAGCTCCAGTGTTGTTTTGTGATGCTGTATCTGCCTCCTGGAACATGAAACACTTTGGGCCTGAGAAACCATGCCCTGCCAATTTGTCAAACTGCCACTTCCCTTCCATACTTTAAATTCCCTTTCTTGCTTCTAGAACTTAAGTGTTGCCACTTGGAAATATTTCTTTCTTAACATTCCCCTTCTTTCATCTCTAGGGATCCCTTCCACCTCTCTCCTCCTCAGAGACTCGTTAAAACCAGTCTCTGATCACCTGTTTTACTATTTCCTTATGCGACTTAGCATCAAAGTTTGTTTCATAAGTTGCTTCTATGAAGTACATGAACATGTTTTAAGATATCAAAGACTCTACATAAATCATTTTATTCTTCATCAAGCCTGGGGCAAGCAATAGGAGAAAAGATCCAGATTAATGAACATTATACTTTAAGGTTCGATAGCCAGATCAGAGCCAGCTCAGTGGAAGCTTCAATCTCTCATGATGGCCCATATAATCAATGAACAGGCTCAGCTTCAGGTGTCCCATGCAAATACAACTCATCGCAGTCCAATATTTACATGGGAGGTAGAAACCTGCAAAGTTGATGGTTGGACATTTGACCAAATTTTTGGGAACGTTTAAACCCGATCTGCAGATTCATAGCCCTACATTTGTATGTTGTTGCTGTAGTACATTCTACTGTTTTTTATTATACCAAAATTCTTTTCCATTTTGTTAAATTTGTGGGTTTTTTTTGCTATTTGGAAGTTAGTGAAAGATTGGTCAGATTACCTCTCTAATCTTTTCAGAAACTTTTTACTTGAATAACACTAAAGTCTGTTTCTCCAAAACACAAAGCCCAAATTCCTCATCTTTCCAGATTAAAGACATGTGTCCTCACCCCACACAGTACCAGCACTGGAAGTATCAATCATCCCTGACATCTTAGATGACCTATATTGAACTCATATCCCTACCACTTTCCAAATCACGGAGAAGGTTAACTGAAAGTTGGGGTGGGTGGCCTGTCATTGAGTGTGTGAAAAGGAGATGCCAATGCCAAGTGGCAGCTGGAAAAGCAGGACAGTTCTGGGCAGTGGGAGAGATACTGTGGGGGCAGCTTGAAAATTCACTATAAAACATTTCATGGGATACCCTCCCATTGGGCAGAAGATAGAAAAGCCTGAAAGCATGTACCACCAGGCTCAAGGACAGCTTCTATCCTGCTGTTACAAGACTATTGAATGGTCCCCTAGTATGATAAGATAGACTTTTGACCTCACAATCAACCTTGTTATGACCTTGCACCTTATTCTCTCCCTGCACTTTCTCTGTAACTGTAACACTATTCTGCATTCTGTTATTGTTTTTTCCCTTGTACTGATGTGATAAAATGATCTGTATGGATGGCATACAAAACAATGTTTTTCACTGTACCTCAGTACATGTGACAATAATAAACCAATTTACTCTTCCTGTACAAGGTGGAAACCTGTTTCTGCCCTGTCCCTCTCCTCACAATAAAAACCCTGCAATCCACAGCTCGACCCCACTCTGCAGTCACCTGGCTAGATCCACCAAGCCACAGAAGCTTCTCACCAACTGTCCAGTGGTTGGACCTCGAGTCAGATGGCTCTTTCAGATGAAGCATTAAACTGAAGCCCTCCCTGCACTCCCAGGTGAGCATGAAGGACCAACCCCAAGGCAAAATTGAGAGGAAAGTTACCCTGTGCCCTAAACAACATTTGTCTCGCATTAAAATATGTGACAAAAACCAGAAGATTATCTGGTTATCATATTGCTTTGCATTAATTGGTTGCTGCATTTATTAGAATTTCAGCTTCAAAAATACTTCACTGGCTGTTCAGTGCTTTAAGTGTTCTAAGCCATGAAAGGCGCTGCAGAAAATGTCCTCATTTTCCCCCTTTTACCCAAGTGAGCATAATTCATGGATTTGCTTAAATGGAGAGTGCAAGTCTGCCTTTGTGCTGGTGTTCATCCCAAGCCAACACTACAATACATGTCTGCACAACCAAACCTTCTGAACCAGCAAGTGGAACACATTCCATCTTATACTCCCAGTGATCCCTGCAACCCATTCTCTCTGTCTCACTCACCTGAGGTCAACTACAATCAGCCATGTTTCAGTGGTTCGCACTCTCATCTCGATGCAAGGAGGTTATAGGTTCAAGACTCATTTGAGATTTGAGCATAAAAATATAGACCAACTCTCCAGTCCAGTAATGAAGGGGTGCTGCACTATGAGAAGTTCTGTCTTTTGAATGAAGCCAAACGCAGGCAGGTGGGACTAGCTCGCTGGGCAACACAATTGGCATGGACGAGTTGGGCTGAAGGGCCTGTTTACATACTGTATGACTCTAAGTGTTAAACTTTCAGCCCTCTCAGGTAACCATAAATGTTCCATGGCATTGTTTGAAGAGCAGCAGAATTCTGCTGCACTTTTACTTAAGAACTAGAAGCCAGAGTAGGCCATTCCCCTTGTGCCAACTCCAACTTTCAATAACTACTTTCATGCACTAACTCTCTGTCCCTTGATTCCCTAACTATCAATCAACACACTGAAACAGATTATCTAGTCATCGTCACATTGCTGTGCCCAAATTAGCTCATTCGGTGCCACTCCAGCCAATAACCAAACCCACTGATACGAATCAAGGAAAATAACACTTCAGTGGGAAAAGGCAAAACATGTCATTCATTGCCATAAATTTTCAGCCAAGCTGCAAGTCCCTCTACTACAGCTATTTATCCCTCAAGCTTAACAGCAGTGCCAGTAGGCAGGAGTTTTGCATCTTTCCTCACAGTAAACATCCTGGTCTTTGCAGATTTCATTCATTGCCTCCTACGTACACCTCTTCACCTGCTTTCAGCCAGACCACTTGTGTCATTCACCTAGTCTCCATTCCATCACAAAACTTTATACATCTCCACCCCTTCGGCTTTCTCTACAACTTAAAACTTGGTGCATTTCATATTTTTCAGTTCTGATGAAAGGTCATTCACCATAAATGTCAACTCCATCCCTCCCTCTACACGTACTGCCTCAGCTGCTGAGTTTTTCTAGCATTTTGTTTTAATTCTGCTTTTCAGCAATTATGTTATTTTGCTTTTGGATTCAAGATACCTTTATTAGTCACATGTACATCAAAACACACAGTGAAATGCATCTTGTGACTAGAAGCTGGTTTTGTGGTTGGAACCCAAGCAGAAAATTACAAAAACCATTATTGCCCCCCTCCCAACATTCACATACAGTTAGCACACTATACCATTGGACTGGATCGCACCTCTGGAGCTTCACGTCCAACGCCACTGAAGGGGATCCTTCACCACAGATATTGCAGCTGCTGAACAAGGCAGCTCCAAGGGTAATCAGCGATGGGCAATAAACTCTGGCCTTGCAGGGATGTTTTCAACACAGATACAAACTGAATACACAACCTAACATTGTGCACTACACTACCTATCAGCCTCAAAGTACCTCCATATCAGAAATGAGCAGAGGTGGCATTTGAAAGGAGGAAAATATTTTAATATGCAAAACCTGAGCTGCCTTCTTCCATTGACCTCTGACTGCTATCGGGCAGTTGGCCACATTCTTGGAGATTTCATTACATGACTTGTCACCCGCAATCATTTCTTCCCCACACCCTCAAACCCATCACAGCCATCTCCATTTTATTTTTAAAAAGTTGTAAGCAAAAAAAAACATTAAAGAGCAAAAAGAAGAAAATATCATGAATTTGTTTCTCCTGCACAGCAAGATGTGGTTGGGGTTGGAACAAGGGCTCTTCTGGTTGATTAGACATTAACATTCCTAAGCATCTTTTGCATCCCACTCAAAAGGGATCCAAACTACTTTACAGCCAGTGAAGCATGTTGAAGTGTGGTCAGTTTTGTCACATAGGAAAAATGGAGCCTATAAAAGCAAAGAAGAAGTTGCAAAGGCAGCCAAAAACTGGATTGTGGGGCTCTAACTTTACAGGGGATGAAAATGTAGAACACATCATTTACAGAATACGTAATTCGAGGCTCAAACCTCACAAAACGTGCTCAGGAACAGCTAACGGCATCTGGAACATCTATTGGTTTATCCACAGTGGAGATCATGATTAAACACAGATAGTCAATTTAAGCAAGCCCATCCATCAATCTGAAGTAAACCTGCCCCTCCCTCACCACCTTCAAACCAAACCTTTTCACGGCATTACAGGAATTCGCAGATAAGTGAAAGCTCAGTCACACACTAGCACAAGGATTTGGACTTACCTGTGACTTGATGGATTCGTATTCTTCTGTCCCATACTCCAGACGCCTGAGCGAGGTAATGTAGTCATAACTGATAACTGCAGTCTGAAACGAACAGAACAGAAAGGATGAAGACTCAAGAGACCACAGGTGCTGGAATCTGGAGCAACACACAAAAGCGCTGGAGGAGCTCAGTGAGTCGGACAGATCTACGGAGGGAAATGGACAGTCAACATTTTGGGTCGAGACCCTTCATCTGAATGGAAAGGTTTTTCAATAGGCCACCCACTTTTGTCCATTACTTGTACTACTCCACTGATCGCTACTGACAGGTAACATTGAGTTGTCTTACTCCTGCTGCCAGGACAATGCATGTTACTCCTCTAGTAGGTAGGCATTCTAGCTGCTGGGCGACCCTGAAGTTAGCTGGATGCTTCCCATCTTCCCTTTTCACCGGTAAGTGGACATCCCATCCCTTGCGATGATTGGACCGGCCGCTCCACTCACTCTCTCTCTCTCTCTCTCTCTCTCTCTCTACATAACTGTACCCCCTCTCCCTCCCATGCTCAAGGGACTGAGTGACATTCTCGTCCCATGCTTACAAACCTTTGCCACCTGCACATGGGGAGAGGTCAGGTATCAAATTGGGAAAAACCACCAGTGAGTGACTTTGTCTCTTTATTGAAGTCTATCAGACACCAAACCATGACACCAAAAACCTGACAAAAGCAGAGAATGCCCTGGTCACCACAGCTTAATATTGTTAAAGTGGAACAATCCCTGTTGGGTTAGATGGCAGAGGATGCAGCAGGGATAAGAGGTATCGACACAAATTGTAAGAAAGATTAGTGATGTCCCATAAGGATCTCTGCTAGAGCCAGCTAATGGAAAACACTTATCTAAATTTGGCAATCCCACAAAGAAAAGAAGCCTAGCTGATCATGCAGTGGGAGCATCAACCTAAAAAGACAGACATTGATAGATTGAGTTGAGTTATCATCAGAGTAATACAGCATGGAAACAGGCCCTTCAGCTCAACCATGGTGCCCACCAAGCTAGTCCCATTTACCCACACTTGGCCCATATCCCTCTAAACCTTTCCTATCCATGTACTTATCTAAATGTCTTTTAAGTGTTGTTATTAAACATTTGATGCAAAGCAGATGAAAGTAGGAACCAAGTAAATAGAGGAGGGGTAGACAAAAAGTCAAAGAGGTGCATTTTAAAGAAAGCCTTAAAAAGGAAGGAGAGATTTATACAGAAAATAGGAGCAGGAGGCAACCAGCCCTTTGAGCCATAGTTATAATGAATGGTAAAGCAAGCTCAATATTAAAATTCTTGCTCTATCCCCAAAACCCTTGATACCTTTTGAGTCTAAAAGCTTATCCACCTCCTTCTTAAATATATTCAGTGAATTGGTCTCCACAGCCCTCTATGGTAGCAGATTCCACAGGTTCATCACCCTCAGAGTGAAGAAATTTCTCAGCTCAGTCCTAAATCTTTTGCCCTGTAACCAGAGACTGTACCCCTCATCTCAGGCATCCCAATCATCCTCCCCACGACCAGCCTGTCTATCATTGTCAGAATTTTATAAGCTTCAATTAGACCCTCTCTCATTCTTCTAAACTCTAGTGAATACAAACCTGGTTGACCTAATATCACCTCATACATCAGTCCCATCATCCCAGGAATCAGTCTGGTGAACCATTGTTGCAATCCCTCTATCCTTTCTTAGTTAAGAAGAATAAAATTGCATACAATATTCGAAGTGTGGTCTCACCGAGACCTATATAAAATTGCAGTAAGGTATCCTGTACTCAGATCCTCTTGCAATACCATTTGCCATCCTAACTGTTTGCTTCACCTGCTTATTTCCTTCCCGTTAACTCCCCTCCATGTCTATTTGTACATTAACACCTCCCAACATAAACACCATTTAAATAACATACTGCCCATTTTCCCTAGAGGTGGATAATTTTACATTTACCCATATTATATTGCATCTGCCATGTATTTGCCACCTACTCAACCCGTTACATTTTTTTCCTTTGCATCCTCAATTCACAATCCTGCCCAATTTACTGTCATCAGCAAGCTTCAAAATATTACATTCTGTCCCCTCATCAAAACAATTGATACACAATTTCAATAGCCGAGACCCCAGCACTGACCCCATGAGTTGGGTCTTTTTTTTTGGGGTGGCAGGATCTATTTACTCCCCCACACCTGCCTATCACTATTTCCTACCTGCATCTACCCATCACTACCTTGTGCCCACCCATCACTGCTCTGCTTTTCCCTCCTATATATTGGGTTTCCCCTTTTCCTATCTTCAGTCCTGAAGAAGGGTCCTGACCTGAAACTTGACCACCTGCTTTTCTCCACGGATGCTGCCTGGCCTGCTGAGTTCCTCCAGCATCATCGTGTTTTTCACCTGGATTCCAGCATCTGCAGTCCTTTGTTTCTCTATCTATTTATTCCTACTCCATGCTTTCTGTCCATCAACTAGCTTTCAATCCATGCCAATACATTATACCGAAAACCAAGCACTATAAATTTTTATGAACCTATTTTGTAGAACTTTATCAAAGACTTTCTGAAAATCCAAGTACATCATATCTGCTGCTTCTCCCTTATCTATTCAACCAGTTACATCCTCAAAAAAAAACTTTAATAAGTTTGTCAAACACCATTTCCCTTTCAGAAGTCCATGTTGGCTTTCTCTAATCCCACTGATATTTTCCAAGTGTTCTGTTATCTCATTCTTTATAATTGCTTCTATACTTCCCTTCTACTGATGTTAGGCTAACCAGCCTGCAGTTTTGAGCTTTCTCTTCCCCTACTTTTTGTAAATGCTGGAGTTACATTTGCCATCCGCCAATCTGTCAGAACTATTCCATAATCTATAGGATTCTGAAAAATGATAGCCAATGCATCCACTCTGGGCTGCAAATTAGTCCCTGGGAATTTATCAGCCATCAGTGCTGTGTGTTTTTCTAGCCCTGCATTCTCACTAATACCAACTTCCTTTAAATTCTCACCTTCATTAGATTCTTGGTTCCCAGACATTTCTGGAAAGTTACTTCTATCCTCTTCAATGAAGCCAGAACCAAAATATTTGTCTAAATTTCTCTACTATGTCCCTGTCCTCCATTATGAATTTGCCAATCTCTGACTGGGAAAAACCTCCACTTGACTTCACTAACCTTCTATGTTTACTGCAGGTTTACTCCCATATTCTATTTTCACTCTTATTTTCAAATTTAGAGAAGGACATCCAGAATTGAGTCAATATTTCTGAGGCAAAGCCTTCAAATGATAGAAAATTACTGTACTAGAATGAAATATCTGGTCAGAATCTGAAGAACAGAGACCTTAGAAGAGCAAAGGAGACTAGAAGAAATAGAAGGAACAGTAACTCCCAAAGGACTTAAAGACAAGGATTAGAATTTTAAATCGGAGCCTTAGGATCACTGGGAACTAGTGAAAGTCAGGGTAGTCAGCGTGATGGACGAGCAGAATTCGGCAGAGGATAGAATACATGCAGCAGAGGTTTTGACAAGCTGAACATAGAGTTTGGGATGCCAATCAGAAGAACTTTGGAATAGTTGGCTTGTGGGATAAAACTTTAAGACATCTTTAAAAAAAAATGCTTACAAAAAAGTGGGATTAGTGTAAACAGGTACCTGATGGGCATTGCCCAAAAGGCCTGCTATCCTACTTTCTGACTCTGTCTCCATTGCTTAAACACAAAGGGGTTAAAAACGCCAAATTAAAATCCTAGTGCAAACGTGATTTTTCTGATCTAGTAGCATAACTTACCGTGGCAACGGCTCGTCCAATTCTAACGATTCCGATATCATTCGGGTCCACGTGGGTGGCAGCATATAAACCTGACACTGTTAACCCTGCCGTTGCTGCTGCTCGAAGCCTCAGGAACCACCTTGCCATCCCAGAACCATGGGAATGGATAGGCTTTCAATGAATTCCTGCCTATAGGACAGAAAGTTATCAAAATTCAGGTGACAATCAGGCCTCCAACCTGCACCTCTTCCTGCTTCCACTACCAGCTCCCTTTGCCACATGCATCCACCTAAACATCCCCAGAAATCAAAACAGAAGTGGTCTGGATGCTGATGTACCCCACATCCACATTATGACTCCCTCAGCAGTTATAAAATAAAAGGCCTTGAAAATGTCGATCTTCAAACACACTGATGACAGCAACCTCAGAGAGAAAAGTCAGGGCATTGCTGATAAAATTAGGTCTGTTTATTCTTATTTATTTTGAAATTTAATACTGGAGACAGAAGAAATAAGACATGAAGAAACTTCCAGGAGAGTGTCCAACCAAAAGGTGGCCATCCCAAGCATCAAGATCCTATTCAGTCCTTTATGTCCAGGTGGAGAAGAGCAGGAGGTTGATATCTAGTTAGCTTTGGATGTCGTCAGCCTTCTCCATTAACACCTCATCTCCAACTGGACTCTAACCCATAACTACTGGACTCGGGACCATCTCTGGATATCTTTCCAATGGCTTATATATGAAAAATATTCAATTGCACTTTGCCCATCATCAGAAGGACCCAATGAATTAGTCCAGATGCACAGTTACTGTTTCGTGAGCAAAGCCCCAGGATCAGCAATGAGTGACCAATTTCCATTGATGTTGGGCGAGGAGAATTCTCCTGTTCTCCTTTGATTAAAGCAAAGGGGATCTTTTATGTCCACCTGAGACAACAATTTAACGTCTCATTGAATGACGTCCCAACACAATTCAAAGAGCAGCGTGCTTGCTGGGCTAATTGTAACACCCTAATGCCTCCAACTGGGGAAATGTGATTGATGATCACATCTGAAGTGGGGAAAATTGATAAAACCTGTAATTACAGAGCCAGTGCTATTTCTGTCCATTGCTATAGAAACATCCTCTCAACTGGCTCTTAAGACAAAAATGCGAGAAAGCTGCTCAGAAAATAACAGAAGCTGTGTTCTGAAGGCAGACTGCTTATTTTGCCTACCCCTCTTCACTCCTCTCCAGCCAAGAGCTGCTCACAAGGCCTTCAACTCCCACAAACGATCCAACCTGCAGCTGGAGTTTCTGAAGGGATCACTTCCCGTCGGGCAGCAAACCTCTACATCCAACTACCTGAATGACGTGGTATGTGGCAACACCGAAATGCTGCACCAATGCACATCTCTAAACCTTGCCTAATGTCTTTATAAACTTGGAAGAGCAGGTGAAGGGTGATCAAGTAGGAATCAACAAAGTTCAAACGAGACTTATCAGCAGGAAATGTCCACTACATGAAGGGCAAACTCTCTGAAAGGCTGTAAGATGTACGCAAATGGGCTCCTTGGGAGGAGTAAAGGAATTGTACAGCTTTGAAGTGCAGGGGAACTAGTTGGCTTCAGAACTGACACAGCAAACCTCAACGGCAAACATTAGGAATGGCTGGCAGCAGCAAGGAAATCTCACCAAGTCAAGGACGGGTTAGCCACAACTGTTTAAAGATGATCAAAGGATCCAGAAGGAGATTGAAAGAAACAGTTTACTCTGGTGCAGAGGATCGGACCAGAACAATCATAGAACTAGAGTGAGGCTATTTAAAAAGTGGCATCAGGAAGCATTTCTTCACACTAAAGGAAATCTGGAACTCTTCTCTCCATCCTACACCCAAACAAAACAATGCTTTTAGAGTCAGAGTGTGGTCCCCTGTAAAATTTCTAAATATAGATTGATAGGTTTGTTAGCCACTGATTTGGAGAGTTATGGAACCAAAGTGGATAGATGGTGTCCAGATATGTATCAGCTATTATCTAAATGAATGATGGAACCAGTTCAGGAGGGTGAGTGGCTAACCCCTGCATTTCTAACGTCCCCCCTGAAAGCTACAATAGCCCCAAAGTAATCCTATTTTCCAAATCAACTTATCTGTGAAATTTATCTTTTCATTTCAGCACAGTAGGAAAGGGAGCCTGATGCTTGGATTTGACAAAAGTGGCATTGAACACAGAACTGGATCAGTAGATGAGAGAGCTTATTTGAACATCATTCACGGTAGTGTAGCGGTTAGCGTAACGCTTTACAGTGCCAGCAACCTGGGTTCAATTCCGGCCACTGTCTGTAAGGGGTTTGTATGTTCTCCCCGTGTCTTGGTGCGTTTCCTCCAGTTTCCTGCCACATTCCAAAGACGTACGGGTTAGGAAGTTGTGGGCATGCTATGTTGGCGCCAGAAGGGTGGCGACACTTGCAGGCTGCCCCCAGAACACTCGACGCAAGAAAGGTGCATTTCACTGTGTGTTTCGATGTACATGTGACTAATAAAGATATCTTATCTATTCACTGCCTAGTACCTGTCAAACATTGAGACACCACTCTTAGTGATGAATCATAAGGGCTGGAGGAATAGCTCTCTGGCCAGTACTCTCTCTACTGTCACTTGGAAATAATTGTATTCAACTCCAGTGTCATGCTGCTTTAAATGATATTAATTCAGCACAGTCTCACATGCACACACATGGATAGGTGGTGTTGAGATAAATGGCTTCTGACCTGACATACTGTATATGCAGTGAGTGTTTAACATGAAGCAGAATGCCCTTTGTGTGACCTGTAGGTCAAGAGTTGCAGTTCTTGACAGACTGTGGCCCTGGAAGATGCCTTAATGTGTGCAGTAACAGCATTTTGCACTTTCCTTCAGAGGGAAATTTTAAAAAAAAATCACTCTCAGCACCGCCCACAAGGAACAGCTGTGTACTGCTTAAGAAAACCTAATGATATTGCTATTTCAGGGCTCCTGCGCACCGCCAGGTATACAGAGGATTCAAGGATCACCCCTCCCCAGCCAAAAAAAATGTGTAGGCAGCTTACACACTGCATTATTAATAATGCAAGATCACAATACACAGTGTTTTAACTGAATGGCTTTAAGTTATTATATGCATAAAAATATTTTCATCAGAAAACATAACTAGAAATCGGCACTGATTATAAAAGTGCAGTCAGAAGTAGATGTATTGAATGGAAACATTGGGTTTTTTTTAAATAATGAAAGGGGGTGTAACCAGATATAAAATAGCGTAGCGGTTAGCGTAACGCTAGTACAGCGCCAGTGACCAGAGTCCAATTCCGGCAGCTGTCTGTAAGGAGTTTGTACGTTCTCCCCGTATCTGCGTGGGTTTCCTCCGGGTGCTCCGGTTTCCTCCCACATTCCAAAGACGTACGGGTTAGGAAGTTGTGGGCACGCTATGTTGGCGCTGGAAGCGTGGCGACACTTGTGGGCTGAGCCCAGAACAGTATAAAAGTAAGGAAGTGTTGATGAGGCTCTACGGGGCGCTAGTGAGGCCTCATTTGGAATACTGTGCGCAGTTTTGGGCCCCGCATCTTAGGAAGGATGTGCTGACGTTGGAGAGGGTTCAGAGGAGATTTACGAGAATGATTCCAGGAATGAAAGGGCTTAAGTACGATGAGCGTTTGTCGGCTCTTGGACTGTACTCGCTGGAGTACAGAAGGATGAGAGGGGACCTCGTAGCGACATTTAAAATGTTGACAGGTAAGGATAGAGTAGATGTGGCTAGGCTGTTTCCCTTGGTGGGCGTGTCCAGGACCAGAGGGCACAATCTTAGAATTAGAGGGTACAGTTTCAAGACAGAGATGTGGAGAAGTTTCTTTACCCAGAGGGTGGTGAAATTGTGGAACTCCTTGCCACGCACAGCAGTGGAGGCCAGATCAGTGGGGGTGTTCAAGGAGGAGATAGACAGATATCTAAATAGTCAGGGTATCAAGGGATATGGGGATAAGGCTGGCAAATGGGATTAGAATAGTTTTTTTTTTCTCTCTCTTTTTTTCCCACCCCATTTCTTTTTCCCTTTTCCTTGGAGCAGACTCGATGGGCCGAATGGCCTGCTTCTGCTCCCTTATCTTGTGATCTTGTGATCTTGTGAAAAGATGCATTTCATGTGTGTTTTGATGTACGTGTTTTGACTAATAAAGAAATCTTATGTTGTATCTCATAAAAACATGAAACTGCACATCTTGTTTTTACAAACAGCAGAGGAAATCTCACTATTAATGGAGGAACCAGTCTGTTTACTCTGCAACAACCCACCCTCTCCCTCATTGTGTTTTAACTGCTGATCCAGTGGTTAAAGAGTTGTGTGAAAGTGAGATTTTGCAGGGAGCCATAGCCACAAGCAGGCCTGGTATCTTTATGCCAAAGAATACCTTTAATCATGTCAATTAGGCAGTGATCTGCAAGGAATGTTCTCAAGGGCCTGCAGGAAAAAGATAGTGGATCCTATCGGATGGTTGCTCAAGCAGACCATCAAGGTTATTTGGCAGAATGCTTCATCATCAGAACAGTAATGTTGGGTTTCCCTGTGTAACACTACACTGATACTGACAACAACTTCAGCACCACGATTTTCTATTGAAAGTTCTTGCAGCTGCTGGCATTACCCCACCAGATGCAATCTCTTTAGTCAGGTTTTAAAGAGACATAACATTTTACAGTGCCAGCGACCCAGGTTCAATTCCGGCTGCTGTCTGTAAGGAGTTTGTACGTTCTCCCAGTGTCTGAGTGGGTTTCCTCCGGGTTCCTCCCACATTCCAAAGACACACAGGTTAGGAAGTTGTGGGCATGCTATGTTGGCGCCAGAAGCGTGGTGACACTTGTGGGCTGCCCCCAGAACACTATGCAAAAAGATGCATTCCACTGTGTGTTTCGATGTACATGTGACTAATAAAGATAGCTTATCTTATACTCTTCCAATTACTAGGGAATGCTGCCACTGTGAATTTCTGGGAGGCAAGGGGGAAAGAGAGTGGGCCAGGGCTCTGGGGAAGACTCAAATTAGGAAAAATGTCTGTGTCCATTCTGCCTGCTCCTATGCACTGAAGGAAAAATAAATGAAGCCTTCCCTCCTTAAAAGGGGAATCTGTGTGACTTCCCTAATGCAGCAATGAGCAGCAAACTGAGATTATGGCAAAGAGCAGAAGCAACCTGGAATGATTCAGAGGCTAGCGACCATGACCTTGAGTGAGGCAGTCCAGGTAAACCTGCAAGGCTATATTCGAGGTCATAGGAAGTCCTGGATCTCAACAATGACAAACAATGCTGTTTGAATGTTTGCCACTCAGATAGCATGGTTTTAGGGGAAATGGCTATTCTGAGTAAATAAGAACTATCATTTTTCAGGCAAGTTGAATTGAAAATCTCATCGCAAACTAATGTTACTTCTTGCATTACTGTTGATGTCATTTGGAAGAATTTTATGTGAGAGAAAAGGGTGCTGGGACAAATTAATATCCCCACCCTCGATATTCTCAGGAGGGAGGGTGACCAGCCAGATGTCGTAGTCCATGTAGGGACCAATGATGTGGATAGGAAAGAGAAGGAGGTCCTGCAAAGAGAGTTTAGAGAATTAGGTGCAAAGTTGAAGGACAGGACCTAGGTTGCAATCTCAGGACTGCTACCCGTGCCACGAGCTAGTGAGGCTATAAATAGGAGGATCGTGCAGCTAAATACATGGCTAAGGAAATGGTGCAGGAGGGAGGGCTTCATGTTTCTAGACAATTGGGCTTTGTTCCAGGGAAGGTGGGACCTGTTCCGACGGGACGGTTTGCACCTGAACTGGAAGGGGACTAACATTCTTGTGGGTAGGTTTGCTAGTGCTGCTCCGGGGGGGGGGGGGGGGGGGGGGTGGGTGTTTAAACTAGATTTGCAGGGGGAGGGGAACCAGAGTGTGAGAGCAGATAGTGAGGTGGAGGAGGAAAAAGGTCATGTGAGGACTGCAGGTATCGACAGAAATCAAAGGCTTGTACGTGATAGAAATGTTCTCAGGTGCATCTATTTCAATGCAAGAAGTATTGTAGGTAAAGCAGATGAGTTTAGGGCGTGGATTGGCACGTGGGATTACGACATTATTGCTATTAGTGAGACTTGGATGCAGGAGGGGCAGGACTGGCAGCTTAATGTTCCGGGGTTCCATTGTTTCAGACATGATAGAGGGGGAGGGATGAAAGGGGGGAGGAGTGACATTACTAGTCAGGGAAAATATCATGACTGTGTGTAGACAGGACAGCCCAGAGGGCTCGTCTACAGAGGCCATATTGGTGGAGTTGAGGAACAAGAAAGGTGTGGCCAATACTAATAGGGTTGTATAATGGACCGCCCAATAGTCAGAGAGAATTGGAGGAACAAATCTGTAGTGAGATAGCAGATCGATGTAAGAAACAGAAAGTTGTAATAGTAGGGGATTTTAACTTTCCACATATTGACTGGGACTCCCACACTGTGAAAGGGCTGGGTGGCTTGGAATTCTTCAAATGTGTTCAGGAAAGTTTTCTAAATCAATATATAGAGGTACCAACGAGGGGGAATGCAATACTTGATCTCCTATTAGGGAACCAGACAGGTCAGGTGACAGAAGTATGTGTAGGTGAGCATTTTGGGTCCAGTGACCATGATGTTATTAGTTTCAAGTTAATTATGGATAAGGACAGGTCTGGTCCTCGAGTTGAGGTTCTAAATTGGAGAAAGGCCAATTTTGTGGAAATGAGAAAGGATCTAGGAAGAGTGGATTGGGATAAGTTGTTTTTTGGCAAGGATGTGCTCAGTAAGTGGAAGGCCTTCAAAGGTGAAATTTTGAGAGTGCAGAGTTTGTATGTTCCTGCCAGGATTGAAGGCAAAGTTAACAAGCATAGGGAACCTTGGTTTTCAAGGGATATTGGCAATCTGGTCAAGAAAAAGACAGGTGTATAGCAGGTATAAGCAACTATGAACAAATGAGGTACTTGAAGAGTATGGAAAAAGAAAGAAAATGCTAAAAAAGGAAATCGGGAAGGCAAAAAGAAGACATGAGGTTGCTTTGGCCAATAATGTGAAGGTAAACCCGAAGGGTTTCTACAAGTATATTAAGAGTATATCGTATTCTACAAGGATAGCAAGGGACAAAATTGGTCCCCTAGAAGATCAGAGTGGTCATTTATGTGTGGAGCCTCAGGAGATGGGGGAGATCTTAAACAATTTTTTTGCATCAGTATTTACTCAGGAAACTGGCATAGTGGATATGGAAGGAAGGGAAACAGGCAATAGTGTCATGGAACATATAGAGGTGGTTGCTGCCTTACAGCGAATAAAGGTAGATAAATCCCCCAGATCTAATAAGATATTTCCTCAGACATTGAGAGAGACTAGGGTAGAAATTGCAGGGGCCCTGGCAGATATATTTAAAATGTCCTTAGCCACGGGTGCGGTGCCGGAGGACTGGAGGGTAGCTCGTGTAGTTCCGTTGTTTAAAAAAGGATCTAAAAGTAAACCAGGTAATTACAGGCCAGTGAGCCTGACATCAGTAGTGGGTAAACTATTGGAAAGTGTTCTGAGAGATCGGATATACAAGTATTTGGATAGCCAAGGGCTGATTAAGGATAGTCAGCATGGCTTTGTGCGTGGTAGATCGTGTTTAACGAATCTTGTAGAGTTTTTCAAGGAGGTTACCAAGAAAGTACATGAAGGTAAGGCTGTGGACGTTGTCTACATTGACTTTACTAAGGCCTTTGACAAGGTCCCACATGGGAGGTTAGTTCAGAAGGTTCAGACACTAGGTATCCATGGAAAGGTTGTAAACTGGATTCAAAATTGGCTGTGTGGGAGAAGACAGAGAGTGGTAGTGGATGATTGTTTGTCAGACTGGAGGCCTGTGACTTGTGGTGTGCCTCAGGGATCTGTGCTGGGGCCATTGTTGTTTGTTGTCTATATCAATGATCTAGATGATAATGTGGTAAATTGGTTCAGCAAGTTTGCTGATGATACTAAGATTGGAGGCGTAGTGGACAGCGAGGAAGGCTTTCAAAGCTTGCAGAGGGATCTGAACCAACTGGAAGAATGGGCCAGAAAATGGCAGATGGAATTTAATGCAGACAAGTGTGAGGTGTTGCATTTTGGAAGGACAAATCAAGGTAGGACATACTCAGTAAATGGTAGGGCACTGAGGAGTGCAGAGGAACAAAGGGATCTGGGAGTTCAGATACATAATTCCCTGAAAGTGGCGTCGTAGGTAGACAGGGTTGTAAAGAAGGCTTTTAGCATCCTGGCATTCATAAATCAAAGTTTTGAGTATAGGAGTGTGGATGTTATGGTGAGGTTGTATAAGACATTGGTGAGGCCAAATGTGCAGTTCTGGTCACCTAACTATAGGAAGGATATTTATAAGATTGAAAGAGTGCAGAGGAGATTTACTAGAATGTTGCCAGGTCTTCAGGAATTGAGTTACAGGGAAAGATTGAACAGGTTAGGACTTTATTCCTTGGAGCACAGAAGAATGAGGGGAGATTTGATAGAGGTTTACAAAATTGTGAGGGGTATAGACAGAGTTAATGCGAGTAGGCTCTTTCCACCTAGATTAGGAGAGATAAGTACGAGAGGACATGGCTTTAGGGTGAAAGGGGAAAGGTTTAGGGGGAACATTAGGGGAAAACGTCTTCACTCAAAGAATGGTGGGAGTATGGAACAGGCTGCCATCTGATGTAGTGAATGCAGGCTCACTCTTGAGTTTTAAGAATAAATTGGATAGATACATGGACAGGAGAGGTCTGGAGGGTTATGGACTGGGTGCAGGTAAATGGGACTAGTGGAATAACATTTCGGCACAGACTAGAAGGGCCGAATGGCCTGTTTTCTGTGCTGTCGTGTTCTATGGTTCTAAAATAACCAGTCAAGTTTCTCAGTGGGCGCAAGGACACCCCAAAATGTGTGAATAATTGTTCTGATCCAGGTTAAGCCAATTTTCAACTACTTTTTCTGGATGGGGTGTTGTGCAAAATAATTTAAAATCATGGCCTTTGACATTTGCTATCAAGATTTTCATGCAAATTATGCTCAATGGAAATTGTGGGATTGAACACGCCTCTCCATTTTCACATCCTGGGTCAGTGCTGCCTCTAGGCCTTTGGCACTCTCCCAGGTCAGTCAATCAAGGGACATTGCTCTTGGCCCATTTGTCTCATTGTCAAAATGATGAGAGGCAATGATCGTGTGGATAGTCAGAGGCTTTTTCCCCAGGGCTGAAATGGTTGTCACAAGAGACCACAGGTTTAAGGTGCTGGGGAGTAGGTATAGAGGAGATGTCAGGGGTAAGTTTTTTTTACTCAGAGAGTGGTGAGTGCATGGAATGGGCTGCCAGAAACGGTGGTAGAGGTGGATACGATAGGGTCTTTTAAGAGACTTTTGGATAGGTACATGGAGCTTAGAAAAATAGAGGGCTATGGGTAAGCCTAGTAATTTCTAAGGTAGGGACATGGTCAGCACAGCCGAAGGGACTGAATTGTGCTGTAGGTTTTCTATGTTCTATATGTTAACTCCAAGTCAGTTGATACAGCTCAGAAGCCATGATCTTGACCCACTGCATGGTTTATTAAGCAGCATCAACGCCAATCTTACAAGAAGAATATTAGATTATCCCATTAGTCGGAGTCATAGAGCAATATTGCATAGATACAGGCCCTTCGGCCCAACTAGTCCATGTAGACTATGGTGCCCAACCAGCTAGTCCCCGATTTCCTGCATTCAGCCCATATCCCTCGAAGCCCTGCTCCTTCAAGTACCTGTTCAAGTGCTTCTTAAATGATACTACAGGAAGTCCCTGACTTACGAACGCCCGTACTTACGAACAGACCTTTGTGGTCGGTTCGTAAGTGGGCCCAGCCCCCGATCTTACCATGGCGGCGGTACACCTTCTTTGGCCCAACCCCAGGCCAAGTGCACATATGCAGCCGGGGAACCCCGGGCCAAGTGCATATGCGCGGCCGTGATCCCCAGCCCAAGCGTGCATGCACGTGCACGGACACAGTTCCGAGTTACATACAAAATCGGGTTACGAACAGTCTCAAAAACAGAACTCGTTCATAACCCGGGGACTTCCTATATTGTACCTGCTTCAACCACTTCCTCTGGCAACTCGTTCCATATACTCACCGCCTTCTGGAAAAGTTGCGTCTCAGGTCCCTTTTAAATCTTTCCCTCTCACCTTCAACTTATGCCCCCGGGTTTTGGACACCCCTAACCTGGGGAAAACTGTTACCATCAACCTTATCTATACCTCTCCTAATTTTATATATCCATTCTATAAGATCACCCCTCATTCTCCCACATTCCAAGGAATAAAGACCTAGCCTGGCCAACCCCTCCCTATAACTCAGGCCCTCTAGCCCTGGCAACATCCTCGTAAATCTTTTCTGCTCTCTTTCCAGTTTAACCAAATCTCTCCAATAACAGGGTGACCAAACCCGGACACAATAGTCCTGCTGAAAATCAGTACTTCAACTTGAGATACAATGAAGACAAAACAAAACAAAGAACGTCATCATCGGTTACTCATATTACACTTCTCACACAGTAGTACCAGAATGATTTTGCCTGTTAAATTCATTGTAATGACTTCAATGGAACTAACTGCAGAAGCAAAGTATGATGCACTGGTGTGACCATTTAGCACTGCATTGGGGATGAATTTCTAGTCAAAAGAACTTCCTAAATTTGGAATGAAAATATAGTACTTGTAATAGTGACCACAAAACTGCTAGGTTGTGAAAATTCCATCTGTTTCACTAATATCCTTTAGAATGGGAAATCTGCCTTCCTTCCCCTCTGGCTTATATGGTTGACTCTAATGTTCCTCTAATAGCCTAACAAGCCACACAATTCAAAGAGCAGCTGGCAACACCCACATTCTAAAATTGAATAACTGAAAAGAGGGAAAGCTAGAAGCAATGGAGGACCACTGAGGTTCAGGATTCCTTATACTTGGGTCATTAAAATCTCACATTACAGAAAGTTATTAAAAAGGCTGATGGAAATCTCCCTTTTTTTTATTTGAAGGGATGGATATTAAGCTACACCTGTACAAAGTCATGGTTATACCACATCTGCAGGACTGTGAGCAGTTTTGAGCATCACATCTTAGGAAGGATACATTGATCATTGCAGAAAGCACAGTGTAGATTTACCAGAATGATACCTGGACTCTAAAGGTTATCTGCTTCCTCACATGAGGATAGGGTTGCAGGGAAATCAGAAGAATCGGGAGCAGAAGTAGGCCTGTTCTGCCGTACAATGAGATCACGGCTGATCCAATCTTGGCTTCAACACCACTTTCCTCTCGACTCTTGTGGTTCAAGTATGTATCAATCTCTGCCTTGAACACATTGAATGATTCTGCCTCCACAGCCCTCCAAGGTAGGGAATTCGAAGGACTCACGAGTCTCTGGGAGAAGAAATTTCTCTTCATGGGCGATCCCAATCTGTGACACTTTGTTCTAGACACCCCCACTAATGGGAGCATCCACCTTGTCAATCTTCCTCAGTCTTATGTTTCAACGAGGTCACCTCTCATTCTTCTATACTCCAATAAGCACATGACAAAGGTGCCAAACCTCTTCAAATGCCAATCCCTTCATTCCAAGAATCAATCCTGTGAACCTTCTTTGAATTCTCTTCTAAACAAGTATAATATTTCTTAAAAATTGGAGACCAAAACTATATGCAGTCTCACCAGCAACCGGATACAGTCTCACCAGAAATCTGTAAAGTGTTTCAAAATTTCCATACATTTATCCTCCATACCTGCTGCAATAAAGGCCAAGGTTTCATCTGCCTTTTTCGTTACTTGTTGGACCTACATGCCAGTCCTCTGTGTTTTACATACAAGATTCCTTTGTAACATGACATTTTATAGTCTCATCCCTTCCAAATAATGTTTTCTCATGTTTTCTTCCAAAATGGTTAACTGCACATTTTGCCATTCAACTTCATCTTGCCCACTCACTTAACCCATCGATAATTGGTTTATTATTGTCACATGTATCGAGGTACAGTGAAAAACTGTTTTGCATGTCATCCATACAGATCATTTCATCACATCAGTACATCAAGCTGGTACAAGGGAAAAGCAATAACAGAATGCAGAATATAGTGTTACAGGTGCAAGGCCATGATGAGGTGGCTTGTGAGATCAAGACTCTATCTTATCGTACAAGAGGTCTGTTCAATAGTCTTATAAAAGCGGGATAGAAGCTGTCCTTGAGACTGGTGGTACGAGCTTTCAGGCTTTTGTATCTTCTGCCCAATGGGAAAGGGGAGAAGAGAGAATGTCCAGGGTGCAAGCTCGGTGTCATCTTTGTATCATCAGCTAATTTGGTTACAGTGTATTCGATCTCTTCATCTGATATTGTGAGGCCCCAGCATTGATCCCTTTGGTACTCTACTGATTACTGTTTGCCAATCCAAAAATGCTTCATTTATCCTGACTCTGTTTGGTTAGTTTGCTGATCCCATATCCATGCCAATATACTACCCCAACCCCATGTGATCTTATCATGCGCAGTAACCCTTCATTTGGCAGTGTACTAAATGCCACCTGGAAATGTAAAACACTACGTTTACTGGTTCACCTTTATCCACCTGTTCTCAAAGATTTCCAGCAAATTTGTCAAACACACTTTCATAAAGCCACATTGATTCTGCTCAATTGTCTTATGATTTTCTAAATGTTCTGCTATTACCTACTTAAAAATGGATTCCAACATTTTCCCTTATGACAAATGCTGGCCTAAGTGGCCTATAGTTTCCTAGTTCCTGTCTCCCGCATTTCTTGGATAATGGCACTACATTTGCAGTTTTCCATTCATCCAGGAATCTTGGTTGATTACAACCAATGCATACACCGTCCCTGCAGCCACTTCCTTTAAGGCATTAGGCAAGATTCGTTACCTTAATTAAGAGGGAGATATCAAAACAAAAAAAAATCAATGGGTTAATTAAAATCCACGGTGCCTTAAGAAGCCAGAATGTGAGAAAGCAGGACTTCCTTGAGGATAGTAGGGTTGGAGGAGCTTGTAGCATCAAGGGTGGAGCAATAGGTGCAGAGGGCATGAATGAATTTAAGCACAAAGATGAGAATTTTATATTTTTGGCTTTGTTCAGCACCATCCCACAGCTAGTACAGCTGCTGCCTCACAGCTCCCATGACCCAATTCAATCCTAACCTACAGTGCTGTCTGTGTGGAGTTTGCACGTTCTCCCTATGACAACAAGGGTTTCCCTGGGATGCTCCAGTTTCTGCCCACATTCCAACAACATGCATGTTGGTGGGTTGATTGACCACTGCAAATTGACTCTAATGAGGTCCCAGGTTTATTCCCTGGCATCTCCACGCTAGTGATCTTGAATTTTGGGCAGGCACGGTACTGTAGCGGTTAGTGTAAAAGCTATTACAGTGCCAGCGACCCGGGTTCAATTCCTGCCACTGTCTGCAAGGAGCTTGTCTGTTCTCCCAATGTCTGCGTGGGTCTCCTCCCACATTCCAAAAGACGTACGGGTTAGGAAGTTGTGGGCATGCTATGTTGCCGCCAGAAGTGTGGTGACACCTGCGGGCTGCCCCCAGAACACTCTACGCAAAAGATGCATTTCACTGTGTGTTTCGATGTACATGCGACTAATAAAGATGTCTTAATATGTGGATGGATGAAAGGAGCTAGGTGGGAATTGATGGGAATATACGGAGAATAAAGTGGGATACAGTTGGCTTTGTGTAAAAATGGTTGGTGCGCGTTTAGTGAGTTGAAGGATGTCTCCCTCTGTGACTTTGAGTCTAGACCCAAATATCTGTCAGTAAGAATGGCTATGAGCCTCAACTTTACATTTGTTTTCATCTATGTGAAAATAGACACCGTAGTCTGATGGCCCAGTGGGAAAAATGGATGCATAACTAATAGTCATATCTCATTTAACACATAACCGCCTACAATTCCAAGGTTGTAATCTCACTTTACGATATCCAACACCATCTGAATCATTCTCTTCATTGGGTTACAGCTGAATAATTGCTCACTTCACCCTATTGTACTCCTCAGAGGGATTAACATATGTACTTGCTGATGTCCTTTGTAACATTTATCTCTCCAAACCGCACAGAAGACATGCCACTAAGCCATACACACAAACAAATCTAAGATCAACTCCATTCCCTTTGCATATTCATTCCACCCATGTTAACTTTGCTGTAAATTTATACACACCAAGGACTTCAGCCTTTCCAACCTGTCAAATAAATGTGGTCGACTCTTAACAGCCTCCCCATTTCAGGTGTAATTGGGGATGGACAGCATTGCCAGTGACATCTACAACCAGAGAAAGAAAAAAAATTGCTGCTACTGGGCAAGTATAAACAAAGAGGACAAGTTGGCAAGGCATAGTTTATCATGAAGCCCACAGGACAAGGTTAAGCTACCTCAGTTGTGGATAATGAGCAATATTTGGAACTTCCTGCAAAAGGGAGCTGAAGAATGTCACGAGAACAGCCTCTCCCTTGGCATTCGTTCAAAAACTTGTTCAAACTATTGTTTTCCAGAACTCAACATGATATTAGGTTTACAAAGAGGCTGTTTCTTCTAAAAGAGAGAGTCCATGGATGATTGGGGAGCACTGGGGTTGAAGACGGTGGAGTAATGACAAGACGGCAGAACGTGTGGCAGAGGCTAAAGGCGATAGGTTTGTTTTTCCCTACCCCAAAGCTGAGTTGCAGAAGGCTGTGTGCCAACAATAGAATCCAGAAGTACAGAACAGTCATGAAGTTAAAAAGGAATGGGCGGAGGTGGGGAGGCAGAGCTGGTCGTCGTTGCCATGACTGTAGATCATGATCTAAAACTAAAACAGAAAATGCTTGATATACTCAATAGGCCAGGTCACAGTTGTGGGAAGAGAAACAGTCAATGCTTCAGGTTGGAGACCTTTCATCAGAACCATCAGAATCTGAGAAGGGGTCTCCAACCCGGTGTTGACTCTGTTTCTCTTCCCACAGATGCAGCCGGACCTGCTGAATATTCCCAGCATTTTCTGTTTAAGATTTCCAGCATCCACATTTTTTAACAATTATTTTGTAGAATAAGACGCTTGCAGCAGAGCAGCCCACCACAAGGGTTAGTGCATGGCTATTTATAGACAACGTCAAAAAGCACATTTTTGTGCAAAGAACAAAGGAAGTTTGGAGCTCTCCCAGGAAGAAGTGGGTGGCTCCAGGGGTGGACCGGCCTACTCCTGTCCTAGTTTCTTACGTTCTAACAACAACCAAATGGCTTTGTGTACAGCAAGGTTCTCCTTGATACTGATTGGGTTCAGTTTCACCAGGGTTCCCATATTCAGTCAATTGCTACATTGATGTGAATAGCACATACCTGGACAATTTCCCACATTGTGGGGTAGATGCAATATTGTATCTGTACTGAAACAACTTGACCACAGGTGCATTACATCCTCCCTGTGACCATAGGGATCTATGTATTCTATGAATAAAGCATTGGGAGCAGCATTTAACTGGGAACAAACTGAATTCTTATCTAATTAATGAGAAGCAACGGGCAGCACCTCTTGAACAATGGCCAGGTACATCACATCCAGGATTAGTGGGAAGAAGTGGTTTCCATAAAGGCAATGTTTATGCAATCTGGAAGCTAGGTCCCAGGAGAGACAATGTCAAATTACAAGTTCCTAAGAAGGTTTCACAAGTTTTAATAAGGGGTTGGTATGTTAAGTTTTCTTTCCAGCTACATAATAATTTTAGTTAATGAAATAAAAGCAGAAAACAGTTATTACTGTGGAGAGAGAGAGAAATATAGGGATAACATTTCAAATTGATGACCTTTTAGAAAGGTCATTCACCTGAAATGTTATCTGTTTCTCTCTCCACAGGTGCTACCTGACCTGCTGCGTATTTGCATCATTTTCGGTTTTATTTCAGACTTCCAGTGTCTACAGTATTTTGCTTTTAATTAGTGAACATTTGCCATACGATACATCTTCCATTGCCCTTAGCAGAACAGCCTCTTGCAAACGGAGCACACATATTGAACAAAGATTAAATTTGAAGCAAGTGTTCTGTCAAAGTGTAAAGCCACTAAAGCTTCACACCCTCACTTCTTCAACACTCCCCCAGCAATTATTCAAAGTATTTGCCCCACATGACAGCTGAATCTAGGGTGACCAAAATGTGCACATTTTGTTTTTAAATTAGCCTATATTGTGCTGTATTGTTCTATGGTTCTAAACTTAGGCTCTTTTCTCTGGAGCGGCGGAGCCTGAGGAGTGATCTGTTGGAAGTGTATAAAATTATGAGGGGCTTAGATAGGGTGGACAAGCAATACCTTCTTCCCATTATTAAGCGATCCAATACCAGAGGGCATCCATTTAAGGTGAGAGGGGGTAGGTTCAGAACAGATGTGAAGGGTAAGTTTTTTTTACTCAGAGAGTGGTGGATGCCTGGAATGTGTTGCCTGATAGGGTGGTGGAGGCAAATTCATTGGGGGCTTTTAAGAGGGGCTTGGATGGGCACATGAATGAGAGGAAAATGGAGGGATATGGGCTTTCTGTAGGTGGAATGAATAACTATGTCGGCACGACATCGTGGGCCGAAAGGCCTGTTCTGTGCTGTACTGTTCTATGTTCTAAGTTATATGCACAACTACTCTTGCAACAAAAAAAAATCCTGATTTTTCACCTTTCGTCAGGTCAACTCATTTGCAGGACTCATGAAAATTGGTAATGTTGTTGATAGTGAGGAGAATAGTCATAGGCTATAGAATGTTAATGATCAGCTGGTAAAAGTTGGGCATGTCATAGCACACTGAATTTAATCCTGACAAATATGAGATGATGCATTTGGGGGGTGGGGGGGGTCAGATAAGGCTAGGATGTACACAGTAAATGGTAGAGCCCTATGGAGTATTAAGGAATAAAGGGTCTACAAGTCCAAAGGTCCCCGAAGGTGGCAGCACAGGTAGATAGGATGGTGAAGAAGGCATACAGGATGCCCTGCCTAATAAAGGCAAACAAGGCCTATAACAACAGGGAGGTATTGGTACAACTTTATAAAACACTGGTCTGAACTTCTGGTCGCCCCAGTATAGAAAGGGCATGGATGCACTGGAGAGGGTGTACAGGAGATTGTTTGGTTATGAGGGGAGATGGGGTTTGTTTTCCTTGGAGCAGAGGAGGGACCAGATTGAGATATTGTGAGTGCCATAGAATGAAAGAAACTTTTCCCCAGAGCAGAGGTATCCAAGATCAAAGGGCATAGATTTAAGGTGAGGAGTAATTGGTTTATTATTGTCACATGTACCAAGATACAGTGAAAAGCTTTGTATGCATGCCATCCAGACAGATCATTGCCATACACTAAGACAGGCTATTTGGCCGATCTTGACGCCAATTTATACTAAATGTCCTCCTCCTGTGTATTATCCATATCCCTCCATTCCCTTCATATTCATGTGTCTGTCTAAAAGCCTCCTAACCTCCACCAAACTGCCTGCTTCTACTACTACCCATGGTAACCTACTCCAGGCACTTAATACTCTCTGCATAAAAAACAATTACAGAATGAAGAACATAGTGTTACAGTAACAGGGAAAGTGCACTGCAGGTAGACAAACAAGGTGCAAGGGCCATGACGAGGTAGACTGAAAGATCAAGAGTTCATCTTTATCATACAAGAGGTCCATTCAAGAGTCTTATAACAGTGAGATAGAAGCTGACCCCAAGCCTGGTGGTACATGTTCTCAAGCTTTTGTATCTTCTGCCCGATGGGAGAGAGGAGAAGAGAGAATGACCAGGGTGGGTGGGGTCTTTTATTACATTGGCTGCTTTCCTGAGACAGCGGGAAGTGTACACAGAGTCAATGTAAGAGGTTTAGAGGGGATCAGAGGAAGATTTTTTTTCAACCCAGAGGCTGGTTGAAGTCTGGAATGTACTGCCTGAGAAGATAGTGGAGGCAGGTACTCTGACAAAACTTTAGAGACATGTGAATGAGCATTTGAATTGCTAAGGCACTGTGCTGGTAAATGGGATTAGTGTAGATATTTGCCAGTTGGCATAGACACGGTAGACCAAAGGGCCTGTTTCTGTGCTGAATGATGAGGAGAATCAACCAAAATTTTCCCCAATTCATTTGAGGATACATTAAGGCAGATGGCCAAAAGCTTGATCAAAGCAGCAAGTTTTGAACCGGAGAAAAAATGGATTAGCAGTGGGTTTAGGGGAAGTATTCTCGACCCTGAGGCTTTGTCAGTTGAACACTTGACCAGAAATGGTGAATAGGTTAAATTTAGGAATAACTCAGAGGCAAAATTAGAGCAGATCTCTCTTTTAGGGATGGAGGAGATTAAATTGTGAAGGACAACAACATGGAGGGATTTGCAAACAAGATTGTGAAACATTATCAACAAATCCACATTACAACAGAGGAGGTGCTGGCAGTCTTAAGGCATATGAAGGTGGATAAATCCCCAGGGACTGATAAAGTGCATCCTTGGACATTGTGGGAGGCTAGGGAAGAAATTGCAGGGGCCCTGGCAGAGGTATTTTTATCATCTTTAGCCACAGATGAAGTACTGGGAGACTAGCTAATGTACTTTTATTTAAGAAGGGCTGCAAGGAAAAGGAACTACAGGCCAGTGGGCCTAACATCAGTGGTGAGAAAGTTACTGGAGGGGATTCTAAGGGACAGGATCTATCGGCATTCAGAAAGGCAACGACTGATTAGGGATAGCCAGCATGGCTTTGCACACAGGAAATCATGCCTCACAAATTTGATTGAGTTTTTTTTTTGAAAAAAGTAGTAACAAAGAAGATGGACAAGGGCAGGGCAGCAGATGTTGTCAACATGGACTTTAGCGAGGCCTTTGACAAGGTCCTGCTTGGTAGGCTAGTCTGAAAGATTAAATCACATGGGATCCACGGCGAGATAGTCAATTGGATACAAAATTAGCTTGGTGGTAGGAGTCAGAGGGTGGTAGTGGAGAATTGTTTTTCAGATTGGAGGCCTATGACCAGTGATGTGCCACAGGGATCAGTGCTAGGTCGACTGCTGTTTGTCATCTATATTAATGATTTGGATGACAATACTGTTAAGATGGTTAACAAGTTGCAGATCACACCAAAATCACACCAAGAAGGTTGTCTAAGATTACAAGCTGAACTGGGCCAAAGAATGTCAGACAGACTTTAACTCAAACGAGTGTGAGGTGTTGCATTTTCGTCAGTTAAACCAGGGCAGTAAGTGGTATGGCCATGGACAGTGTTGTAGAACACACAAACCCAGAGGTACAGGTATATAGTTCCCTGAAAGTGGTGACACAGGTAGACAGGGTAGTGAAGAAGGCATTTGGATGCTTGCCTTCATTGGTCAGGGCATTGAATACAGGAGTTGGGATGTCACGTTGCAACTGGACAAGTTTTTGGTGAGACCACACTTGGAGTATTGTGCGCAGTTCTAGTCACCTGGCTATCGAAAGGATGTCATTAAGCTGGAAAAGTTGCAGAAAAGACTCACAAGGATGTTAAGGGGCTTGAGTTACAGGGAGAGGCTGGGACTTTTTTTTCCCTGAAGCATAGGAGACTGAAGGGTGACGTTATAGGTGTATACAAAATCATGAGGGGCATGGATTAGGTGGATGGTCACAGTCTTTTTCCCAGGGTAGGAGAGTCCAAAACTAGAGAACATAGATTTAAGGTGAAGGGAAAGACTTAAAAAGGATCCAAGGGGAACTTTTTCCACACAGAGGTGGTGGGTACATGGAATGAGCTGCTGGAGGAAGCTTTAGAGGCAGGTACAATTACAACATTTAAAAGGCGTTTCAGCAGGTACATGGCTAGAAAAGGTTTAGCAGAATAGAGGCCAAATGGGTCAGGTAGGGAACTGGGTCAACGTGGACAAGTTGACTCGAAGGACCTGTTTCCATGCTCTATGACTGTGATCTAGAGATGGAGTTTGCACCATACATGTACCAGCACTGAACCAACCTATTTCATTTTAGTCAAAATTTTCCAATTCCACTCCAACCTTGCCCTTCACTCTAAATAGCACATACTGGCCCTGAACTCTCACTATCTCACTTTTTAAAGCCTCCCACTTTGCCAGACATCTCTTTACCTGCAAACAACGTCTCCCAATCAACCTGTGCAAGTTCCTGTCTAATGCCATCAAAATCATAACTATCTTAAAACTTATGGAGTTATGGTCACTGGTTCCAAAGTCCTCCCTCACTAACACTTGCATTGCCTCATTTCTCAAGTGTTGCCACCTCTATAGTAAAGCATCCACATATTGCATGAGAAAATTATCTTGGACACTTTTAACAAATTCCACCGCATCCAAACCTTTAGCACTATGGCAGTCCCAGTCAATATTTAGGAAGTTAAAAATCACCTACTATTACAGCCCTATTATTCTTACAGCCATCTGCAACCTCCCTGCATATTTGCTCCTCGAATTCCCACTGACCACTGGGGGTTCTATAATAAAATCCCATCAAAGTGAATCACCCACTTCTTATTTCTAAGTTCCACCCATATGGTTTCACTGGACCATCCCTCAGAAATATCCCCTCTAACATAGGAAACTTGACTAATAATTTTGCAAAACTCAAAAGCTTTCTTCAGTTTCAGTCAGTTGCCAGAAAGAAGAGTATGGTTAACAGCTAGGAAATTAGAGTTTGTGACAAGGACCAAAGGAAACGCATTCCATTCTCCTTACACTAGCAGTTCAAGGTAGTAGCAAAGATTACATCTGCTAATGTTTAGGTGTTTGAAAATAAATTATTTCTAAACCACCATGCAACTTTAGAGTGGTTAAAAGATAAATGCCACATCCTGAGGCTTGGCTATGCAACCCATTCTCATGTGCTACCCATCTGTGTAGTTTTTAATATTATGTAATAGCTTCTTTGAATTACCATGTTCTCTTGACAATGACCCTTCCCTCCTTCGCGCTTCGAAACTTGTCATTCAGATACCTTACAACAGCACACATTTTTGGCGAGGGAGCTCTCTAATCAACAGGTAGACACGGGCAATACCTCAACCAAAAACTACCGAGGTGATACCATTACGAAAGGTCCTGAAACCCGCACTAACAGCATTTCCTATCCCAACACTTACCGGCTACTGTCAACAGTCAACTCCAGCCTCCGACACACGGGGAGCTCTGCCCCGTGACCTGCCCCGATCGCGCAAGGTCGCATGGGAGTTGTAGTCACTTGCTCCATCGGCCGCATCTATGTAAGCAGGAAACAGTTGGAAAGAAACTACAACGATTTAAAAACATCACTGTTTCCTCATTTAGCTTAATAAACCGGATGCGCATTACTCAATAACCATGACATGGTATTTCTATGGAAAAGAACTGCCGATTACTTCATAAAATTGAAGTATGTTGAGGAACTACAGCTCCCATGAGGCTTTACGCTCTGGGACGACGAGCGGCATCAAAGGCACCGCCAGCGAGCGGGTCGGACGTCAGGTCACGTAATACGTGCACAAACGCAGGGCGTCCTGCGAAAGGCGCCAAATGCAAATAGCCGCCGGTTGCGCTGCTCACTGCGTCATGACGCAGGCAGGATCAAAGCCGCCGCGCTGCCGTGACGCCCAGGGCGGTAAACATCAAAGGGGCCCTCGGCACTTGCGTCATGACGTCAGACGCAAAGCGGCAGCAACACGTCCAGGAGAAGATGGCGCTGACGAGGTGGGTTCTGCTTTATGTTCCTGTGATAATCGGGCCGCCGATCACTGTTCGGGCGCCTCCTGCGAACCCCCGGCTCCTGGTTATGTAATGAAACGCTGGTTCCCGCAAGCTGCTTGGTATCTCTGGAATGCTCCTCGTTTTGTTGGCACCGCCAGTCCTGGTAGGCCCATCGGAGCCTGGCCTTTGCCTTGTCTGCTGATCCTGCCCCGACCCACATACAGATATGGGTGGAGAGACGGGGGCAAGGGGGTGGAGGGTTCCCATAACATGTTGCATTACTGGAAAAGTTCATATTTCATGTTATTTTTACATGTAGTGGAGAGTGAAAAATTAATTATTGGTCTCAGTGGGGGTTTCTTTTTGTTACTTTAACTGTTGTCTAAGTTTTGTTTTCTGCTCTTCTCCAACTCTCTGGTCCAAATCCGACTTAGTTGCGCTTAAAACATCTTGGCTTGTTGGTGATTGGCCAATTGTGATGGTGTGTAGTATCTGGTGTTACTACATAGTTGCTGCCATGGTAACTCCCTACACCTGAAAAACATGTACACGTTGGAAATAATTAAAAAGGAAATGTCATTCTTTTCTAAAAAAAAGTTAAGTAATGGGCAAAATTGCAGTACCCTGGGAAAGAGAGAGGGGGCCTAATTTCAAGGAGTTGGTAGAGGCATGATAGATCAAATCCTCTCATTCTGTGCTATTTGACTCAGGGATTGGTAAATTGGTTTATTACTGTGACATGTACCAAGGTGCAGTGAAAAACTTGTCTTGCATACCATCCATGCTGATCAATTCATTACAACAATGCATTGAGGAATTGAGGCAGGCACGGTAGCATAGTGGTTAGTATAATGCTTAACAGCGCCAGCGACCCGGGTTCAAATCCGGCCACTGTCTGTAAGGAGTTTGTACGTTCTCCCCGTGTCTGCGTGGGTTTCCTCTGGGTGCTCCAGTTTCCTCCCATAAAGACGTACGGGTTAGGAAGTTATGGGCATGCTGTGTTGGCGCCGGAAGCATGGCGACACTTGCAGGCTGCCTCCCAAAATCACTACGCAAAAGATGTATTTCACTGTGTTTCGATGTACATGTGTCTAATAAAGATCTTATCTATCAAGGTAAAACAATAACAGAATGCAGAAGGTGTTACAGGTAAAGAGAAAATGCAGGTAGACAATAAGGTGCAAGACCATAATTTGGTAGATTGTGAGGTCAAGAGTCCATTTTATTGTACTAGGGGACTGTTCAGTTGTCTTCTAACAGCAAGATAGAAGCTGTCCTTGAGCCATTCTAAGCATAATTTAAATTGTCTATTGCAGGTAGTTGCAATGTTAATGGAATTAATATATAGAAATGTGCCTGATATAATTTGTTGTATAACATGATAGAAAGGTAGTGTAAAATAGGTCTCAATCAACATCCTCTTTGATTGAAACTGGACTAAAACAAGGATGCAATGGATGTGTTATTGCATCTAACTTTTTAACTGTTTTCCTTCCTGCTAAATCTATCCTTTGGTGCTCCTGTTAGTCAATGTTGGAGTTTTATAAATTAAGGACTAACTAGATGGAAAGATTTTCTTTTGGAGCCACATTTAGGATAAAGCAATGCCAGTATTGATCTTTTGTTTGGGATGTCAGTGCAGTTATGGCTCATTCTGTCAATGATCTTAAAGCAATCTTAGGGACCTAACATAAACTTTTGCATCTATTCAGTCTATATTTTAATGTTTATTAATATTAATCCAAAACAAGAATGTCATGGAGTATAGCCATCAAGAATGTATTTACTCCAATCCTGGAGTAATCCCATTTAATTCTCCCCACATTCCCATCAATTCACCCCAGGTTCTACCACTCATCTACGCATAAGGTATTGGTTTATTATTGTCACTTGTACCAAGGTACAGTGAAAAGCTTGTCTTACAAACCGATCATACAGGTCAATTCATTACACAGTGCAGTTACATTGAGTTAGTACAGAGTGCATTGATGTAGCACAGGTGAAAACAATAACAGTAAAGTGTCACAGTTACAGAGTGCAGGTGCAATAAGGTGCAAGATCACAACAAGGTAGATTGTGAGGTCAGAGTCCATCTCATTGTATAAGGGAACCGTTCAATAGTCTTATCACAGTGGGGTAGAAGCTGTCCTTAAGTCTGGTGGTATGTGCCCTCAGGCTCCTGTATCTTCTACCTGATGGAAGAGGAGAGAAAAGAGAATGTCCTGGGTGGGCGGGGTCTTTGATTATGCTGGCTGCTTCACCAAGACAACGAGAAGTAAGGACAAGAGTCCAAGGAGGGGAGGCTGGTGTCTGTGATGAGCTGGGCTGTGTCCACCACTCTCTGCGGTTTCTTGGTCCTGGGCAGAGCAGTTGCTGTACCAAGCCGTGATACATCCAGATAGGATGTTTTCTATGGTGAATCGGTAAAAAAAAATCAGTAAAAAAAAAATTACAGTGTAAATTTACAAGGCAATTTACAGTGGCTAATTAACCTACGAACTTGCACATCTTTGGAATCTGGGAGGAACTGGAATGCCTGGAGGAAACCCATGCTGTCAAAGGGAGAACATACAAACTCCACATGGACAGCGCCTGAGGTCAGGATTGAACCCAAGCTGCTGGTGCTTTGAGGCAGTGGCTGTACTAGCTGCACCATGCTGCTACCCCAGTGTTAATAACCTGCCTGTCATGCTATCAGAATCGGGTATATTATCACTAATATGTCGTGAAATTTGTTGTTTTGCGGCAGCAGTACAGTGCAAGACGTAAAAATTACTATAAGTTACAAAAATAAATAAATAGTGCAAAAGAGGAATAATGAGGTTGCGTTCATGAACCATTCAGAAATCTGATGGCGGAGGGGAAGAAGGTGATCCTGAAGTGTTGAGTGTGGTACTTCAGGCTCCTGTACCTCCTCCCTAGTGGTAGTAAACTGAAGATGGCATGTCCCGGAAGGTGAGGGCCCTTAATGATGAAATCTGGCTTCTTGAGGCACCAGCTCTTGAAGATGTTCTCAATGGCAGGGAGGGTTGTGCCCATGATAGAGCTGACTGAGTCTACAACCCTCTGCAGCCTCTTTTGATCCTGCGTATTGGAGTCTTCATACCAGGTGGCGATGCAACCAGTCAGAATGCTCTCCACCGTACATCTGTAGAAATTTGCTAGAGTCTTTGGTGACATACTAGATCTCCTCAAACTCCTAATGAAGTAGTGCTACTGGCATACCTTCGTGATTGTATCAATGTGTTGAGCCCAGGATAGATCCTCTGAGATGTTGATGCCCAGCAACTTGAAGCTGCTCACCCTTTCCACTGCTGACCCCTCAATGAAGATTGGTGTGTTTTCTCCCAACCTCCCCTTCCTGAAGTTCGCAATCAATTCCTTCGTCTTGCTGACATTGAGTGCAAGGTTGTTGTTGCAACACCACTCAACCAGCCAATCTGCCTCACTCCTGTACGCTGCCTCGTCGCTATCTGAGATTCTGCCAACAACACTGGTGTCATCGGCAACTTTTTTCGATGGCATTTGAGCTGTGCCTAGCCACACAGTCATGAGTACAGAGAGAGTAGAGCAGTGGGCTCAGCAAGCATCCTCAAGGTATACCTGTGTTGATTGTCTTTGGAATCTCCCTCATTAATTACCATCATTAGGACAATTGTACAGAATTTACAACATTTAAATTTTAGAAGCATCACTACCAATGTGATTCAGCATCATATTATACCATTGGGAGGCTATTTAACCCTCGAGTTTGCTGTCCCTATTCACTTGGTTGTAAATGTTTCCCTGCACTACTGAGTATTTCCAGCAGTTTTTATTTCATTTCCACTTGATGTGTTTTGCAGATCTCTATCTATATGAATATTAAATTTTTATTAGGTCTCTTTACCTATGACTCTGTGATCGTTGGCATAGCATTTCTTGTCCAAACATCTCCCCATGAGTGAAATGCTGGGCCATTTCAGAGTTGGTCTTGTGTGTGGGTTGAGTCATTTAAAGGCCAGCCTGCAAAAGGATGGCAGATTACCTTCCCTATAGGATGCAATTGGTCTATTACTAGCATTTCCTTCCATCTAGTTAACCACTAAGCTAGCCATGGGCATCAATTCCATATCTTGACACTTTCTTACCCCCCCCCCCCCCCCAAATTTTCATATTAAAGTACACACTCATTGTATTTCAGTCACCCAGCTGTGTACTGTGCTTGAGCCTTGTGCATTAACCATAGCTCTGTGGCCCATGGTCATTGGAGGACAAATGTCCTCAGTGGAAAAGAACTGGATGTACCTACATGATTTGCGTATTTGCTGTCGTCAATGCAAAGCTACGTCACTACCTTTAAGCGTACTATATTGGACATTGTGAGACTCTTGAGCACTTCAACTAATGTTCTCTGCACAAAATCTTTCATGGTTTCTTTTTGTCGATGTGCCTGTCCTCTCAAAACCCAGCTACACCAGTTTTGAAGCTATGGTTAAGTTGCTGAAGGAATGATCTGTGATTCTCAAAGCAATGGCTTCACTCAAAATCATGCTCTGACAAACAACTGCTGGGGGATAGAATAAGAGATGTATAAAATGGGTGAAAGATTACTGCAGGTTGTGATTACAATCAGGTCAGCCAGGATCTTAATAAACAGCAAGTGGGCTCAGGGGGTTTACTGGCCTACTCCCAATCTAAATGTGTAATTTGAAATCCAATCTGAGGAAACAAAATATTGAAGAAGTATTGAGGAACCTATCAAAACTAGTTGAGCCTGAACTGACTAGCATTGATAAAGAAGACTAGAAGATAAATTAGATTAGGTAATGTAAATCAGTCTTCTGTGCCAAAACTGTCACAAGAACACAACGTAATAGAGGTTGGGATAGGCTGGTTGGCCATTCAAGCTTGCCTTGCCATTCAGTACGATCATGGCTAATCTGTCCCAGGCCTCATGCTGTTCTGTGCCAGTTCCACAAAGCCCTCAATTCCCTGATGTTTCAAAAACTTACCTACTTCCTCTTTAAATACCTCCAGTGTTCTAGCCTCCACTACCCTGGAGATTCACTACTCTAGGTAAGAAGAAATTCCTGTATACCTCAGTTTTAAATGACTACCCACCCCATCCCCTGTTATCTTGTAACTATGTCCCCTAGTTTGAGAATCTCCCACTAATGGAAACATCTAATTTTTCACACCACCTTAGAATCTTCTATGTTTCAATAAGATCATCCCTCGTTCTCCTAAATGCCAAAGATTATGTGTGTTACTTTCTTTAGCTGTTCATGATAGGACAAGCCTCCTATTACAGGAGTTAACCTAGTGAATCTCTTGGATTGCTTCCTATGCTGGTATATCTTTTCAACTAGGGCATCAAAACTGTACATAGGACTCCAGGTTTGGCCTTGCATGTATAATTACAACAATACTTTTTTTAAATTCCAACCCCTAATAATAAAAGCCAATATGCCATTTGCCTTAATAACTTGCTGCACCTGCTTGGTAACTTGTTGTGTTTCATGTGCAAGAACACTGAGATCCTCTTGTACTCATTTGCAGTCTCTCTCCATTGATAACAGTCTGCCTTTTGATGCACCTTATTGCACTGCACTATCTCTGTAGCTGTGACACTTTACTCTGTTCCGTTATTGTTTTTACCTGTACTACCTTAATGCACTCTGTACTAACTCAGTGTAACTGCACTGTGTAATGAATTGACCTGTATGATCGGTATGCAAGACAAGTTTTTCACTCTACCTTGGTACAAGTGACAATAATAAACCAATACCACACTTTCCTACACTGTTCTTTTTGCCAAGTTTTCACCCACTAACTCAACCTATCTATATCCTGTTGCAGCGTCCATACATCCTCATCTAAGAGGTCCTCCTGCCTACTTTCATGCCACCAGCAAACTTGGATGCTTTATACTCTGCCCCCCTCCTCTTGGTCAATAATGTAGAGAGGAAATAATTGAGGGCCAAGGACTTTTCCACTGGTTATGCTGTTCCAGTCTGAAAAGGATCTTTTATTATGACCCTTTCTTCCATGTGATCACTATTCTTTAATCCATGTTAATATATTTCCCCCATTACTGCGATCTCTTATGTTGTGCGTGAGCTTTTTTATATGGCACATCCCAAGTCAGATGTTTCTCAAGTGTCTGTCCTGTGGTAAAGTATGTCTGACAGGGATAGGTTACAAAATAGTTTAAGTGCTCGCCAAAGGTATGGCCAGTCTTAATACTCCAAACCTCATACAAACATCAATCTTTCAAGGGATTTCTAATACAAAAAAATCTGCTGAAAATGTGATAAATCAGGGTTCTGAATAACTTGTTCTACAGTACAGGTAGTAGGGCTGGAACTGTTCCAGGAAGACCTTGCTGAGATTTTAAACGTGGCCTTTTTATCCAAGCAGTACTGATGGCATTAGGTTTATGGCCCCTTACCAGATGTTACCTGGTCCATGGTTCAGAATGTGACCATGAAAAAGGGTGTTTTCTTGGGGGGAAAAATGATAACCAGGTCGGGCAGATCTTGCTTACCCACTATACCAGTTCCAGTCATGGTTCCACTGTGGAGAAACCAGGAGATCTTTGCCTTGCTCTTGTCTGTTGGAAAGATTAAAACTATTTTTATTTTTATTTCAAGTTTTCTTCCTGCGCCAACGCAGCTGTCTCAGGATCAGCTGGAAGCTGAAGAGAAGGCCCGTGCTCAACGAGCTAGACAGACAGCCTTAGTGGCGTCACGCAGAGAACCTCCACCATATGGGCACCGAAAGGGATGGGTTCCTCGCTCCTTGGAGGTAACATCTGCAATCTTGTCATGAACAAATTGCTTGCCTATCACAAGATTGACATATCATGCGCTTGAACTAAATATTTAGCTGGAGCAATTAGTATTGTCAATTCATGCAATATCTATTATGAATATCCATCTTTATTGACATCTGTATCTTTAGCATTATCATCTGTTGCATAAAGACTGACTGTCTCTCAATGAATTTCAGGTGCTCAGATTTTCTCTGCCACAACTCATCAGGTGCAGTGTATACAAGACATAGCATGTTTACCTTTATAGTAAATGTTTAATGGACACATCTAACATTCGCATTTTAAGGTTAGCTACTTGTATGGACTGCATTAATATTGCTGACACAACAAAGTACTAGAAATTCACTGATTGTCAGCAAAGGTGTTGAGAGACTTGAATTGTTTCTTTTTTAGTTTTGATTCTATTTGCCATTTTGTTTCTACCTTTTATCCAAAAGTATGTACAGCAGGTAGGGTGGTTAATGGGGTAAGAGCACAAAGCTAGAGGTTACTTAATACATGGAATCAACAGCGCCAATTGTATTCAGCCTGCCTTCAAATCTGCTGTTAAAGTTCTGCCCATTCACAGAACTTACCTTGACAAAGCATCCGGGCATGAACTAATTAGGATATTTTTAACAGCATTGCAGTTTGGTTGGCATTACCGGTGAGATTTAATGTTATTGATAAACTCTTTTCCAGGTCTTGTGGGAACAATCATGAGACAATGATTGGTGAACACCGTGACTCGGGGGAGGGGGGGGAGGTGGGAAGAAACTCACTGCTGTAATTTATAATTGTAGTCCCCACGCATTTGACAACACTGCCAAATATTTGCTAGTTTGCATTGTTCCATAGCAGAGATCCAGTGTTGGTTTCAACTCCTCTTTCCCATTTGCTCCCGTAGCCCTTGACTCCCTTGTAGTTCAAATATCTGTTGGTCTCCGTGTTGAATACATGCAATGATTCTGCCTCTGCAAGTCTCCAGGCTAAAGAATTCCAAAGAGTTGCAACACTCTGAGAGATGAAGTTCCCCCTCATCTTCATCAGAAATGGATGACACCTTATTCTGAAACTATACACAGCCCACTAGGGATAAATATCCTCTTAGTATCCACCCTGTCAAGCATATGTTTCAATAAGATCAACTTTCATTCTTCCAAACTCCATGAGAAAAGGCTGATTCTGCTTGACTTGTCTTCATTGGTCAACTCTTCCATTCCATAAATCAACATATTGAAACTTCTCTGCACTGCCTCCAATATTCTTCCTTGAATATGGAGATCAAAATTTCCTTGCAGTTGTATTCCATACCTCTTGCAATAAAGGCTAACATTCTGTTTATCTTCCCAATACTTGCTGTACCTGGATGCCAACTCTATGCTTTGTGCAATGAGTCCGGATCCCATTGTACTGGAATATTTTGTAATCTCACTCTGTTTAAATACTAATTTACTTTTCCATTCTTCCTTCAATTTCACATTTTCCCTACTCTGTATTCTATCTGCCAAATTCTTGTCCACTCTCAGTACAAAATAGCATCAAGAGGCTTGCTAAGTTCCCTGTTATTGGTGTCAATCATTTTTTAAAAATATTTTCTTAAACACTGAATTCAAAACTGTACATACAAAAGGCAGCATGTTGTTCCCTGTGTGGGCCCATTCAAGGTTTTTGTGCAGAGAAATATATTTTCATTTTCCAAATAAACCATACAGCCACCTGCAGCAGTCAGTACAAAAAGATCAGGAAAGTGATACATAGAGGCTGCATTAGAGGAACTATCTTAAAAAAAACTCTATTTTAAAATAGTGCCTTAAAATGTACTTAAAATGTATAACAGTTTACTGTCTTTAAGAGTTTGAGAACTTGAATGTGTTGCATAGCTAAGCAAATCTGACAAGTAATGCCTATGTATGTATTACTTAATTTCCTAAATGTGTATGCTGCTATAGTATTTTACAAAAAATAATTATTTGTTTTTTTGTTTCCTGCCCAAAACACAATCAGTAAGCAGACAATGATTGCAAAGATTCTGAATGTGGCCCAAAAGTGAAATACTGCAGTTGTTGGAAATCTGAAATAAAAACAGAAAATAATGGAAGTATTGAACAGCTAAGTGTGGAAGGAGGAACTGTTAGTGTTTCAGGTTCTGATGAAAAGTTATCACCCTATTTCTTGTCACGAACCAGCAACAAAAGAAACACACTGAGCATGATTTAGTGTTAAAAACTATTTTATTAATCACTACTTATGATAATACGTAAAATAAAAGTAAAAATGTTAGTATGTTAGAATTCAAGAATGTTAAACCTCGAACGTTAACCCCAAAACTAAACTCGTCGTGTGTGTGTGTGACAAAGTCCAAAACTTCCAGTTCCTGAATGGTTCTTAAAGTTCAGTTCCGCAAGCCATAAGGTGAAACATGAGCAAGGGCTTCTTCAACAACCACCGTTGTCTGAAGATAAGATGTAGATGTAGAAAAACATAGAGAGAGAGTACATACGAAATCCAAATGTTCCACGATGGAACCCAAACGACACTTCAGTGTTTACTCGGTAGTGACTTCCTCACCCCGAAAAGCATCCGAACCGTGGTCGTCCACACACAAATACCTGTTTCCTTCTACAGGTCAGCAACAAAGTGAACTCCACCGGATTACTTTCAACTTCCATACATGGATTTCAGTGGCAAGCACAGTTATTGTTTCTCATCCATCGATAGAGAAAACAAGCAGGCTGGTGTCTCTCTCCCTTCTCTCTCTCTCTCCTTCTTCTTCTTCTGACTTCTTCAACAACGTCATTACGTCCTTTATCTTCTATTGACGTAAGCACGCCCCACACACACATACACACACACTCTCTATCTTAAAGGGACTTTCACTGAGTCCGTAACATATGTTAGAATTCAAAAATGTTAAACCTCGAACGTTAACCCCAAAACTAAACTCTTCGTGTGTGTGTGTGTGTGTGACAAAGTCCCAAACTCCAAGTTCCGGAATGGTTCTTAAGGTTCAGTTCCGCAAGCCATAAGGTGAAACATGAGCAAGGGCTTCTTCAACAACCACCATTGTCAGAAGATAAGACGTAGATGTAGAGAACATAGGGAGAGTAAATACGAAATCCAAATGTTCCACGATGGAACCCCAAACGACACTTCAGCGTTTACTCGGTAGTGACTTCCTCACCCCGAAAAGCATCTGAATCGTGGTCGTCCACACAAATATACCTGTTTCCTTCTACAGGTCAGCAACAAAGTGAACTCCACCGGATTACTTCCAACTTCCATACATGGATTTCAGTAGCAAACACAGTTATTGTTTCTCATCCATCGGTAGAGAAAACAAGCAGGCTGGTGTCTCTCTCCCTTCTCTCTCTCTCTCTCTCTCTCTCTCTCTCCTTCTAACTTCTTCAACAACGTCATTACGTCCTTTACCTTCTATTGACGTAAGCACGCCCCACACACACATACACACACACTCTCTATCTTAAAGGGACTTTCACTGAGACCGTAACATTCTCCATAGATACTACCTGACCTACTGATGATTTCCAGTGTACTGAATGTGACTTTTGTTATGTAACTCTTGGTAGTAATGATCTGGTCTTTGTCTTTTTCTCCCTCCAGGATTTTGGCGATGGAGGTGCATTCCCAGAGGTCCACATGGCACAGTTTCCATTGGAAATGGGCCGCAAGAAAAAAGCATCCAACGCCCTGGCGGTTCAGGTGGACGCAGAGGGAAAGATCAAATTTGATGCCATTGCTAGGCAAGGACAGTCGAAGGACAAGGTATGCAAATGCCCATCTGATTCTCATCCACTGACTTGTCTTCTACTTCCAACATCAGAATGGCAGAGGAATGTGGAATGCCTTCCTCGTGCCAGCTTTTGTGAATTACTGTTCCAGGGTTCTGATTCCCATTCTGGGCAAATACCATTTGTTTAAATTGTACAATAGTTGTCAAGTTGGTGGGGATTAATAATCTAAGATTAATCTAAAAAAGATATCTTATCTAATAAAGATATCTCTTATTATTCTACCTGCAATTCTGAAGCAAATTCAGATTTGGGTTTCACATATTTAACTTTAATAATGTTTAATAATCAAAGTTTGTTTCTCCTTGTGTAGGTTATATACAGCAAGTTTACAGATCTCATTCCTAAAGAAATTATAAATGAGGATGACCCAGATCTGCAGAGGCCCGATGAAGAAAGTATAAAGGAGGTGAGTTACTGTACAGGTGTGTATGTATGGCATAGGGAGTGCTTCTGTTTTTAGAGAGATTATTTGGTAAATGAAACTTCTGAGGAGACACTGGAGATTTGGAAGGGAGAGTCGGTTAGAACATAGAACAGTGCAGCATAGGGACAGACCCTTCAGCCCACAACATCTGTGATGGCCATGATGCCAATTTAAATGGCACATCTGCCTGTGCATGGTTTATTTCTCTTAATTCCCTGCCTGTTCATGTATCTGTCTAAATGCCTCTCAAACATTGCTATCGTATCTACTTTCACCACTTTCCCTGGCAGGGATTTCTGAGAGGACACTGGTGAATTTACTGTGGTGTTCTCAAAAGTCAGTTAACGAGCAGGCTGCTTTCACATACAAGATGGTGACAGATGTGTGGGGGAAAGAAGTCTTCAAAAAGTTGAGCCACAGGCCAAACCCTTTAAATAAATCTTGGATGTTTTGGTGAGGAAATGGAAATATCTTTTCCTTGGCTAAGTCCATCAGACAGATTAATTAATTATCTTCCTCTACCTCTACATGGGGAAATTAGTGTACAAATTTTCTGCATTGTTCCTGAAAAACAATTTGCATTTGTATTACACAAAAATGAAAAACAAAGGAGTTTTGAGGAGACTTTACAGATATTCAGGTATTTCGAAAGGTTGATGTTTTTAGACAGATAAATGGTGTTGGAATGACAGAAAGAAGATTTCATAGTGTCTTACTCCCCCTGGAGAACTTCATGCCAAAGGATATGAAATTGCTAAGTAAATGGAGGTTCTTTTATTCATGTGCGTTAGCTCTGGTTCTGTTTGTGTGGTGAATTCTATATTCCTGTACAATATCTTGGAGGATTTTGTTACACAAAAGGTAACTTCTATTCATGGTCATGCTAAGTATCCACACTCCAAAATACTGTATGTTGAGTGCTTTGGGATGTTTCGGCATTATAAATCATGCATACTTTATTCACACAAAAAGGAAGATTATGTACTATAATTAAGTTGACTGTGTTGGGTTATGTTATGTACGTGTGCTATGTGAGATGTTCAAGTCTGGGTTGATTGATTCAGGGAGACAATAGAAAGAAGAAATGCAAGTTAGCCTTGCAGATTGAATGTTTTATTTGTTTTTGATTGCACCATTGGTAAATATATACATACTGTATTATTAAGGCATTAAAGTTCCAAATTCAATCTCCAATCAGAGCTGTCATGGTTCAGCTTGTTTAGCATATCATCAAATTGTTATAATTGGTTACCATATTACTGATACAAATCATTCTGAATATGTGCATTCCAGCTTGATATCCATTGATTCCTGCTGTGAAATGATGTTAGGTTGCAGGGTTTGTGATGCCCCTTGCAGTTAAATAGCCCATTGGTATTTACAGCAAGTGTTCACACATGGATATCTGATAGTGAGGTTTTGAAGGCTGACAAGTAACTGTGCACTTGGGAAAATGAAGGAAAGGAAAGGCTTTTTAACGAGGCGTGATGTTAAAACATAGAATATTCTTCAGTATTATTGCTAATCCTGTACTGCACGATATGGCATGTGCTGTCTGTGGAAACAAAACTGAAATGTTGGTAGAGTCAAAAGAAATGCTCCTTAATTGGCGATATGATTACACTCTACCACTGGGAATAAGCAACTCCATATGTTGTGTGACGTGGTGTTTCTAACACCTCAGTTTAAAGACTAACACACTTTGACAGTTGACTTTGCCTTGGGTAAGACAGCCTGCCAATCCTTGAAAATTAAGATCAGAGGTAGAAATTGTTTGGTACATTGACCATGGGCACAGAGGTAATGCATGTTAACTTGCTAAATTGACTATTGTTTCATTACAGTTGACTGAAAAGACACGTTCAGCTCTTGAGAAACAAGTCTCTCAGAAGGTTGCAGCAGCCATGCCTGTTCGAGCAGCTGAGAAATTAGCCCCTGCACAGTACATCAGGTCAGAAGAGCCCACAAGCATTATTGATATTTTGATGTCCAAATTGGATTTTCTAATGTGTGTGGTATACTAATAAGGTCCAGAATGTAGTGCTTTGGATGCATGGTTTGATTGCACAGTTCCTCCATGCAATGAACTCAACTTGGCTGTCAAGAGTAGTATAATGGAAACTTTTTTTTAGTATAATGGAAAGTTTTTAAAAGGGGTGTGTGGAAAAGCAGCAAAGCTCTCAGACTGGTGAAGGCAAACACTCTTGCTGCAAGTTCTTATAAACTTAAAGTCAACAATAATTGCATCGGCTTTAAAGTTTTGGCACAGGCCTGATAGTGAAATAGTCTTTGGTACAAACCTGCCACAGAGAAAGCTAAATATGAGATGGGATTTCGCTTTGATATGGAGCCATGGCCTGCTTCAGGAAAAGATGGAGACACAAGAGCCTGCAGATGCTAAAATCTGGAGCAACACACAATCTGCTGGAGGAACTCAGCGGGTCGAGCAGCATCTATGGGAGGAAAGAAATTGTCAATGTTTCAGGTTGAAACCCTGCTCAACCTGCTGAGTTTCTCCAGCAGATTGTGTGTTGCTCCAGGAAAAGATGGTCTTTCTTGTTGGCATAAGTTCAGTATGATTTTGTACACAACTCTGCTCTGGGAGGGGTGGAGGGTTAGCTGCCTCCCATTCTGCCAATAACTTTTAACATAATCGACATTCTGAAAATAGTAGGAATTTAGTGATAGGAACAGTTTATTCAACTATTTGAGCCATTCTCCATTGAATTGGATCACAGGTGATCTGTACCTCAATTCCAAGTTTATTGCCTACCCCTTAATATTTTTACTTAAAATATAAAACAGGAACAAACCCATCGGCCCACAATGTTGTGCCCAGCTAATGACGCTAATCCCTTCTGCGTGCACATAGTCCATATGCCTCCATTCACTGCATATCCATGTGCCTATCTAAGAGCCTCTTAAACGTCTCTATCATATCTGCTTCCACCACCACCCCTGGCAGTGCATTCTGGGCACCCACCACTCTCCGTGTAAAAACAAAAACTTGTCCTGTATATCTCCTTCTAACTTTCCTCCCTCACCTTAAATGCATGCCCTTTAGTATTAAATATTTCGACTGTGGGGGGAGAAAAGATAACAGCTGTCTATCTATGCCTATCATAATTTCATAACCTTGTATCAGGTCTCCCCTCAGCCTCTGCTGCTCCAGAGAAAACAAGCCAGGTTTGTCCAACCTGGCTTCTGCCCTCTAATTCAGGCAGCATCCTGGTAAACTTCTTCTACATCCTCTCCATAGCCTCCACATCCTTCCTATAGTGAGGCAACCAGAATTAAATGCAGTACTCCAGATGCAGTCTAACCAGAGTTTTATAAAGCTGCAACATAACTTCCTGACTCTTGAACTCAGTGCCTCAACTAATAAAGGCGAGCACGCTGTACACCTCCTTTACCACCCTATCGACTTGTGTGGCCACTTTCAGGGAGCTATGAACTTGCACTTCAAGCTCCCTCTGTACAGCAACACTGCCATTAACAGTGTACTGTAACCCTTTTACATTTGATCTCCCAAAGTGCAACACCTCACACTTGGCCAGGTTAAAGTCCATCCGCCATTTTTCCACCCATATCTTCAACTGATTTGTATTTGGCTGTATCCTTTATAACCCTCTATTCTGCTATATCCTTTGTGACCTTCTATCCACACACCACCAATCTTTGTGTCTTCTGCAAATTACTAACCCACCCATCCATGTTTTCTTTTAAGTCATTTATACACTGTATATCACATACACATACAGACCCTTGTGGAACAGCACTAGCCACAGACCTCCAGCCAGAATAAAACCCATTGACCAGTATGCTCTGTCTTCTGTGTGCAAGCCAATTCTTGAATCCAAATGGCCAAGTCAGCGTGGATCCCAAGCATCCTAATCTTCTGGATGAGCTACCATTGAAGGACCTTGTCGAATGCCTTATTAAAATCCATGCAGACAACACCCACTGCTCTCCCTTCATTGATCACCTTCATCACCTTCTCAAATCTCAATTGAAGCTTTTCAGACTGTCCACTACTTTTGAGGGGAAGAATTCCAAATTTCCATTGCCCAAGCTGTGATTTCATTTCTAAAGGCCCTTCTGTTTGCATAGTCTAGATTCATCTACCAATTTTATTGGTTTGTCTATATCTCGCCTATCAAATCCCTACATTGTTTGAAAATCCTCTATTTGATCAGTCATTTGGGATATTCTTAATGTAGTAAGATATAGTGAGGGAGTGTTAGCAAATAAAATTTAAGCCAAGTAAGAAGCTACAGAGAAACTGTTTAATCTGGTGGGAGGATATAGAACAAGGTTGTGGCATGGATGGGTCATTAACAAAGTTAGAGGGGAATTAGGCAAGTGACTAAAAGCTTGGCCAGAGAGGTAGGTTTTGAGAAAGAGAGTGATTTAAGTAAGGGAAAAGAAAAGTTAAGAGGATTGTGAGCAGACAGTATAATTAAAATAAGCAGGAGGCCTGAAATGAAGGAGTGCTAGTACTGCTGGAGGACGTTACAGCGAGTTGTAGTGGGCAGAGCAAGGGATGAATTTGAAAAAGACAATGAGATCTTAAAGTTGAGCTGTTGATTAGATCAAGATCCCTGTATCAGTCAGTGAGCTCAGAGGTGATAGGTGGCTGGGATATTGTGTGAACCACGATACCAGCAGCAGAGTTTTTTTTTAATAAGGTCTTTGTATGGGGTGGAAGCTGGGATGATAGAGACATGGGATTTGAGTTCAAGAGTAGAAATGTCTTGCTCCAGTTACATACACCTTGATAAGACTGAATCTGGAATATTATGTCCCCACCTAAGGAAAGATGTTCTTTCATTGAAGGTTTATTAACTTGATTCCCAGGATACTGGGATGAGGAAAGATTAAGCAGATTGGGCAAATACTCTTGGGTTTAGCAGAATGAGAAATTATTTCTTTGGAACACACAAAATTCCCGTAAAACTTGTGTGTGGAATAGGCTGCCGGAAACAGTGGTGGAGGCGGATACGATAGGGTCTTTCAAGAGACTGTTGGATAGGTACATGGAGCTGAATAAAGGGCTATGGGTAACCCTAGTAATTTCTAGAGTAGGGACATGTTCGGCACAGCTTTGTGGGCCGAAGGGCCTGAATTGTGCTGTAGTTTTTCTATGTTTCTAACTTGACAGTATAGATAGGGTTGATGTTTCCCCTGGCTGAGGCATCTAGAACCAGAAGCCACTATCTCAAAATAAGAGGTTGGCCATTCAGTTCAGAGATAAATTTCTTCAGCCAAGGTCAGTGAATCTTTCATGTTCTTTTTACAGCAGAGCTGCAGGGGCTAGGTAACTCACTGTAGCCTATTGATGAATATTAAGGGAATCAAGGTTTATGGATTTGATACAAGAAAATGGCACTGAAGTAACAGATCAGTCTTGATCTTGTTGAATCGAAGAGCAGGTGCGAGGGGCCAAACGACCAATTTCTGCTTCTAATTTTTCTTAGTCATTACGTGAGGAAATGAATACATGGATAAGTCTTTCATTGGCAGGCAAGTTGAAGCATTGATGGAGTAAGACAATGCTTCAGAGAAGTAGGCACCTTGATGGTCAGAAACTCGATTTTTGAGTCAAATATGAGCAAGCTGGTTCAGTTTCTGCTTGCCAGGTGGATGGATGGAATGGTAGCTGGGGAAATGGTGTTTGTTATCACAGCTGAAGGGCCAGGTTGGATTTTCCTGTTACTTAGCTTGAAGGATTTCTATCAACAAGTATTATGACAAATTAAAGGGGTAAAGAATTGGTGTTGTTGGTGTGCACATGGATTCTGCTGTCCTTGCAGTTGATGGCACCAAAAACAGCTTCCAGATCCATGGAGACTCCTGAGGTAACTGAATAGGAGCCAGGAAAGAAGTTATTGCTGACCATAACTCGTGATTCATGTGATGCTAGGACCTACTGCATTTTCTTGGAAGCAGTATAATTTTGAAGCATTGAGTACTAATATATGTAAGAATAAATGAACCATATCAACAAATTAAACTTATTCTTCAATGTAGATACACTCCTTCTCAACAAGGTGTTGCTTTCAACTCGGGAGCTAAACAGAGAGTTATCAGGATGGTGGAAATGCAAAAGGACCCCATGGAACCGCCTCGATTCAAGTAAGTGAACAGCAGTGAAATGTGCAGCCTCTTAGTGATCTGGGTCTTTTTTAGACAGTGGTTCATATTAGTATTGCTGTTTCAAAAAGAAAATGCGAGTTAAACTCATTCAGTATGCTGAGAATGTGATCAGAAATTTGGTAATTTTCTGGGGCTAAAGTATATTGCTTTCAATGTTAAATTATCTATTCTGTTTCTACTAATTACAGTAAGTTCCATTCCAGTACTGTGGATGGAGAGTGAATCAGAAATTAACATGATTCTATTGTTTCTTCATGAGGAGTTCATTCTGCCTAATCAGGTTCTGTCTCTTCTATGTTTAGGATTAATAAGAAAATTCCCCGAGGTCCCCCATCACCTCCTGCACCAGTCATGCACTCACCAAGCAGAAAGGTAGGAGCGTGATCAACTAATGCGAGATAACAGTGCTCAGCAGTATATCACTGAGACTTTTTGAGCAGATTTTTTTTAAACTTCCAGATAAAAGCTGTATTTGTAATAGAACAGCCACACAAGCTCTTTGTCTAGCTTTATTGTAATGTCTTTTTTATAAGCTGATTGACTCATAACTTCGGATGCCTCCATAGTTCCTACAGTGATGAATTAAATCCCCACACCAGAAGCGTGGCTTTGATGCCATTCAAAGTCAATTACTGCAGATGGATTAAAACTTGCTATTGTTTGGTGGCAGAGTGAAGCATGTCAGGCAACAGAGTGATGGAGAGCAGCAGTAACTATCACTGACAGCTCATCCTCTCTCGTAGATTTCAGTGGAGAAATGGAGTATGGTATAATGACTCTGCAGCAAAGTAAAATGTGGCATTGCTATTAAAAATACTTGATTTTATCAGGCAGCCTGCTGTCTAATAAAGTTCAGTGTGACATCGATCACTGAGAGAATTGCACATTCCCAGCCCTCTTCTCCTACAAAACAGCTGCAGAATATCATGCAGAACATGTATTGCCATTCTAAGGAGTTGACTGATCGTGGTGGTGAAGCCAACTGAACCCCCGATGTTTTCCTGCAGACAAGTGATTGTCATTTTAATTTTTTTTAAAGAATGTGCTTTTGTTGCCAGTCTTTCCCCTTCTCACTAAAACTGCACTCCATTGCAGTTCCACAAGTGCCTTGATTTGCTGTCCATTTGTTGTCTTGAAGGATCTGGCCAGACTACCTGGTCCGTGACTGCCATCCACAGGTACACTTGTAGTGCGGATTGCTTTACAACAGTTGACATGATAGTACTGTGCTAATACCATCAGAAGGACAAAGTGACTGGTTAGGACATGTTTTTTTACAATGAGCTGTCACTAGGACATAAAAAACGTATAATACCAATCACTTCCAATTATTTGCAGTCTCACACAGCAGAAACAACCAAGGTGGTTCACAGGATTATTATAAAATAAAGAAATCGGTACCATACCAAAATAAGGAGGTATTAGTGAAGATATCCAAAAGCTTGATCAGCGAGAAAAGTTTCCGACAGTGACTCAATAGGAGGAAAGAGAAGCAGAGAGATTTCCAGAGCTCTTAGCTTTAGAAGCTGAAATCATGGCCATCAGTGGAGGACTGGTTAAATTCCAGGATGATCACAGGGCAAGAAATGGAACAGTGAAGACCCTTTGGAGGATTATATGTCTGTAGGGAGATGCAAGAAAAGTTGAGGAAAATGGAATTCATGAAGCCTTTTAAAGGAAGATTGGATCAAATTTAAAGAAAAACAGAAGTTTAAAGGGTAGCATAAATGGGACTCTCTCTCTTTCAGAGAGCTGCAGGGGCATAGTAGGTTAAATGGCCACTTTGTGTAATGCAAAACTCTATGAACACAACACAAACCGTATCAGTTCTGCCTCATTCGTAAAATACCAAGACTTTTCTAGCTGCACTACTCCAGGGCTCGAGTTAAACCTGGATGCATCTGCCTGTTCAAATTAAAAGATCTTCTGTTACAATTCAAAGAGTAGAGACTTTTACTAATCTCCATCTGTGGGATCTTGCTTTCCAACGTTGGTTGTCACGTTTGTCTACTTAGGAGTTTCCAACTGATTACACATCAGGTCGATTTGTATGAAACGTTCTAGGGAAGTGATATCAAAGAATGTTACTGTGACTCTGCATGAATTCTGAAACTAAGAATACTGCTACAGTGGTGCATTTGTTTTAAACTCGGCCATGCTGAGAGGTGTCTTGTTTGAGTCTTAGATTCTTCTAATAGAACATTGGTATCTTTTTTGTTTCAGATGACTGTGAAAGAACAGCAAGAGTGGAAAATTCCTCCATGCATATCAAATTGGAAGAACGCCAAGGTAAAGAGACTTGGAATCTGCAAAATAGAATGATTTTTTTAAATTTGGTGTAGCTATCCAGTTTAATTATAGTCAAATCGTCATATTACCAGTACCAAGAATCATGCTGGTCTAAAGAATACATCATTAGTAACAATGCATACAGTGATTCATATTTTTTTTCTTATGATGGCCGTGTCATGGCATGAGAGTAGAGTAGCCAACGTGGGAAGGGTGGGGGGTGAGGGGGGGAAACAATCACTTAAAATGTGCCAGTAAGGCAGCATTTACATGTAATGGAAGTTGAAGATTACACTTAGAGCATCTCTGTCGCAACTGACCTCCAGTTTGCAGTAGATTTCTTCGTTCTTGGGTTGGGATGATACACACTGAACTGGTGGTAAATATCTGGCCTCAGCATGCTGAAAGTCAAAATCTGATGATTTTATTTTATTGAGTGGTGGGACAATCTTATGGGATTGTGGTATGAAAGAATGTTGCAAGCTATTAGAGAGCCCAAGGTTCTCCATCTGCATCAAAAGAGAACAGGAGAGTGTGGCACTTGGTGGAGGTCACAACCTCTTCTCAATTTCCCTCCTTGACTCTCATCTGAATTGATCCATATCTGGTTATGTCCCTGATCGTTGTCTCGAGTTTAGCCTGACCTCAGCAAACCATGCAAGCATGTGCACAAGGCATGTGATCAGTGCATAGTTGGATAGGATGTCTCAAATGGCAGGATGTGAAGTTCCAGCTCTGGCAGTGGAAATCTGAACCTTGGCATATCTTCTTACATGAGGAAATTCATTGGAAGTGGGAGTGATCTGTTAGAATCTCAGTGTAAATTGAATTCATTTCTTAACTGAATATGGCCCTGGGGAGAATGTTCTTGTCATTACATTCAAACAGCACTATATCAGTGTTCCTGAATCTGCTGAAACCTCATCTTCAGGCTCATATAAAGAAAGATGAGGTTTGCAATAAGTATTTTTGCCGTAATTTTTTCTAACATGTGTGCAGTATGTCTTCATTATTTTTCATGGCTGCTCGCTCCAGAGTAAAAAGTTCATATTTGTACTAAAGTCGATTCCCTAATTGATAGTAATTTGTTGAAGTCAATGGCCAAGGAGGTGCAGACAAAGCTACAAAAGCCTTAGTTATTGAAAGATTTTGATTTTGACCTGATTAACAGAATCAGCAAAAGAGGTATGAAGAGTTGAATCAACTGTTTCTATATGTACAAAGTTAAAAGTTGAATTGGACTCATTATATGCATTTTGTTTTATTAGTTTAAAGCTTTGCATTGCCCATGATTTTGATTGGGCGCTCAGATGTCCTATCTTGCTGCTCTTTATCATGTGATTATGTTCTGTGTTCCAGGGTTATACCATTCCATTGGATAAGCGCTTGGCTGCCGATGGGCGGGGACTTCAAACAGTTCACATTAATGAGAACTTTGCCAAACTTGCAGAGGCTCTTTACATTGCGGACAGAAAGGTATCTTTATGAACTTCTGAAAAGTTGCAAAATGCAGCCCAGTTTCCGAATTCCTCCATTTGCTTTTGCTCATCTTTAACTTCGATGAGGCAGTCCTACTCCCTAACTAACCCCTGCTGTGTCCTTAGGCCCGTGAAGCTGTGGAGATGCGAGCACAGGTTGAAAGGAAAATGGCTCAAAAAGAGAAAGAGAAGAAAGAAGAGAAGCTTCGAGAATTGGCTCAGATTGCAAGGGAAAGAAGAGCTGGTATCAAGACTCACATAGAGAAAGGTAGGAGGGTATTGCAAGGACATCACGTGCAGAGTAAAACTCCAACAATCCGCAATCCAACCATTTGGAAATCCTGATGGTTTGACATCTGGCTCACTGGGTAATGGTTCCCTTCCCATTGCCAAGGCCCCAGTTCCCAATGTTCCCTTCCCGCTCCCATCACTGCCTCTCAAATTCAGCACTTCATACATTTGAATTGTTTTCAAATATAGTGACCAGTGTTGAATTCCTTTTAACTTACTGGCTGAACACATTGTTAAACATCTTGAGAGGAGTACCTCCATGTAACAGACTTTGTGTTTCATAAAAATGATTCGTTACCACATTTTCACTATTGATGAATTTCAATATTTTCAGAAGTATAAATGAGCCTGTGATTTGTTTTGGAAACATTTGGGTTTTCGGGTAGTTCAATGCAGAACATTTGTTTCTAATTCCATCCTTAGAGAGAAGTTGGACAAACTGCTCCTTGGCTGTTACTAAAACTGTAAATAGAATGTGAGGAAATGGGACTGAATTTTATTATCACTTTTTTTTTGCCCCTCTCCCCAAAAGTACCTGACTTCTGGCTGTGGCCTATACTGCAGCTGCTGAAATCAAGTGGTGTGGAGGTGACTGACACTGCAATGCTATAGTGACATTGCACAACACATATGCTGCCTTTACCACCCTATCTACTTGTGTTGCCATTTCCAGGGAGCTATGGACTTGCGTCCCAAGATCCCACTGTACGTCATTGTTCCTAAGGGTCCTGCCGTGTACTGTACAGTTTCCTCTTGTATTTGACCTCCCAAAGCACAACACTTCACTTGTCCAAATTAAACTCCATCTGCTCTTCTCTGCCCATCTTTCCAACTGATCTGTATCCTGCTGAATCCTTTGACAACCTTCCTCACTGTCCACAACTCCACCAATTTCTGTGTCACCTGCAAACTTACTAATCAGCTCACCTACATTTTCATCCAAATCATATATACCCAACACTGGCCACTAATCACAGACCTCCAGTCAGAGTAACTTCCCTCCACTACCCCTCTGTTTTCAATGGCCAAGTTAATTTTGAATCCAATCTACTAAGACTCCATGGATCCTGTGTGCCTTAATCTTCTGAATCAGCCTACCTTCAGGGACCTTGTCGAATGCTTTGCTAAAGTTCACGAGGACAACATCCACCAGTTTACCGTCAATCATCTTCTTCACCTCCTCAACAAAACTTAATCAGGCTTATAAGATGTGACCTCCCCTGCACAAAGCCATGCTGACTATCCCTAATAAGTCTAATGCTTTTCCAGATGTGAGTAAATCCTAAGAATCATGTCCAGGTAATTTCCCTACCACTGATGTAAGGCTCATCGGCGTATAATTTGGTGGTTTATCTCTATTGCCCTTCTTAAACACAGGAACAACATTGGCGATTTTCCAGTCCCATGGTACCTTGTCTGTGGTTAAAGAGGATACAAAGATCTCTGTCAAGGTGCCAGCGATCTCCTCTCTCAACTTGGGATAGATCCCACTAGTCCCTTGGGACTTATCCACCTTGGTGTTCTTCAGGAGCCCCAACACCACCCTCCTTGATATTGACATGCCTTTAGAATATCAGTATATCCCTCCCTGATTTCCATGTACTTCTCCTTGGTGAATACTCATTTGGTACCTCACCCACTTCCTTTGGTTTCAAGCAATAGCATAATTTTGTTCATTAATTCAAAAAAACTTGCTGTACATTTCCTTAGGGAAGTAACAGGAGGACTGCATGGTGCAACAAATGCAGGCCATTTTCATTATTTTATTTTCAACTTAAGGAACTTCTTCAAACACTAATTAGTACCTCCAGTATGATGGAGTAACTGTCTGAAGTAATGCTGTTTAGTTTAAAAAGTCTGATCTTCAGTAATTGTAGACAGCGCATTAATAAGAATCTTTGTATGGTTTATAATTATTGTATAATGGGCTGTTCTTTCTCCCCCAGAGGAAAATGAAACAAAAGAACGGGATGAAATTAGGCATGAAAGACGGAGAGACCGACAACATGAACGTAATCTTGCCCGTGCGGCTCCAGATAAGAGGTATGTCACAGCGTGATGAACCTGTGAGAAAAGTCACATTGGTGAGTGGCTTAGTACCCTGATGTGTAGAGTAACATGAGAAAATCCTCATTTCAATATCCTTTTGGCTTATGGCCTAGAATTTGTCACTTTTGTTGGAAAAAAAAACTTAGAATTGCTTTTCATGGTGATGACACAAATGGTAAAGTTATTGGACTAGTAATCCAAAGGACTAATAAAAACATCACCATGGCAGCTGTGGAATTTAAATTTAGTTAATAATATGTAATTATTATTGATGACCATAAATCTACTGGACTGTCATTAAAAACCCTTCTGCTTTACTCATGTCCTTTAGGATAGGAAATCGGCCATACTTATCTGATCTGGCCTCACTGTGACTCTATGTGGTTGACTCTTAAATGCCCTCTGAACTGGCCTAGCAAATCACTCGGTTGTACCATTACCACAGGCAGAAGCAGAATAAAACCAGACACACCACCTGGCGTCAATGTTGGTATCAACTTCAGGTGCAGCAAAGTTGCTCGCAGCCAGCTGACCTTGCTAAGACATCCTCACAAACATTTGGGGACTGGAGTCTAAATTGGGTGAGCTGTCCACAGACCGATCATGCAATAGTTGCAATCATGGAATCATATCCTAAGGCAAAATGCCATGCTCTGCCATCACAATCCCTTGGTACATCCTATCCAACCAGCAGGGCAGCAGTGGTATCCAGGCAGGAGGAAGTAGCCCTGGTGGTCCTCAGTATCCACCAAGTTCCATGGCATCAGGTCAAATATGGTCAAGGAAACCCAATTATTACCTACTGTCCTTCCTAAGCTGATGAATCGGTGATCTGAATGGTCCACACTGAACAACACGTGGAAGGAACAGTGGAAGTACCAGGGGCACCAAATGTACTCTGACTTCAGTGTCCATCACCAAAGGTGGCTCAGCAATACCATTGCTGGTCAAGTTGGCCAAGTCCCAAAGGATGCATCTGCCAGAGTCAGTCTGTGGTAGGTAGTGAGTGAATCCATTTAAGGTATAAACCTACTTGACCTTGTTTTTGCCAGCCTACCTGTGGCAAATATACCTGTCCATAATAGCATTTGGTAGAGGTAATCACCACACAGTCCTTGTGGAGACAAAGTCTCGTCTTCATACTGAAAGTAGTTTTCATCATGTAACACACACAAAATGCTGGAGGAACTCAGCAGGTCAGGCAGCACCTATGGAGGGAAACAAACAGTCGACGATTTGGGTCAAGACCCTTCATCAGGACTGGGAAACTTGTGTGTGTTTGCTCCAGATTCCAGCATGTGCAGAACCTCTTGTGTCTTCATCGTGTTGTGTGGCATCACAGTCACAAAGATATGGCAGCTCAAAACGGAGCATTCACGAGGCATTTTGGACCATCAGCAGCAGTAGAAATGTACACCAGCAAAATCTGTAATTTTGTTGCTTAATGTTTCCCTCCATCTTACCATACCATCAAGCCAGGAGATCAATACTGTCTGAGGAGTGCAGTAGGACAAGTCTTATCTAAAAATGTGGTGCTAAACAGCAGTCCTCAACATTGAAGCCACAAGTCAGGACTAAATAATATGATATACATTAACAGTCTGGAAGAGGGGACAGTGTGTAGCGTATCTAAGTTTGCTGATGACATTAAATTGAGTGGAAAAGCAAATTGTGCAGAGGATGTAAAGAGTGCAGAGAGATATAGATAGGTTAACTGAGTGGGCAAGGGTCTGACAGATGGAGTACAATGTTGGTAAATGTGAGGTTAGCCACTTTGGAAGAAAAAATAGATCAGATTATTTAAATGGTGAAAGATTGCAGCATGCTGTTGTGCAGAGGGACTTGGGAGTGCTTGTGCATGAATCATAAAATGTTGGTTTGAAGATGCAACAGGCAAATGGAATGTTGGCCTTCGTTGCTGGAGGGATTGAATTTAAGAGCAGGGAGGTTATGCTGCAACTGCTCAGGGTACTGGTGAGGCCGGACCTGGAGTACTGCGTGCAGTTCTGGTCTCCTTACTTGAGGAAAGATATACTGGTTTTGGAGGTGGTGCAGAGGAGGATCACCTGGTTGATTCCGGAGATGAGGGGGTTAGCCCATGAGGAGAGATTGAGTCACCTGGGACTATACTTGCTGGAATTCAGAAGAATGAGAGGGGATCTTATAGAAACATATAAAATTATGAAAGGGATAGATAAGATAGAGGCAGGAAAGTTGTTTCCACAGGTAGATGAGACTAGAACTAGGGGACATAGCCTCAAAATTCGGGGGAATAGATTTAGGACAGAGGTGAGAAGGAACTGCTTTTCCCAGAGAGTAGGGAGTCTGTGAAATTCTCTGCCCAGGGAAGCAGTGGAGGCTACCTCATTAAATATATTTAAGACACCGTTAGATAGATTTTCACATAGTGGGGGAATTAATGGTTATGGGGAAAAGGCAGGTAGGTGGATCTGAGTCCACGGCCAGATCAACCATGATCTTATTGAATGGCGGAGTAGGCTTGACAGGCCAGATGGCCTACTCCTGCTCCTATTTCTTATGTTCTTATGTAAATAGCATACAATAGAAAGAGCTAAATGATCTTGCAACTGATGGATCAGATTAATGCTGTGCAGTCCTGGCACATCTGGTCATTATTGGTGGTGGAAAATTAAACAACTAACAGGAATAGGAAGCTCCAAAAAAATGTTTACCCCAATCTTCAGTGAGTGCTAATGACAAGACTGAAGAAGTCACTACCATGTTTAGCCAGAAGATTCAAATGGAGTCAAAGAGAGAAAAAGCACAGAAACAGGCTCTCCGGCCCACTGAGTCAGTGTTGATGATCAACCACCCATTTACACTAATCCTACATTAATCCCATTTTTTGTTCTTATCAACTCCACCCAGCTTCTATCACTCAGCTACACACTAGGGCACAATTTATAGTGGCCAATTAACCTACCAATCTGTACTTTGGGATGTGGGAGAAAACTGCAGCACCCAGAGGAAGTCCACGTGGTCACAAGGAGAATGTGCAAACTCCACACAGACAGCAATCAAGATCAGGACTGCACCCAGGTCGCAGTGAGGGAACAACTCTTTTAGCTGTGCCACTGCCGCCCAAAGTAAATGGTCAGTCTTGGCTTCCTCCCAGGGCCTGCCATAATGGAAGCCAGTCTTTGGCTAATTTGATTCATTCCACATTATATCAAGAAGCAGCAGAGAACACTGGATACAGCAAAAGCCATGGAACCAGACAAATCCTTGTTTTATAGTAGAAGAAACTTACTCTCAGGAACTAACTCCAGCTAAGCTGTTACAATACAGTTACAACACTGGCATCTACCTGAAATAGTTTGTGCTTGTTGAAGGTTGATCAGTCCACTAGGGCCTAATCATCTCCACCTTCATCAATAGCCTTCTTCCATTATTAGGTCAGAAGTGGATTTGTTCAATTCTGTTCAGAATAGAATTGTTCTTCTACTAAGCAGTCTGTGTCCCAAACCATAGAAAAATTAAAGTATTTGATGTTGGTATTTGAGAAACTATATACTAATTCCATTTACAACCTTGGTATGTTCTAACATGTTCTACAGACCATGAAGTAAGTCACTGTTGAAATGCAGAAAATGTAATGTCCAGGTGCACAGAGTAGGCACCCACAATAGCACTGTGATCAGCTAATCTAGTTTAGCAATTTTGATTAAAGGGTGAATATTTCCCAGTGTGTACTGTTGCAAGTGTGACCCTACTGATGAAATGTTACAAGATCTCATGACACTTTGTTTGTAATGCAGAACTAATGTGCACCAAGCAGTGAGGCTTAAGGTGAGTCACTGCCACAAGATATCCAGCCTTAATAAAACTTGCTAGAACAGTTTATCACATCACTATATGTGGGAACTTGCTTTGAAGTGGTACCCATCTGAAAGGACTGGTGGGGGTTCAGTTCATCATTTCACCTTCAGGATGGCACTTGCAACAGTGCAGCACTCTGAATAGGCCTGGAGTGCCAGCCAAGATTTTCGTGCTCATCTCCAGAGTAGGACCTGAACCCACAACCTTCTGGTTCAGAAGTGATGCTGAGACACAGTTGCCAGCACAAAGAGAAATAATGGCCAGTAAACTAGAGCCTTGAAATACAGATGTGAAATGTTTTACATGTTAAGAGGCATGTAACCTCTATTCAGATGAAACATTAAATAAGATTCCCTCAATACTGCACTGACGTATCAGCATGGATTTTGTGCCAGTCTGGATAAGCGTTGAACAAATAACCCTCTGAGGGGGAGTGCTGTCTCTAAACTACGTCATCAGTAAAATCTGGTAGAGGACAAACATGTTTATCTTTTAAGCTAAGTGATGTAATGTTACATTTTAATTATCAGTATTTTTCAGAAATTCTTGTTAAATCTGGAATACCACAATCAGGGGGAATTAGATAGGCATGTGAGAGTGAGCAACTTGCAAGGCTGAGGGGAAATCGGGAATGGGACTTCCAGTACCAACAGCTGGCAGACTTGATGGGTGAAACGGCTGCCTCCTATTCTGTAACAATTCTATACCTTTCATATCTTCAGTACATTCCAAAGTTCTTTACAGCTAATGGAGTAATTTTGAAGTGTGAACGATAATTGATGTTTAAATAGACTCTGCCCTACAACATGAGTTTCTGCACAAGTTTCATGGTGCCAGGTGAATTCATGGTATAAGTAATTATACTTGCTTGAATCCCAGGTCCAAACTGCAGAAGGATCAGGAACGAGATATCAGCGAACTGATTGCATTGGGTGTACCAAATCAACGTGTATCCACTGAACTACAGTATGACCAAAGACTCTTCAACCAGAACAAGGTAAAATAAGGTGATCATTATAAAGGAATTGCATAACTTGATTTATCCAATAGTCTGCCTCATTCCTAAAACAAAATATGGTTGTCCAGAAAATTAGCTGTCACTTGTATTTGCAAGTTTCACTCTCCACTTATTGACCCCCATCATTTGCCATGTGTGCAAGCTAGGTTTTCCAGCTAGCAAATGACGAGAACAGTTCAACAAATCTGCTGAAAAGGCATTTTCTCCTGATTTTTGCAACAGGGAAAGCAAAAACCAAATAATGTTATCACTCACCATATGGGGACGAAAAATAAATCACACTTGATGCAATGTGGCAAGACATTAATGATCTTAATTTGCCACCTCAGAATACTCCTAACCCTACTACCATTGCATTGCAGTAATTTTGGAAGGAAATTCTCAATTTTAGTCTTATACCTTTCCTGTTTCAAGGTGAATTGTGAAATAGATGAACTTAAAATGCACCTTTTTTTTAAACACAATCTTTAGTGCCTCATTGTCAGGAATTATACTGAAAGACTACCATTTATCTTGTACATCTTCAAAACCTAAGCAAAGAGCTGTCTTTAACCCCAGAAAGAGGATATCATGTATTTATAATTCCAGATAAATTAAGAAAGCAGTGGTTTCTCGTTTGAAAAATACTGACCAAAATATTGCAGAAGCCTCACATCATAGATAGTAAAGATACAGCTTTTAATGGTATAAATTGTCTGTTTTCAGTTAGTGGGATAAATGACCTGTTCATAAGCCTAGCAATTTTGATTTTCTGGGCTGCAGTATGTAGGACTGGATCTCAAAATTAAGTTGCTTAAAGCAGTTCCTATCTGAATCTGGTGGAAAGACAAAATGAGTGGACCCAAAGAGCATTCTTTGAATTTAAAAGAAACTAGGAACAATTGGGTTTTCTGGTTAAACCATCGGAAAATAGTAGCGATGCAGCTTATGTTTATGTTTTGCAGGGCATGGACAGTGGCTTCGCGGGAGGAGAGGATGAACTTTACAATGTTTATGACCAGCCTTGGAGATCTGGCAAAGACATGGCACAAAATGTATACAGACCTACCAAGAATGCTGATAAAGACACTTATGGTGATGATTTGGACACATTTATGAAAAATAACCGGTGAGTAACCTAGCTTTTTTCCCCCCTGCTTTAGCTCATTTCTTTTTAACCTGTGGACTTGTCTATTTTCAATACTCCCTCATTCTACTCAGTAAATTTAAAATCATCCAAAACTAAGTGGATAGTGTATCTTCTTCAAGTCTTTGACCAAGAACTAAAGGAACACAAATATTACATTCAACTTTTAATCTCCACCTTTTGCAGCTGTGGCTTCAGCTGTGTAGGTATTAAGCCCTGGAATTCTCCCTAAACCTCTCCCCAAGGTGCTCCTGTAAAATTTATCAAAATAAAAACAAATCCTCAACAGGTCAAGTACTGCCCATGGAAAGAGAGAGTATCTTTTTTGGGAGGATTGTTGCCACTGCTCTGGTGCAGTGCCTTGAATGTAATTTGTTGTTTTGGAAACTTGCCTCAAGAACAATTAAGTAGAAAATTTTCTTATGCAAATGTAACACATCTTCATTTTACTGTAAATTTTGGGGTATGAGTCAGCTTGGCAGAAATTTAAACTCCAATGTTTTCTTGAATTGCATTTGCTTACAACTAGTTTTGAGATGTATGCCATATGATAATGAAATGTGATCTTTTTTCCGTAGGTTTGTCCCTGACAGAGAGTTCTCTGGTACAGACCGCAAACAACGCCATGAAGGTCCTGTTCAGTTTGAGAGGGACGAAGAAGATCCCTTTGGGCTGGATAAGTTCTTGGAGGAAGCCAAGCAACATGGTGGTTCAAAGAGGCCAGAAAGTGGTCGCTCCAAAGAATATGAACATGAAGGAAAGAAGCGAAGAAAGGAATAGATGAACTTCAATAATACCACATGTTTTAACAAAATTTAGTTCAAACCAATGTCCCTAGCATTTGTTTCTGCATGGACTTCCTGTATATCATGGCTAGAACACATCTTGGAAAGTTTCCTTATGTGAATTTCATTTACAGTGATGTTCCTGTAAAATTCAATCTACTTTTCTAATTAAAGCTAGCGTAAACACCCTAGAAATGCAAAGGGAGATTTTACACGTTACAACTGTTTATTCACCAACTTTAAGACACAAATGAGTTGAACTACACCCTCCATATTCAGTATCAACTTGCTGATTCGGTGATTTTATTTGATCTTTGTCCTTGGAATAATTTTCTGTTTCTCTGAACTTGAAGCTGTGAAGAGAATAAATTTTTAATGAGTTATTCAATTTCTACTTTTGCTTTACCACCATTAACCTCATGGAACAGTGTTGCTGTAAATTGTAACATTAAAACTATCTGAATATTAGCCAGATAGTTGGCTAATGACAGCATGTGACATTTGGAGGGGCTTTGCTAAACTTTGCCTTTGTATTATAGGTTTGGTGATGTTACCATTTGGTAATGCATTTCTGTTCATTTTTTTAAAAAATAAAAAAAAACTTTCTTGTGCCTTCTGTGGATTTATTTAGTGACAAGATTTGGAAAATCTTGTAAAATACATTCATACTTTTCTAACTTGTACTGCACTCATGTTGTAACCCAGTCAAGCCCCCAAACCTGCTTCACCACACAAGAATAGCTGCTACAATGTGGCTTCCACACCATTTTCCTGCTCTTTATCCCTCACCTCCCTTATAGTTCAAAGATGTCAGCCACCACTTTGAATGTATTCAAAGACTCTGCTTCCACAGCTCACTGTGGTAGAGAATTCCAGTAAATTCCTCATTTTAAAACCTTAGTTCTAGATACCCCCATCAGGGGAAACATCCCTGCAGAATCTTTTGTTTCAATAAAATCACCACTCCAACAGGTATAGGCCCAACTTGCTCATATGTCAACCTCTACTCTGCACTGTTTAAAATGCAAGTACAGTTAAACTCTGATAATCCACTATACAATTATTCAGGAACTCCTGATAATTCAGCATCTGGCTCACCAGGGCCCTAGTTCCCATGCTCCCTTTAAACACAGTTCAATGGAAAATTCCTACTGTGCAAAACATTTTTAATGAACTTAGTGTGTAGGGATATTAAGAGTAACATCTAATAGTGCAGAAAATCTGCTAATCCAGCAGCACTCAAGACTTGAGTGGCAGATTATCGAAGTTTCATCGTATATCCTTTCTTAAATAAGGATAAAAAGTGTAATGTAGTACTCCATTCCCCAAATACCCTATGGTTTCTTAATGCCAGCTTTACTGCAAATCACCCTACAGCCGATGTAGGCAGCAGCTAGAAACTCAATACATTTCAGTTTAGGAGTGCACTCACTTCACAATCAGGAAAGGATGAATGTAATATTACTTCTTGGTACTCCCCTATATTTGAATAAAAGAGAAAGCAACATTTTAAAATTACCTTTGCGCCTTCAATGAGGTGAACTTCCTTCTGCAGCACATTCTGAAGCCCTTCTTCTGTATTGAAGCCAATCCAACAAAATCCTTTGTGAAATCCTGTCTCCTTGTCCTGTAATATGAAGTTGGTCAATGAACATTACAACTTAATTTACTGACATTTCTGCAAATCTTTGAATTCAGGTCTCTGCCTTTAGAATAATAACAAACTTTTTTTTTCTCTCAAATACCAGCTGATCTGAGCACTTCAGCATTTTCTGTTTTTAATCCAAGCAACATACTGTAGCTGTTGGAAATCTGAAATAACACAAGTGGAAATAATAGGTCAGGCAGCATCTATGGAGAGAGGTTACAGAGTTAAAATTCTGAGTCAATGACCTTTATCAAAAATAAAAAAAGATACAACTGAAATAAGTTTTAGAGAATGGGTGTGGGGATGGACTGAACAAAAACAAAAAGTCTGTGGAGACTTGCAGGAGCTAAGTGATAATGGTGGTGATGATGCCAGTTAGAACAAAAAACATGAAATGTTAGTGAATAATAAATGGGATGGTAGAGTTGTGAATAGACAGATGAATGAAACTTGAAATTACCAGAAGGGGGTGTATGCTTCTTCCCCATACCATCCGCATTTACTACCAAAATAGGATTCTGAAGATTCTAGGGGTCTAAGCCCTTGAGATAATTTACTTGTCCTACTGCCAAGCTCCTTCACTTTGCATTTCATCCTTTTGCCCCACATTATTTTAATTCCTTCTGCCTTCAACCTTGTGACAAATCTTCCCTATTTTTCTCTCCTCCCATTTCTCTGCATTTTAAAATCATCTTAATTTTCCTAGTTCTGATGTAATAACAAAGCATTAACTCCATTTCCTCCTCCATAGATACAGCTGAATATTTTCAGCATTTGCAATACTTTGCCACTTTGGGTTGTCTGTTACCCTGAATCGGTTAGCCTCGTCTTCAGTGAAATCCAACACAGATGGCTGTTCATTTGTTTGTTAACAGAGACTGGATGGTGCTTTTTTACATGCAAGCAACAAGAGCTCATTTATAGAGGTTGCAACATATTCACTTGGCCAAAATCATGGAATATTAAAGCCCTGAAAAAGACCATTTAGTGGATCAAACCTACGCCAGTGTCTCCTCAAAAGTCATCAAATCCAATACCACTCTCCTGCTCACTGTATGTAACCATGTAACATTTCCAACTTCCATGGAATTTAGTATGGATTAAAGTCATAGACAGATTTCATTTTCAATACAATTTTATACAAACATATGAAAAGAGAACAGTGGGGCACTTGGCCTTCCAAGTCTGTTCTGCCATGCAAATCAAATTATAGCTGCTCTGAACACAGCTCAGCTGCACATTCCTGCCTACCCCTGGTCCTCTTTCACCTTCTGATCATCAAGAATCTACCTAACTCTGCCTTTAAAATAATCAAAGATTCTGCTTCCTCTGGCTTTTGAGGAAGAGAATTCCAAAGACTCCTGCACTTTTCAAAGAAAAAATGCCTCATCTCTCTTAAATGAGAACTTTGTTTTAAATAAATCTAGTTCCAAGTTCTCCTAAGAGGAGATATCCTCTTTACATCCCCTCAGAATCTTATGTGTTTCAATCAAATTACCTCTCATTCTTCTATCCTCTAGTAGATACAAGCTTTGCCTGTCCAACCTTTTCCAGGGTATCAATCTAGTAAACATTTTCTGAATGTCTTCCAACACAGTTACATACTTTCTGAAGAAGAATACTGTACACACTATTTCAAATGCCCTATTTCACTGAAGTATAATCTCCCTTTTAATATATTCAATTCTTACAAGCTTACAATGTTATTGTTTGTTTCATAATTACTTGCTATAGCTACAGACTGGCCTTTTATGAATCATGTACTAAGACAGCCAGATGAATCTGCATCAGAGCTTCAATCTCTCACCACTTTTTTTTGTTTTAAATACTTTTCCTCCCAAAACAGACAATTTCACATTTTCCCACATTAATACTCCATTTGCCAGATCTTTACCCATTCACTTAACCTCCTTCTGTGACCAGCTCATGTCCTCTTCACAACTTCCTTTCCACCCCATCTTTGTGTTATCAGCAAATTTAGCAATCATACCTTTGGCATTTTTATCCAAGGCATTTATATAAACAAATGCTGAGGCCTCAGCACTGATGGCTGTGGCATACTACTAGCTATATCTTGTTCACCAGTAAAAGACCCATTTTAACTTAATCTCTGGTTTCAGTTCACTAGCCAATCTTCTATCAATGTCTGTATGTTACTTCCGCTCCTGGAACTTCTACTTCCTACACCAAACTTTGACAGGGCACCTTATTAAATATCTTACACAAATCCAAGTACAGTTCTTCCATCAATTTCCCTTTATCCTCAGCATGTTTCTGCTTCAAAAGAACTCCAATAAATAGTTCAACATGATTTCCTTTTACAAAACAATGTTGTTTCCCTGATTTCCTTTATTTTTTTTAAAAAACATATACAACTATGATGTCTTTAGTAATAGCTTTTTAATATTTTCCCAATGAAAGATGTTAGGCTAACTGGCTGATAGTTTCCTGCCCTCCATCTCCTTCAAATAAAAGAGCTACATTTTTGTACTTTTCAAAGTAACAGAACTTTCCCTTAATCTATGGAATTTTGGTAAAGCAAAGCAGATGCCTTTACTATCTCACCAGCTACTTCCTTTAAGGCTCTAGGACGGTCCATCAGAACCAAGTGATTTGTCAGCCTGCAGCTCCAACAAGTTACTCCAGTATCACGTTTCTGTGACTATAATTTTTCTCACTCCTTTCCAACTCCTGATTTATAGTTTCTTTTGGGATGTTACTTGTATCCTACATTCTGAACACTATTGCAAAATATCTGTTTAATTCATCTGCCACCTCATTTTCCATATTTAATTCCCCAGACTCACAGTTGCAGAGTACTAACACTCACCTTGTTAACTCCTTTTCAAAACATCTATTGAAATTCTTTTTTTACATTTCACACTAGCTTTAACTCGTATTCTAATTTTTCTATATTAATTTTTTTAGTCATCTTTGGCTATTTTATGTTCCACCATATATCTATGCAATTACATGCTTTTTCTTTAAGTCTGCTACTATTGTTTTTAGTTACCCATTGGTCACTTAAACTAGCTTTCATGTCCTCATGAAGAAGAGGACCTGAGAGCTAGCAAAGAGCTGATCATCGATTTCCAGCAAGGGGGGCAGTGCACATACTCCTGTCTACATCAACTGTGCTAGGGTTGAGAGGATTGAGAGCTTCAAGCTCCTAGGAGTGAACATCACCAATAGTCTGTTCTGGTCCAGCCACGTAGACACCACAGCCAATAAAGCTCAGCAGCACCACTACTTCCTCAAAAGGCTAAAGAAATTTGGCATGTCCTCTTTGACACTCACCAATTTTTAATCGATACACCATAGAAAGCATCCTATCTGGACGCATCACTGCTTGGTATGGCAACTGCTCTGCCCGTGACTGCAAGAAACTACAGAGAATTGCGGACACAGCTCAGCACATCATGGAAACCAGTCTCCCCTCAGTGGACTCTGTCTACACTTCTTACTGCCTCGGTAAAGCAGCCAACATAATCAAAGACCCCACCCACCCCAGACATTCTCTTTTCTCCCCTCTCCCATCAGGCAGAAGATACAACAGCCTGAAAGGCTCCAGGACAGCTTCTATCCCACTGATATAAGAACGGTTCCCTAGTATGATAAAATGGGCTCTTGACTTCACAATCTACCTCGTTATGACCTTGCACTTTATTATCTACCTGCACTGCACTTTCTGTGTGGCTGATACACTTCATTCTGCATTCTGTATTGTTTTACCTTGTACTACCATAATGCACTGTGTAATGAATTGATCCATCTGAACAGTATGCAAGACAAGTTTTTCACTGTATCTCAGTACAAGTAACAATAATAAACCAATTCAATTCATAAATGCCCTTACTTAAGTTTATAGTAGTAATTTTGGACCCTTTCTTCTCTCAGCATGAATGTAAAGAGAATGAATCATTATATTTATGGAGAAATTTACTTTTTAACTATATTCCAAGTGTTACAGACTCAGTGAAAGTCCCTTTAAGATAGAGTGTGTGTGTGTATGTGTGTGTGGGGCGTGCTTACGTCAATAGAAGTTAAAGGACGTAATGACGTTGTTGCAGAAGTCAGAAGGAGAGAGAGAGAGAGAGAGAAGGGAGAGAGACACCAGCCTGTTTGTTTTTCTCTATCGATGGATGAGAAACAATAACTGTGTTTGCCACTGAAATCCATGTATGGAAGTTGGAAGTTGGAAGTAATCCGGTGGAGTTCACTTTGTTGTTGACCTGTAGAAGGAAACAGGTATTTGTGTGTGGACGACCACGATTCGGATGCTTTTCGGGGTGAGGAAGTCACTACCGAGTAAACACTGGAGTGTCGTTTGGGTTCCATCGTGGAACATTTGGATTTCGTATCTACTCTCCCTATGTTCTCTACATCTACGTCTTATCTTCTGACAACAGTGGTTGTTGAAGATGCCCTTGCTCATGTTTCACCTTATGGCTTGCGGAACTGAACTTTAAGAACCATTCCTGAACTGGGAGTTTTGGACTTTGTCACACACACGAAGAGTTTAGTTTTGGGGTTAACGTTCGAGGTCTAACATTTTTGAATTCTAACATACTACCATTTTTACTTTTATTTTACGTATTATCATAAGTAGTGATTAATAAAATAGTTTTTAACACTGAATCATGCTCAGTGTGTTTCTTTTGTTGCTGGTTCGTGACACAAGGAAATTATCTTCTTTGCTTGTTTTTCTTGTGAAAATAGTGTATCATTTAATTTATATTTTCCTTGTGAATGTTATGTTCCTGATGCTATGTGCCTGTGATGACGCTACAAGTAAATTTTTCATTGCACCTGTGCACACATGTACTTGTGCACATGACAGTAAACTCAGCTTTGATACTTGCAGCTAACCAGTAGAAACAAGGCTACCATTTACTTTATTAAAATCCTAGTCTTTCATTCAATGCTTAATATTCTCATGGTTAATGAATAAAGCCCAACATGTTAAATTACTTTTCATTACTCCTTATCTCTAGTAACATAACTATTTTAATACTGTATTTTATTCACTAAATTTACACCTCATGGTGTCTGGATGCACCTTGCACTACATTTCGTTGCTGTTGTGTTTTACACACCTGGGTTGCTTTTTCTCCAACCACTTGAATTTCTGCCAGTAATGTATCCAACCCAAAATCCCTTTACTGGTCTATGCCATGTGAAATTTCACAACTATAGGCATACTCTGTTGTATATCCTTACTTCAAAACTTTATTTTTCATAACCTCTGTATTTAGTGATTGCCTCCCTGTCTGTTTTGTGTAATTATGGAATTCCTTAAAATCTGTGCTATTTGTCCTATATCCCAATTTTTCTAACACTTTTAATAAAATAGATTAACCAAAAGCAGATCTCTGTGGAATACCAACTACCCCATCTTTCTCATCCTGGGTCTTACAGACACCTAGGATTTCAATGCTGTATCTAGAGCCGAGGACATCATTTTTAAAACTAAAAAATAGTTGTATCCATTGAAATTAGGAAACAAAATCTTCAGCTTATGTTTATTAAAACAGAGCAATAATATGATTGAAGCTAATTAAATACTCACAAATGGAAGAAGACATTTCTTCACTGATCCAAACTGTGCAAAATATTCCTTGATTTCTTCTGCAAAACATAGATTAATTCAATATTATATTGATTGAAAATGTTGTAGATTAATTTTATAAATTATTCCTACAGGAACACTGCAAATATTGTTCAGCCATTTATTTTCCTTTTTCCTCATTCTGTTGGCTATCATACAACTTTCCCAGTTTAGAAATCTCTTTCCAGGGATCCTGTGACATTCACAAAAAAAAATTCTAATTTGCTAGGGACTATCCGATCTCAGCTATGCACAATCTACATAATTGAATGGACAGTCTGACAGCAGATGTAATTTAATGCAGGGAATTATCCGTTTTGAAAGGGAAAAATACAGGAATTGGCAGGAGACACAATAAAAAGATACTGAAGGAAAGAGCTGAACAAAGATTCAGAGTTTAAAATGCAATATTTGTTGAAAAGAACTGTATTAGAACTTTTAATTAATTCATCTTTGGAACGTGATTATTGGTGGCATGGACAGCATTTATTGCCTACTCCATCTTAACTTGCTCCTGAGAAAATGATGGTGGGCAAGTTTTCACAGAATGATTTGTCAAGTGAAAAGATAAACATTTACCATGGTTTTCCTATAATTATTTTCACAAAAAGAATCAGTTTCCCTTGCCTTTCTACATTCTGACTATAAGCACAAATGTTTTCTTTGCATCCCAGTAAAAGACATCAATACAGTAAAACAAGAATTGAAGCAAAAATCTGACTCCGACTCCACAGATGCTGCCTGACTTGCTAAGTATCTCCAGCACTTTTTTTAATATTAGCATAGTAAACAAGGGATGCTCTGCAAGTTAAGAAACAGCTTTCTTCACGTTCTCTATCGTGACTTATGTTATGTGCTGTGGACAGAATTAAATTTCACATGAGATCCAGAGTCAAACAGTCCGTATTTTATGAGGCTTCATAGACCAAGAGATAATTTTATAAGTACATTAGATAATCAAGTGAATGAAACATGGTTAATGCAGGATTTACAATATCAGGATATGGTTAAGAAAGTTTGGCAATGACACCAAAAACTGGCAATGTGATTGATAAGTAGTTCTAGACTACAAGAAGCTATCAACAGACTGATTAACCCGACCACAAAAGTTGCAAATGGAATTTAGTCTGAAGTGTGGAGGGCAAACAAATGCATGCTTAGGTGGTTAAGGCATACATAATATTTGCCTTCATTGCCTAAGGCATAGAGCACAACAGCAAGGAGATCATGCTCAAACCATAAAAAGCACTAGTTAGATCTAAGCTATTGTAGTGTGCAATCCTGGTCATTACAAACAGGATGTGACAGAAGTAGAAAAGGTGCAGAGGAAAATTATCAATAAGTTGCCAAGTCTAAAGAATTAAAACCAAGCCAAGCGATTGGCTAGGCTGCAGCTGTTTTCTTTAGTATAAAGAATACTGAGGGGAACTTTAATTGAGATCTAGACAGGCAATTTCCCTTGCCAGAGAGGCAATTGACAATTACCCTCAGGCAACTGTCTCCTACTCCCCACACATCACCCCATCTGCTTTTCATTTTTCCCCTCTTTGTCTTCCTCTATCTATCATCCACCTCCCAACTCCACACCGCCCTCCTCCCTGGTGCAACCTCCCCATCATCGTTCACCTCTCCTCAGTCCACCAATCACCTCAGACTCCTGTCTCCCACTCTCCTTCTCCTCCTTATACCAGCCATCTCTCCTCTCAGTCCCAATGCAGGGTTTTGACCCAAAATCTCAACAATTCCTTTCCCCTCACAGATATTGTTGTTCATTTTCTCTTGCTTGGAAGGATTCTGGTGGTTCCTATATGTTCTCATTCCAAGATAATTTCAAATTAATCCAAAAACTTCAACAATAAGCCAGCAGTGCTAGCAACTCCAGGGCAGCATCCTGGAGTCAATGAACTAAGGACAATTCCAGAGAGGAGACACAAGAGACTGCAGATGCTGGAATCTGGAGCAATACATAAGGTGGTTCAAGAACAGCTACTTCCTTTCAACCATATGAGTCTTGAACCAACTGGTAAGATCCTAATCACTACAGTTTAGCAACACTATGACCACTTTGCACTAAAATGGAGGGTTTTTTTTGTGTTCTAATTGTGTTATTCTTGTAAAAATTGGGTATAATTTATGTATAATTTATACATTTCTTGTGAATGCTGCTTATCTGATGCTATGTGCCTGTGACGCTGTTACAAGTAAGTTTTTCATTGCACCTGTGCATACATGTACTCGTGCATGACAATAAACTCGACTTTGAATTCAGTGGGTCAAGCAGCATCTACTAATAGGAATGGACGGTTGATGCTTCCAGATAAAGACCAGTCCAGATAAAGGGTCTCAACCCAAAGTGTCGACAGTCAATTTCCCTCTATAGATGCTGCTTTACCCGCCAAGTTCCTCCAGCATCTTGCACATTGCTAAGGACAATTCTGGATGGCCAAATGGGTAAAATTTTAAGATAAATAAGGCAGCCCATTTTCTTTTGAAGTAACAGGGCATAACCAACCCAAATGTATCCCCAACTTCCTTAGCTCTTTCCCCATTGTCACGTAAATTAGCATTCCATAGGTGTCCACCAATTCCCTTTCAAAAGCTTGAATTGACACTATCCACTTTCCTTACCAGCAAACTCCCTGCCATCAACAGTATTAAAATACTCATAAGAACTGCAGATACTGGAAATGCAAAATAAGAACAGAAAATGCTGGAAACAATCAGCAGGTCAGCAGCATCTGTGGAAATAGAAAAAGAGCTAAAATTTCAAGTCAAAGACCATTTGTCAGTGGTGGAAACAGTTCCACATTATTCATTTACCTTCTCAAAGCATCTCATCAAGTTGAACATAATCAAGGACCCCTCCCACCCAGCCATCCTCTCTTCTCCCATCGGGCAAAAGATACAAAAGCTTGGAAGCACATACCACCAGACTCAAGGACAGCTTCTATCCCACTGTTGAACAGACCTTTCATAGAACCATAGAACACTGCAGCACAGAAAACAGACCATTCGGCCCTTCTAGTCTGTGCCAAACGTTATTCCACTAGTCCCATTAACCTGCACCCAGTCCATTACCCTCCAGACCTCTCCAGTCCATGTATCTAATAGAATAGGCTAAATGACAAACTCTTGATCTACCTCATCGTGGCCCTTGCACTTTATTTGCCCACCAACCCTGCACTTTTTCTGAAGCTGCAACACTACATTCTGTTTTCTCTTTACTGCCTTGATGTACTTATGTATGGCATGATCTGTCCGGATGACATGCAGATAAAGGCTTTTCACTGTATCTCGGTACATGTGACAATAATGAACCAATACCAAAAATTCCAATTAAATCTCCCCCCCCCCCCCCATGAAGGGTTTACAACTTAAAAGGTTAGCTTAATTTCTTTTTCCACAGATGCTCCCTGGCCTGCTCAGTGTTCCCAGCATCGTCTGTTTTTATTTAAAATACAAATACCGGGTGATATATTCAGTTCGGGGGCAGCGGGCAAAAAAGCGGCTGCCGTTGCCCGGGGTTGGGGGCCCCACTCTCAGGCTTCCTCCGTCGCCCACAATCTAAAAACAACCACACGCACGCACAAAAAAAAAGAAAAACATTCGCCCGGAGCAGCAGAGTGTGAAATCGGCGCCACTCACTGCTCGCCAGAGTCCAGGGGACGCGGGACACGAAGACCTCGAAGACCTTCCTTGAAGGAGCAGCCGCCGCCGCCATGCTGGCTCCCTGACGATGACGCCTGACCTCTGACCGGCGGGGCTAACGATCAAAAGAAAACACGCCGTCCCTGTCAAAATAAAACGTGATTAAAACATATTCCGAATTGTTTCTGAGGCGGCCGGCGGTGATTGAAATAGGATTGAGGCAGGAGGCCGTGTCTTTGGCGGGCGGTTGACCCCGGCGGGGCGGGACCGGGTGAGGGCGATGGCCGCCGGGCTGCTGGAGCAGGGGGAGGATGCCTTCAGGAGGCTCTTCAAGTACTACAAGAGGCGCAGACCCCCGCCCGACTTCTCGACAGTCCTCGACTTCTCCAGAGCCGAGAAGAATCTTAAAGTAGGTGCCGGTTGTCCTCGGTGAATCATAGAAACCCGCCGCGGTCTGTAGCTCAGGCACTGCACCAACGTGGTCCAACTGTTAATTGGCCCGGTTCTGGGGTATTGGGGGTGGACTGTAAAGGCCAGGTTGGCAAACACTGTCTGTATCCTGCAAAAGAATAAATAAAAACGTCTTCATGTCCCTCCCTCCCCAAAGAAAACACATAATGAGACCTTCCCAAAGTCCCTCCACAGATGCTGCCTGACCTGCTGAGTTCCTCCAGCACTTGGTGTGTGTTGCTCCAGATCCCAGCACCTGCAGAATCTCTTGTGTTAACTCATAACCCTATGGGCTACTGAACTTCAAGTGCTCTCCCAGGACATTTATAAGATTATTAGTCACATGTACATCAAAACACACAGTGAAATGCATCTTTTGCGTAGAGCGTGCTGGGGGCAGCCAGCAAGTGTCGCCGCGCTTCCAGCACCAACATAGCATGTATTTTCAGGTGTATTGAGGGTTTCTGCTTCTGCCACTTTTTCAGAAAACGAGTTCCAGCCCATGCAGTACTCTCTGAGTGACGAAAGTAAACTCCCTTCTACTGGGTGAAGTAGGTCCTTATTATTCACCTTGTCCTGGTATCTCATTATATCGTAACCTTTTCTAGTTACGATGCCCTATCTTTTTGAATCAGTTTCCAATGTGGGGCCTTGTAAAGGGCCTTACTAAAGTCCATATAAATCATCTACTGCGCTGCCCTCATCAATACCTTTTGTTATCTCTTCAAATAGTCAATTAAATTGGTCAGACAGGATCTACCCTTGACAAAACCATGTTGGCTGTCTCTGATTAGTCCCTGTCTTTCCAAGTGATCATTAATCCTCTCACTCAGAATTTTTTCCAGTGTCTTCTCTACCACTGATGTCAAGCTCACAGTGTATGGTTACCTGCTGACTTTCTGAAAAGCGGGACCACATTTGCTGTCCTCCACATAGGTACCTCACTTGTGTCCAGTGAAGATCCAAAAGTCTCATCTAGAGCACTAGCAGTCTCTACCCTTGCCACCCATAGCAGCCTGGGATAAATCCCATCGGATCCTGGGGATTTATCCACCTTTAAGTCTGCTAAGGCATTGTGTACTTCCATTTTATTTATGGAGACCTGCACTAGGCTTTAACCTACCCCTTCACTGAATTCTCCAACTACAAAGTCTGTTTCTTCTGTGAATACTGATGAAAATCATCTGTCTAGGACTTTACCTATACATTCTGGCTTCATACAGAGTTTGCACATATTGTCCCTAATGGGCCCTATTTTTTCCTTAGTTATTCTTTTGCTCTTAATATACTTATAAAATGGCTTTGGATTTACCTTAATCCTGTCTGTCAGTGATTTTTCATGACCCCTCTTAGCCTTCCTAATTTCCTTTTAAGCGCCTCCCTACACTTTTTATACTCTTGATGGGCATCCCCCATCATTAGTTTCCTACATCTGTCGTGTGCTTCCTTTTTACTCTTTATCCACCCTCAATATCCTTCACCATCCTGGGTTCCCTATACTTGTTACTCCTGGCTGTTACCCTTACTGAAACATTTTGGCCTTGAACGCTTGCTTTCTCTCCTTTGAATGCTTTCCACTGTGCAGATGTGAATTTACCTGCAAGAAGATGCCCCCCATCTCCTTTGGCAGGTCCTCCATTATGTTAATGAAATTGGCCTTCCACCAATTTAAGACCTTTATTACTGGTTCATTCCTATCCCTTTCCAAAACCACTTTAAAATATATGGAGTTATGGTCACTATCTCCAAAATGATCCCCCATTGACACTGCCTCCACTTGAACAGCTACATTCCCCAACGTGAGGTCCAGTAATACTCCTTCCTTCATTGGTCTATCTACATACCGTATCTAAAAGCTCTCCTGGACACACCTCAAAAATTCTGCTCCCTCTGAGCCTTTAATGCTAAGGCAATCCCAGTTAATATTTGGGAAAGTGAAATCCCACAGTACGAAAAACATTATTTTTATTACATTTCTCTGATATCTGCCTATACCTCCTGTTGACCGTTGGAAGGTCTGTAAGACACCCCCTACCCCTGCAAAGTGACAGGACTGTTTTTGTCTCTAATCTCCTCCCATATGCTCTTGTTTGAGTACCCTTCCAGGATATCCTCCCTCAATACTGAAGTAATACAATCTTTGACTAACAGTGCAATACCTCCTCCCCTTTTACTCCCCCCTTTGAGTTCATCTACTTTACTAGTTATATCCTTGCATTAAAATAGATACAGTTTAGCTTTGAATTCACTCGATGTTCACTTGCTCGCTTGTTCTACCTACAGGACTTACTAATTCTCCTGTAGGTGATTGAACCTCTTCATCTCAACAACCTCTGCCTCTGCCAACTCTGTTTAAATGTTCTCCAACAGTGCTAGCAAACCTCCCAGCAAGGGTGTCCTCTGCGGATATACTTGAAGCATTGATGAGGCATAATCTGTTGGAGGAACAGGCTTGAAGCTGAATGGTTGATTCCTGTTTTTCTTTACAATGTAGAGGTGTTGGTTGCTGGTGAAATGGGGTGTAATATGCACTGAGGTTTTGGTATGGTGAAATGTAATGCAATAAAAATTTTGCTAGCATTGAAGTGAGGTGTGGATAAGAGAGTAGTAGTTGGTTTGGTGAGGGCAGAATTAGGCTGTTTTACAGAAGTTGGAAGGGACAAGCTTAGCGAAGGATAAAGTGGCTACTTAGGAGCAAAGAGCAACTGAATGTCATGAGCATCATATGGAAATGCACAGGATGATAATATGCTTCCTCTGTGTTCAAGATGGCAACAGGTTTAAGTTCACTGGCCTTTGGTAGTTGTCCTAGAAAGTGAGGGTCTTTTCTATAAACTACATAGTCCAGTGCTCCCATAATCATGTTGATGAGAAATTCTAGACTTTGAAGGAGCAACAATACGTGACCACAGCAGGATGATTAACAGGATGGTAAAGTTGCCCTTCTCATTTGCAGAGGTTGTCATCAAGATTCAAGCCCATGAAATGAAAAAAAAAGGGTTGTAGCATCATTTATTTAAAAAATGAGCTAAGTAACATTGAGAGGTTGTTTATCTGACCCAAAACTTCCAGTTGCCTGTCACTTTAATTCTCCATCCCACTCCCATTCTGACCTATCTGTCTGTGGCTTTCTGCCCTGTTATTACAATGGCCCATTGTAAACTTGAGAAATAGTACCTCAGGTTCCAAAGGTCTTCTAGATTCATTATAAAATTGAACTTCAGGTTCCTCTGTTTGTACCAGGACTGGCCTGTCCTGTTGTAAGTCATCCATCTGTAAAATTAATTTAATTTTAGCCTCCAGTAGCATGGCCAGACCTGCTGGGCATTTCTTACAGCTTGGCATTTCACTGTTTTTACATGTCCCTTTACTTGTGTTTTTTCTGTCTCTGGCCTGGCAATCTTCATTTCCCTGTCAGTCACACTGTTACATACACAGCATATCTCACGGCAACCCTAGCTTTACCTGCCAGAGCTATTCCCTTTAACCGATCCAATCGTTCTCCACCCTCTCTGCAACTTAAAACCACCTTGTTTTCTCACTTTTTCAGTTCTGACAAAGGGTCATCAACCTGAAACGTTAACTCTGCTTGTCTCTCTACAGATGCTGCTCGACCCATGCTTCCAGTACTTTCTCTTTTAATTTCATTTCTTCAGCATCTGCTGCTTTTTGATTTTTTTCGCTGGATTTCAGACTTTAAGAACTACCCGGGGAGAGATGCAGCGCAACAACTTATAATGAATGATTATCCTTCCACAGCCAGATTTTCATTTACCTTATTTTTTCACCTCTTTTCCCGTTCTTTTATTTCTACTTAGTGCCGGATGGTTTTGTGAGGGGTAAAAATATTGTTTGACGAAGTAACTTTAGCAACTAATAGGAACACCTGCCAAGTTGGTCATGCTGTAATTTGCACTTTGCCCTTTCTCAAACCATAGGAATTTAAATTGATAAATCTAATTTAAAATTATACTTCTGCAAGGCTATGATTACCTTCAATAATAATAATATACACTTGAATTTTACTGTAATTCAACCGCTTTCCAATAGTGCAATGTTGTTTTCCCTGTAGAGGCATTTAGCTTGATTGGTTTCTTTGCCAGTCAACCAATGGTCCAAATTTTGAAAAGATAAAAAAGAGGATTTAAGAAATTAGTGATTTAATAGATTTAAGATCTGACGTAGGATCCTGGAGCTGAAACTAGAACTGTCTCTCTTTCCACAGATTCTGCCTGAGTTTTTCCAGCACTTTCTGTTTGTAGTTCAGATTTCCAGCATCTGCAGTTTTTTGGTTTTTATTTAGGAGAATAGATTTGAAGTTTTTCTTTCCAAACCTTGACTGTAAACTTACTACATGATTAAAAAGCTTTTAAAAGTGTCGTAAAAATTTAGGAGCCTGTTTTGTAAATTGCAATTGATAGGCAATCTGTTAATTTTAAATCAAAGATCGATTTTCTGAAAATAAAAGGTAGAAAGGGATGAGGGGAAAAGGGCAAATATTTGGACTTAAGCCATGGCCTTATTGAATGATCGATGGGAATTTCATTTGGACAGATACATGGATATTGGCCAAACACAGGCAAATGGGACTAGCTCAGTTAGGCAACTTGGTCAGCATGAATGAGTTGGGCCGAGGAGCCTGTTTTCCATGCTGTGTAGCTATATGACTCTGAGGGCTCAAAAGGCTAAATTACCTGCTCCTCTACCTATGTTCCCATGGGGAACTGCTTCCAGGATGAAGAATATGCACAGAAAGTAGTACATGCACAGCATTATTGCATTTTTTTTATTTATTCATTTAACTTTATATGTGCAAATCCAGCATTTATTAGCAATCCTTAATTAACAGTAAGAAGGTGACTGAGAGCATGACCCTCAGGTGAAAGATTAGCCTGGGGACAATCCCCACTTTACTTTGCTCTGCTTTCCTTGCTTTCTCCATCTGCCCTGTATATTGGACTTTATTGGAGAGATTAAGTATTATTCAGATAAGAGGTGATTGAAAACCAAGCTCTCTGGAAGTGAGGAAATGCAGGTCTTTCATTTCAGATCAAAGGAAATAGAGAGACCAAAAAATTCAGTAGTTAGATGGAGTCGAAAGGTGCAGACATCAAAGGTGAGAGGTGGTAGCTACTGAAGGGAGCAGCAAGTAGAAGTGGGTTTTGAATAAATGAAAGGAATAGTATATTCACAGCTTCATCAAAGGTTGGGCAGTACAAGGGAAATGTAAGCTGTACAATCTGAAGGGAATTTCTGAATAAGAGAAGATGAGTGGCTGTTCAAGTGTTGCGGAACTTATTTTTATGATTAAGGTATAGAGCAGGGAAGAACATGGTGGGAGCACTGAGAAAAGATATAGGGGAAACAATCAACCACTACAATAAGAGAGTAATCTGAGGCTAAGTAAAATAGTAGGAACATTGCTATTGGCAGGAAGGTTATTTGAAGGGTAAGATTTCTTTATTAGTCACATGTACATTGAAACACACAGTGAAATGCATCTTTTGCATAGAGTGTTCTGGGGGTAGCCCACAAGTGTCACCACGCTTCCAGCGCCAACGTAGCGTGCCCACAATTTCCTAGCCCGTACATCTTTGGAATGTGGGAGGAATCCGGAGCACCCGGAGGAAACCCACGCAGACACAGGGAGAACATACAGCGGTGGGAATTGAACCCAGGTCGCTGCCGCTGTAATAGCGTTACTCTAACCACTACACTACCGTGCCTGCCCTTAGTCTGTTTCTATTCACTTATTCGGTTTCTGAATACTATTCTAACAAAGAAGGAAAGTCTGCTTCAGCTGAAGTCACAATCTGTGCTTTTTTATTTGGAAGACTATTAAAGCCCACCAGCTTAAGAGTCCCCACAATTATTGGCCAACGAAGAGATTGATTCTGGTGCAGATTTGCCACTTCCTGTATTTAATTTCTTATTCTTGCATTCATCCTTTTTCCATTAGCTTCCTCCTTGGAATTGAATCACCCACCACAGAAGATTTGGCTAATATCAGTGAATAAACATGAGTAGCCGTAGGAATTGAGTGCATCTCTGTTTCATGTAATGAAAAACAATTGATTTATACTTAAGTTTTCCAGGAGTGACTTGAGAGATGATGATTTGAATAAACAAGAACCTTTGTATAACTGCAATATATTCTTAAAGCCCTTTCTTTTGTCTCTTTCAGTTGTAACAAATTATAGATGTTTTGTTCACCCATTTAAAAAAACTTTTATTTCTCGTGCCCATGATATCCAAAGCCTCAAATGGGTCACCTCTTGATCCACAGACAGTTTATAAAAAGCAAAATATGATAGAGGCATAGAAAGAGGTCACTCAGCCCATTGGATCCATACTAGCTATTAAAAAGATCTACTTCAGACCTTTCCACTTCCCAACTCCCAGTCCATAGTCTTGTAGACTATGGAGCTTCAGACGCGCACCCATGTACTTTGTCAATGTTTTCTTCCTCCTCCTCTGGACAGAAAGTTCCAAATTTGCACCACTAGTTTGAAAAATATATACTTAATTTCCATCTCTAATCTGCCCCTAATTATTGACCACACTGTTTAAAAGAGCAGGTTCTCCCTGATGGTCCATTCAGGGACATTGTATATTGAATACACCTTCATTAAATCTCCTTTCAGCCACCTTTGTTCCAACCAAACAGCCCTGAATAGCACCTCTCCCGTCAGAGCTAAAATTCTCCACTCTAATAGCATCCTCATAAAAGCATTCAGAAAGTAAATATGAAAACACTCATCCATTTTAATGACTAGTCATTTGTTTGGAACATTACCTCTGTTCGTCTCCATTGATGCTGCTCTGACCGCTGAGTACTCCAATGTTTCTGCTTTTATCTTTATAACACTCCTCTGCATCCTCTAGATACTTCAGATTTCAAGTTTGAGACTCTTCAATCTCCCTCACACTTCTTCATTCTCACGCACTTCCACTTTTGCTAAATTAGACCTAAATGTAGTATAATTAGGCCTTCCCCAAGGTTAGAACCTTACTCACTTGGAACTTGTTTCTTTTTCCTTACTGTGCTAAACCTCAAAGAATTGTGATTGCTGCCTCCAAAGTGTTCTTCTGCTGCTACCCCTTCCACAGCCCAGTTCAAGTCTACATTTGCTCTCCCTTGATGAACTGGCTATGTGTTGATTAAAAATGTTCTGCTGAATATACTTTGAGAACTCTGCATCTTCTACACCTTTCATGCCATTTCAATCCAGGTTAATATTAGGGTAGTTGAAATTTTCTACCATTCTGTGGTGCAACGAAAAGTTGGTGAGTGTCAAAGGGGACATGCCAGATTTCTTTAGCCTCCTGAGGAAGTAGAGGCGCTGGTGAGCTTGTTGAGCAATTCTGTCCTCCTTTAAGCCATGTTTCAGTAATAGCCACAATATTGTATTTCCCTGTGTCGATCAGCCTTCCTAGTTTATTTGCATTAAGGTGCAATATAAATGCAGTACAATTTCTTCTCTACTATAGCATATTTATGGGAACATGGATGGCTTTCATATTAAGGGGACTGAGTCGATGATTTCAATATTTACAGTGTTTGAGTACATAGGAAAACTTGACCCTCACCTACACTTCCACAATTCTTACTGCGTAATTTGGATATTGTTCCTTGATGCATGTTGTTCTTACAGCTGGCAAATTGGATATGACAGAGGTTTAGGATCTGTTACTGATGTGCCTTCAACATCACAGTGTATTGAGGGCTCGGGTAGCCTGCATGCATTGATGGAGACATCAGCTCAGGGTACAGAGTGAAACCTTCCACCGTTTATCAACACTCTAATTTTTAACACATTAGAATTCCACACTCTTGCTGTCAACATGTAGAAATCCTGAGAATAGTATAGGAAAAATAATCAATATTAAGAGGAATGTTGTCACTTGACCTTCTTGGCATCAAATGGTAAAATAGCACAGTATGTTGAAACAGTTTTCACAACACTTTTCCTTTCCTATTATCCAATGTTAATTCTACACCAGTTTATGAAATCAGAATCAGATTTATTATCAACTGACTTAGATGACATGAAGTTCATTGTTCTGCAGTAGCAGTGCGGTCCATAGACATAAAATTACAATTAATTACAAAACAAATAAATAGTGCAAAAAAAGGAATAATGTGATCCCTTTCAACACAAATTGGTGGTGGTGTTGTGAATAGTGAGGAGGTCATCTTAGACTACAAGAGTGACTTGTTGAGCTCGTAATTAGACAAGGCAATGACACATAGAATTTAATCCTGATAATGTCAAGTGATGCATTTTGGGGGTTCAGTAAGGATTGTACATATATTATGAATGGTGGCACCCTAGGGAGTAAGGTGTACAAAGTCCAAAGATCCCTGGAGATGGCTGCATAGGTAGCTAGAGTGGTGAGAAAGCATTTGGGATTCTCCACCTTCATAGATGGGACATGAAGTATAAGAACAAGAGGTCCAGGTACACCTGTAATAAACATTGGTTAGGGCAAAACTGGAATATTGTGTGGAGTTCTGGTCACCACACTATAGGAAGGACATAATTGCACTAGAGAAGATGCAGAAAAGCTTCACCAAGATGTTGCCAGGGATGGAAAATTTCAATTATGAGCAGAAACTGGATAGGCTGGGTTTAGTCACATTGGAGCAGAGAAGGCTGAGGGGGATGTGATAGAGGTATGCAATGTTATGAGTGCCGTAGATTGGGTAGAAACAACCTTTTTACCCATAACAGAGGTGTCTAAGACCAGATAACAAAGGTTTAAAGTGATGAGTAAGAGGTTTAAGGGGATCTGAAGAAGAATTTTTTCACCCAAGGGGTGGCTGGAATCCGGAACGCACTGCCCAAGGAGGTGTTGAGGCAGATACTCTCACAAAATATACAAACCATCTGGATGAACACTTGAATTGCCAAGGAATAATAAGCTCCCAACTAAGTGCTGGTAAATGGGATTAGTATAGATAGGTACTTGGTGGTCAGCATGGACAAGGTGGGCTGAAGGACCTGATGTGGCACGGGGAGGCCATTTAGCCCATTATGTCCATACCAAACAAAAAAAGAGCTACCAAGCCTAATTCCACCTTCCATCACCAGGTGCACAGCATTGCAGATGACAGCTCTCCCGAAACATGCAAGTATTTTTTAAACATTTTGGAGGCTTCTGCCTTTGTAACCCTTTATGGACAGTGGGTTTCAGAGCCCTACTACCATCTGGGTGAAATTTGTTTGCAGATTTTCCCTCTAATCCTTTGACCAATTGCTTTAAATCTATATATACTAGCTCTACTTGTGTGTAACCAATGGGATATGGCTGCAATTTATTTTAGTACAATTTTTCTATTTTTAATTCAAAGCAATATTTTGCTTCATTGCAGATTACCCAGTCATGATTCTGTATAAACTGAGTTAGAACAGTAGAGATATTTGTACAAACTTTTTTATAGTATGAAGTGAGATGATTTAAGAAGAGAGGACAGGAGCAGGGTATTTGGTCCTTGAGTCCTTTCCACCATTCAGTTAGATCATAGCTTATCTGCATCTTTACTCTATGTGCCCACTTGGTTCTAGCTCCCCCAGTGTTTGAGCAAAATACGATAAATCTCAGTTCTGACATTTTCAGTTGTCTTGCCCAGTTCCAGATTTGCTCAGTGCTTTGTGAGAAGAAGTGTTCCCTGATTTCACTTGTAAATAGCATAGCCCTGCTTTTTAGATTATGCTGTCTTGTTCTCGGCTCATAAAGCAGATATTTTCCCTCCACCTCCACATTCAAAACATTTAGTCACCTTAAACGTCTCAGCTTGACAACCATTTTCTATACTCAAGAGAATACGATATTAAGTAATTCTGTAATTGTTTCAATAATTTGTGATCTGCCTAATTGTTTTAATAATTTCGGGTCTTAACTTTTCCTTTCCTCTTCAGGTTCAGATTGCACCTCTTAATGCAGCCTCTGTCAATGATAAGGATGCCTGTAAAGCTGGACTGCAGCCAGTTAGCAAGTGGAAAGCCTATACTTTAGCTGGATATCCAGGTAATGTACATCATGCAACCCGAGCAGATTACAACTCTATCATTTTCAATGAAATCTGAACAGAATCAGTGTAGATATTGCTTAGAATGGTGACTGGCATCTTAATCTGTCAGTGGAGAACCATCTGTTTGCAGATTGAAAATAAACTTAGTATTGTACTGCACAGAAGGAGACCATTTGGCCTATTGTGCCTGAAGTAATTCTTTGAAAGCTGGGAACTGCATTTTACAATACTGTACTGAATTCTTGAATGAAGGTGATTAGGGTCAAGCACCACTGCTCTGGGAATAGCGAGTGGTTAACTTGGCTGTCTGCTGGTAGTATAAGCCACAATCAGTTAAATTGATCTGGCAGTAAATTAAGTGCAGATACTTTTTTTTTGCATCAGCTATAGGGAATGGTGCTCTGCTGTCTTTGACTAATCCTTTCTTAGGCTCTCATTTTATTCCATGTTAATGCTCCATCAGACCTTTAACTTTGTACTTTCCAGATGGCTGAGCCTGTCTTGTCATTAATAGATGTCACTATAGGATGTGGGACGTTCACAGTCTTGCTCTCCTTTTTCTTTCCTTATTCTCCTGGATTCTAGCTGAAATATTATTACCACTGAGTTTGCCTTTAACTCCGATCTGATCTCAAAACACTAAAAGGAATAATTGTGAAATAGTGCTGTATTTTCTAAAGAGGAAAAATTATTGGCTGAGTTTTTAATTTTGATCATGTGTTTGTGGTTTTGTAAGTCTGCTTATGCTTTGTATATTTTTCTTCACATCAAAATTCTGCTTTACAAATACTGAATCAAAGGCCTCTTATCTCTAGCAGAGACTAAGAAAGTGCAGCAGCTGCCTGGAAGCAGTAAATAGTTTCTGATCCCCCAGAACCTTGAAAGACTCCAATGAACACTCTTAAATCTGAAGAATTTCTAATGCATGATGGTGAAAATCAGAATTCATAATGCCAGGAGAGAAGTGTGAATGTGAACTTGTATAGTAGGGCATGAGCTGAATTTTATTAATAAGAACATGGTAACAGAATGTATGATGGATGCACTGGGTAAAAGCAGAATTAAAAGACCTTTCCCCAGGATAGATTGCCTTTGCCTTAATGTAGATTTCTTGTCAATGTTTATTTAGCAAGGCAGAGAATGTTCAGCACCAGCCCTTCTCCAGTAAATTTCTGTAGTAATGTTAACCACAATGCAGTAAAAACATCTCTTGGTATGCATTAAACTGGGCAAATTTAAAAGATCTATCTTTAAAAAGAAAGCTGTTTCTTACCATCCACCTTTTCATGAAGCCCGCCTGTTGTGCTTAGACTTTGATGTCTTGTAAAGACATGTATTCGCATCTTCTTACAAATTAGCTCAGAGTTTTATAACTATTTTACTGCCAGAAGACCTATTGAGCACCCATCATTTTGAATATATTCATTAACAGGCAGACCAGAGGAAGTACATTCAGTGGTAGTTCCTGGGCTTTGGTTAGCTCTTGTTGTATATAGCTTGCATATGCAAAAGATGTTGATGCTGAAAATGTAATATAGAAAATGGTGGAAATACTCAGTGGTATCCATGGAGAGAGAAACAGAGTTAGCATTTCAGGTCAATGACTTTTCATCTATTCTAAATCATTCTGTCTGCTATATGTATATCACCATCAAAACCATGATTTCCACGGCGCAATGTGTTATTTGAAAATATTTTGCTGTAAATCATTTGCCTGACCCTTTATTTAGGATTCATGTTCATTTCGGATCCCTTTCTTCCTGGATGGCAGTGTTACTGGGCCAAGCAGTGTTTGAAAACCTACCCTCGGAAACCAAATGTCTGCAACTTAGACCTGCACATGTCACCGGAGGAAACTAAGGACCTTTGGGAGCAGAGCAGAGAACAGCTGAGGTAAATGCCTCGGAATGTTAAAAGCCTTGACTTTCCCTTGTTTACAGCACTCTCAATAAGAAGCCCAATTTCCCTCCTGCCAGATTCACCCTGCCGAAATCCCCATTCATACCTTTATTAACTAAAGATTTCACTATTCCAACACTGTTATAGCTGGCTTTCCTTATTCTACTCTCTATAAACCAGAGTCATCCAAACCTCTGCCCTTGCCTATCTTGCACCATGTCCTAATCACCCGTCACATCTGAGTCCACTGCTCCTGATTATGTGATGCCTCTACTTTAAAATTAAAGTTTTATAATTGTTTCATGGCCTCAATATCTATATTCTCTTCCAACACTACAGCCCACTATGCTGCACTAATTCTGACCTCTTGATCACCCCCAAATTTAACCATTCCACCATTGACGGCTAGGCCTTTAGCTGCTAGGACCACTTAGCTTTGGAACTATTTCTTCCCCTAAGTGTTTTGTGTTCTCTACCTTTTATAAAGGCACGATTTTGACTAAACTTTGGTCATCTCCCCAACCATCTCCTTGGTATAGCTCATTATGAATTACTGTTTGATAATTCTCCTGTAGAATACTTTTGAGAAGTTCACCTTCAGTGGCAGTGCCGTATAAAATGGAAATAGTTTTTTCCCCCAGTGACATGGAGCCAATCAAAGATTCAGAAGAGTACTAAATGATCAAGAAACTAGCTGTACAATGGAACAGAAAACCCTAATAAAGATATTCGGAACAGGCTGGAACCATATTCTTAACTGTATTGTCTTATTTGTTTTCAGGTGTCCATGCATCGGTTACCCGAAAATAGGCAACTTCAGCACACTCTGTTTTTATATCAGAAAGTATAACCCTGTGGTTAATTTCCCAAGTCCCCTTTGTTCTAGTAGTAAGTGAAAGCTAGGAAACCAAAAACTTGCCCCATAAGGACTGAGAAATAGCAATAGAAAGAGATCATCCATCAAACCAGTAAAGGGGAAGAGGTTGAAAGTGGGCATTATGTAGAGCAGGCTCTGCCAAAGCACACATGCTGTTTTCAATTCACCAGCCAGTTGTTTAGGGCATAGTTGCTAATGTCACCTGTGCTTTAATCTGCTGTTAACATTGTGTTCTTGTAATATTCTTTGGTTAGAATTTCTAACACACGTTCTATATGAATTGAAATAAGTATTTGAGGCCCAAATAAGACGATAAGACCTAGGAGCAGAATTAGGCTATTTTGGCCCATCGAGTCTGCTCCGCCATTCGATCACGGCTGATTTATTTTTCCCTCTCAACCCCATTCTCCTGCCTTCTCCCCGTAACCTTTGACGCCCTTATTAATCAAGAACCTATCAACCTGCACGTTAGATATACCCAGTGACTTGGCTTCCTCAGCCGTCTGTGGCAATGAATTCCACAGATTCACCACCCTCTGGCTAAAGAAATTTAGGACTCTGGCAAATGAATTATTCCTGGAGAGGGGTAGAGGCAGGCATTGGAAAATTGGACCCTAAATTTGGAGAAGCACATCATTGATAATGGGAAGAAAAGGAAATAATGTTAAAAAGGTTCAAGGCATATGCACACATTTCCTACAACACACCTTGAGAGATGAGCACATCTCCAAAAAGAAAATCCTCTACATAGATTAAAGCACAGCCATGAAATTATTCAACAATCCTACTGTTTTTTCAAGGCTTATACACCCAGCTGACTCCAAATAAAGCTACACCCTGATTACTCAGCATTCAGCTAAACATGTTGGAGATCTGAAAAACTCATCACAGGCGGAATCTGTTTGCTGAATCTATGTCCTATGACTGGGAAACAAAAATAGCGTATTGAAAGCACACAACTGCTCCACTGGCATCTGAAAAGGGACAAATTTGTTTCTGGTACTAGCATTTATTTTATTGTTGTTCCTCCAATTCTGCCTATTTCTGAAACATTTAGTACTTTGGTTCCATGGCTGGTTGAGTGTCTTGATCAAATTACTGCAGTGTAATATATGCAACTCAAGAGGTGTTCAATTTTCAGCACTTAAAAACAGATTGATCAATCCTATTGCTAAACGGAAAAGCCATTTTTCAGTCATTTATGGATAAAGATGATGAGGATATTTTTGCATTGACTTTTAAGCGTGACATATAACTGCACAACTGCAGTGTCTGCTTGCAGTTAAAAATGTTTGTCCTCCTATTCCTTGAACTGCCTGGGGCTAAAAAGCTTATGAACCCTGATGAAAAGAAATGGGCTTTTACTCTCTAATGTACATTATATCCTAATGTAACTTCTGTTACTTCTGAAATTTCCCCTTCTGGTAAAGATTATTGCACGTCAAATTTGGAACTTGCTAAATTTACACATAAACACTACGGTGTGGCTTCCATACTAATTTATTACACTACATCCTGTATAAACATTCCAGATTCTCATCATCACTTTGTTATTATACTATAAAACCTTACTATACATGTACTCTAAAGTAAACTTTGGTAAATTCGGCTATCGAATCTCCTATTGGAAGAAAGCAAATGCAGGTATAAAAGAGGCTTGTTTTGAAAATAAGGCTGCCCACCATCCATATCAGATATCAAAAGAGCTGACACTCTGCACTCTTACAAGAGTCTTGCACTCGCACTGCTAAAACCTAGCTCAGTCATGTTCCAGAAGAGACTAAAAAAAACAACTTTTTTTGTGTCAAGCTGTGTCGCTGCATTCAAAAGGTGTACAGGTTAGATTGATGTGGTTATATCACTGGGCTCTATTTTGCTGGATAACAGCTTCATTTTCAGTACTATGAAAGCAAAATACTGCACATGCTGGAAATCTAATACGGGTGGTCAGACAGCTTCTCTGGAGAGAAAAATAAAGTTAATGTTTCAGGTTGATGACATTTCATCAGAACTCTATTTCTCTCTTCACAGATGCTGGGTCCATCCCACTGAGTATTCTGGTTTTCTAGTGTTATCATTCTCATTTATCTTTGAGGGAGCATTTATAAAATTGACATTGTCTGAATGAACATAATGCATTTTGTGTTAAAAGCCACAAATGAGTTAACACATCTGACTAGAACTATTTGATGGCAGTTTAAATTATATCGGCTACTAATTAACATTGAAGGAATGTATGGAAAATGAAGCCCTAATTTTAAAATGTGTCCCATGAATGCACCAGCAGCTATAAGAGACAGTGATACTGATTATCACATAGGTAATCATTCCTCAGTGATCTGAATGTAATGTAAGAACCAAATGTTCTTTTATTTTCTGAACTTGCTGCCCATATGTAAATTCATTTTAAACATTCTGAGCAAGTCCATAAAGTGAAATTGAAAAGGCGGATCTGGAATTGAATAGTTACTCAAATAGTCATGCAGGCTGGCCAGAAAGTCAAGAACTTTATAAATGCCAGCAGTTCCTGAAGCTGGGTTGTTAAAGTTGAATAGAATTTGTCATTTTTCTATTTGATTGCCTCAAGACATGCTGTGATGTCAGAGGTGCTATATAAATGTAGATTGTTATTGAGATGCAGGACTGGAATCACCTGCTTAAATTTCACTTCCTAATCAATAAAGTTAAATTCATTCTGATTTTGTGACAGAGAACATTATGCAATCCTTTGCTTGCACCTCCATTCTCCCCCAACCCCATCATCCCACCCCCGCCACAAATTTCATGGATGCAAATTTCAAAAGAAAATTCAGTACAGCTGCAGTGTCTTTTGTTTGCCCATTATGACAGAACCTTGTAATATACTTGGGCTCCACCTTTCCTTCTGCCAATCAGTATTGAGAGGAATTGCACCAGAGTCTTACATCAGCATGAAGAAAATTGTTGTTTTTTTCTTTAGTTGGTTTCATTTGAAAGGCATCAAACCTTTCCTTGCAGAATTGCAAACCTTTTTTCTTTCTCTTCCTATTCAAGTCTTTTTTTTTAGAAAGATTATTATGAAATTATTAACCTTTATTGAAAGGCCACCTTATCATGTCTTGTAGAGCTAAAGGGCACTTTTTAATTTTTGGTTTTCTTTCTTTGAACCAGAAACAATACTTGTGGACTTTATATATTTTAAAATAGTCGTACGGCCTACCCCAACATCAGAGACAGGCAGCATTGGTAAAGTATGACTCCTGAAAACTAAAAAACCTTCAGTTTCAAGGTGTCTGACTGCCGGGAGCATGAAGCCTGTACTCTCACTGTTGTGCGATTCAAATCCCTGAGCTGCCAATCACTACCCACTTGTTTTATTTGCTTGGGTGAGTTTCTAGTCCATCCTTGTCCACACTGCTAGTAACAGTACCGTATGGATATGAGCCACCATATCTCATGAGCAATGAAGAGGTTGAAGACTGTCAGGATGTACTTCAGTGATATACTGTCCCAAACTGATATTATTAGAGCAGAAATCCTCAGATGAAGGTTGCTAGATAGAAGTGGTGTGTACCCCAAAGGAATGTGAGGGCAGGGGAATAAATGAAAGTGCAGTTTTTAATGGAATTTCACAATCTTTTTTCTTTGCTAGGCTAAAAACCCCTGGTAAACGAGAGGCCAAAAGCTTGCTAGAGAAACTGCGATGGGTTACCTTAGGATATCATTACAACTGGGAAACAAAGGTAACTTTTCTCTGTGACTGAAAAAGCATTTTAAGAAAACATCTGTTCTGTATCTGTACATTTTCAAGCAAAGATCCTTCTTATCAGGTTCCATTTTGTGATTTCCTCCCCATCCAAAGGAGGAACTGGTGACCTGCTCCTAGCCTCTTGTCAGCTTTGCACTAACTTGTCAGAAGAGTGGACAGACAGCAAAGTTAGCTAGTACCTCTGGGAATCCACTTCATTCACGGAGGAGGAGCCCTTGCTCAGTGACTGCACCTGCTCACAAACTTATCCAGCAGTCTTGGCAATACAAGTGATTTTTTTTTTCTTCTCCCTCTGCAAATGTTCTTGCACTACCCTGCACTGTTATCCTAGATGCTTGGTGTCTTCCTCTATCTTAGCCTATGAGGGTCTGGGCAGGAAAAAGAAGGAGGCATATGTCAGGTACAGGCAGCTGGGTGCAAGCCATTCCCTTGAGGAGTGTAAAGCATTATAAGAGTACCTTTAAGAAGGAAATTAGGAAGGCAAAAAGGAGCCATGAGATATCCCTGGCAGACAATATAAAGGAGGATCCTAAAAGTTTCTATAAGTATATTAAGAGCAAAAGGATAGCTAGGGAGAGAGTAAATCCCCTTAAGGATCAGTGTGGTCATCTATGTGTGCAGCCACAGGAAATGGATAAAGTCTAATGTGAATACTTCCCTTATGTATTTACTGTGGAGAAAGACATGGAAGCTCATGATAGATAAGGTGGATGGTCACCTTATCCCAGAGTAAGGGAGTCTAAAATGAGAGGACATTGGTTTAAGGTGAGAGAGGAAAGATTTAAAAGGGACCTGAGGGGAAGGTTTTTCCGCACAGAGGGTGGTGGATATATGGAACACGCTGCAAGAGGAAGTGGAAGTGGGTGCAATTACAACACTTAAAAGGCATTTAGACAGGTACATGACTGTGAATGGGGGATATGAGCCAAATGCAGGCACATGAGCCTAGCTCAGGAAGGCATCTTGACTTGTTTGTGATATACTGTATATTAACAATTGGGATGAGAACCTAGGTGGCATGGTTACTAAGTTTGTAGATAACACTTAAGTGTGTAGTGGACAGTGAAGAAGGTTCTCTAAGATTACAGCAGGATCAAGATCATCTTGGAAAGGAATGGCAGATGGAATTTAACTGAGACTAGTGCAAAGTGTTGCATTTTGGGAAGTTAAACCAGAGCAGGACTTACATAGTAAGTAGCAGGGCCCTGGAGTGTGTTGTAGAACAGGGAGACCTAGGGGCGCAGGTATATATGTAGTTCCCTGAAAGTGGTGACACGGGTAGACAGGATGGTAAAGAAGGCATTTGGCTCGCTCACGTCAGAACATTGAGCACAAGAGTCGGGACATCATATTACAGGTGTACAAATCATTGGTGAGACTGCACTTGGAGTAATGTGCGCAGTTCTGGTTGCCTAGCTATAAGAAGGATGTGATTAAGCTAGGGAGAGTGCAGAAAAAATTCACAAGGATTCACACCTCCTCACTCACCACCATTCAGGGTCCTAAACAATCCTTCCTGGTGAGGCAGTCCTTCACATGTGAATCCATTAGTGTCATTTATTGCATCGGGCGCTCCCGGTGCAGCCTCCTCTACATCAGTGAGACCCGACACAGATCGGGGGATTGCTTCATCAAACACCTTCACTCTGTCTGCCGTAGCAGCTGGGATCTCGTGATGGCCAGCCATTTTAATTCCACTTCCCATACCCACACTGACATGCCTGTCCATGGCCTCCTCCACTGCCAAGTTAAGGCTAAACACAAGATTAGAGGAAACGGCACTTCACATCCCTCCTTGGTAGTCTCCAACCTGATGGCATCAATTTACTCTAATAACCACACCTCTCTGTCCCTTCTTTTCCTGATCGCACCAGCCCCCATCACCCTATCTCTTTCCCCTCCCCCACCCCCAGCCTCTCCATCTACCCATCACCCACACACTCCTCCCACTGGTTCCCCTCCCACCTCCTTCCCTTTATTCTGTTCCATGGTCCACTGTCCTCTCCTATCAGATTCCATCCTCTTCAGCCCTTGGGTCTCTTCCACCTATCACCTCCCAGCTTCTTACATCATTCCCACTCTCCCCCTTCCCTCACCTGCCTATCACCCCCCCCCCTCACTTGGATCCACCTACCATCCGCCAGCTCTTGCTTCACCCCCTCCCCCCACCCTTTTATAATGACTATCTCCCCTCTTTCTTTCCAGTCCTGATAAAGAGTCTCAACCCAAAACATCGACTGTCCATTTCCCTCCACAGATTCTGTCTGACCCACTGAGTTCCTCCAGCACCTTTGTGTGTTGCTTCACAGGGATGTTGCTGGGGCATAGGGGCTTGAGTTATAAGGAGACACTGGATAGGCTGGACTGTTTTCCCTGGAGTGTAGGAGACTGAGGGGTGAGATCATTCAGCATAGATAAGCTGAATGATCACAGTCTTTTCCCCAGGGTAGGGGAGTCTAAAACGAGAGGGCTTCGGTTTAAGGTAGGAGGGGAAATATTTAAAGGGGTCCTGAGAGGCACGTTTTTCACACAGAGGGTGGTAATGGAATGAGCTGCCCGAGGAAGTGGTAGAGGTGGGTTCAATTATGTTTACAAGATGTTTGGATGGGTTTGTGGATAGGAAAGGTTTAGAGCAATATAGGTAAAATGCAGGCAGATTGGACTAGCTCAGGAAGGCACCTTGGTCAGCACAAATGAATTGGGCCAAATGGCCTGTTTCCTTACTGTGTAACTCCATGATTCTAGATAGGATAGGCATTCAAAGCCTCTCCACCAGTTATGAGGCTCAAGTTAGGAATGGAATGGAATGCTTATCAATTGCATGGGATGCACATATTCATAGCAACACATATATTTTAATTAACGCAAAGCATTTTACTTATTATGACACAAAAGGAAGTCATTTAGCCCATTGGCTCAATACTGGCTCCATCAGTACCATTGAGTACAGTGATATATGGAAGTGATCCATTAGCATCTTGTCGGTATTAAAAGCGCCTTTCAAACCTTAAGTTGAAGTTAAGAAAATAACAAAACTTGTGAAACTCACACGTCCAGTACACATTAGTTTGAATGTGAAACCTTTAATGGTCGTATCTTTCAACAGCCAGTGCTCATGCTTTTTAAAGGGTTCTTTGCTATGGGTGCATTGACTATCTTTGGGCATTTCATTTGCAGAAATATTCACCCGATCACTATACAACATTTCCTGTAGACCTCGCATACCTGTCAGAGCAGGGTTGCAGCAGCTTGTGGCTTCCACCAGTTTAAGGCAGAAGCAGGGATATTGAATTATTATCATTTTGACTCTTCACTGGGTATTCATGTGGATGAATCTGAGATGGACTACTCCAAACCCCTCTTGTCCATTCAGGTAAAGAAAAGTGAACAAAATGCCACTTTTTAATGCCTCTACTGATCTTCATGGCCGGTGTTGGGTAATGTTTTGAGTGGCAAAGGGTTGGTAATCAGAAGATTGTGGTTTAATGTGACTGTCAATAGAATCAGGGAAGAAATGTAGAGGAATTTATTTTACATTTGTTTATGATCAGGAAATTATGTGAAAGGATGATGGAATAATATTTTGAAAAAGAATTGATAAATGCATGAAGAGGGAAAATTTACTGGATTATATGGAAAAAGCTGGAGATTGGGCGAATTGACTGGGACAGACAGTCAGTTACACACATTACAATGAAAATCAAAAAAACTGCAGGTGCTGGAAATCTGAAATAAAAATAGAAAATGCTGGAAACACTCAGCAAATCGGGCAGTATCAGTGAATTAAAAAAAAGTTAATGATTCATGTTCAAACCCTTCATTGGACCTGGGTCTCCAACTGAAACATTAACTCTGTTTCTCCTTCCACAGATACTGCTTGACTTGCTGAGTGTTTTCAGCATTGTCTGCTTATAGATCTTTCAAAGAGCTGGCATGATGCGATGTTTTGTTCTTTGATTTCAGTGGTTTTGCTTTCATGGTTTCTGAAGATATTATTGCTTACTGAATATTTTGGTCCTCTGTTGCCAGTGCATCAAACCAATAGCCTTATTTCAACATTTCAGCTTGCTTTCCATCACACCAGACTTGATCAGTAGCAGAGAAAAGGATTTCTCGCTCCTTTCACCATCTATCACTCACCAGACTTTGTCTTTAAACCCCCCCCCACCTCCCCCTCCCAGTTCCACCTGCCCATCACCCTCCACCTTACCAGATTCCACTTATCACCTAACAGCCCCCATCTCACCCCTCACTCTTCACCTCTTTATACCGGCTATCTTCCCTCTGTACTCTCAATCTGATGCATTACGGTCTCGACCTGCAACTGCAACCATCCCTTTACCTCGACTGATGCTGCTTGACCTGCTGAGTTCCTGCAACAGGTTTGTTTTTTGCTCCGGGTTCCAGCATCTGCATTCTCTTGTGTCTCCACGGAAAAGGGCCTCTTCTTTTAAGGTCGAAATGCCCTTACTCCACATCACAACGAACACAGACTTGACATTTGAAAGGAGAAAAGTTTGCATACGCTAACTTCAATTGAACAGACAATCTAAAACTCTTTCCTCAGCAACAATTACAAAACACATAGTCTTTATTTAACAGCTCTGCAGACTGCAGGGAATTGTTAGGTGAAAGGAGGGAGCGAGCAAAACAAACAACATGTGAAGTAATTCCACCAATTTGCAAAACACTGGCCATTTATTTCTACAAATTGCATATTCTTCCACTATTGCACAATTTCTATCTGTCAGTGGTTGACAATCTTGGATTTCTGGCAGTGCCACTCTGAAGTTCTTTACCAGGTAGTAGGTGTCACACACAGTATAACAGGAGAATCTTTGCTATAGCTGTTCCCTGAGGGGGGAAGATCACGGGTATGTGCTCAAGTTCTATTGTAATGTTCCTCCCGAAGTTTTGTATTATCGACATTCAAGATTATAATGTCAACCACTGTGTAGGAATGCTTCAGGCTAAAGAAAGCTATTGATGCTTCATGAGAAGCAAACCTGCTAATATAGTCACACTGCCATTACATTGCCATTCTGAATGTAAAATGAAAATCCAAAGTCTTGGATCAGATTTTCAATGCAATATTATAATAAATAGGGAAGAGTAATGGTATATGATGTTTATTTCAAGACCGTAATATTTGGGTTTTCTGTTGATTCTGTGCGAGGTGAAGTCAATGTAATGATTATCTGTTGTGAGTGCACTGTAGGCCACTTCTGCATTGCGACAACTGGGTCCTTTCCCCTGTTAACTTTTGCTGAATGAGACAGTTGTGACCTTGGTGTTATCTTTGACACTTGAGTGAATTCTGGATCTTCTATCCTCTCCACCACATGGACTATTTACCTCCACCTCTGCAACGTTCCTCAAGCCGCTACCAACCATATTCCATCTACCTACTTGGTCGCCTCATTTTCTGTTCTCTCTTGACAGTCCTTCCATCATTAGCTCTGCATAAACATTATCTCAACCACATCTACACTGTCAAGTCTAGTTCTAGTCCTTGGTCTAAGCCAGGTTACTTTGTCCATTGCCAGGTGGCATTAGGCAGTGCATCAGCTGTGACATCCCACATCCCCGTGGTCTTCAGACACTCGAGCATTATGTTTGATGAGTCGCCAAAGTATGATCAGCATCTATGAAGTCATGCCTCAAAGGGGTTAAATGGAGAAAATTGGCAGGTTGAAAATAACTGAAATTGCTAAAATACAGCTTTTTTTTTCTTTCACGCTCTCTCTCTCCTCTTTTCTCCCTCCTTTCCCTCTTCCTCTCCCTCTCTCCTGCTCTCTCTCTTCTCTCCCCTCTCCCTCTTTCTCCGTCCTTCCCCCATTTCCATCTCCATCCTCCAGCTTTGGTCAATCAGCTGTGTTCCTTCTCGGAGGCCGGAAGAGGCAGGATCCTCCCCTTCCCATGTACATGCACAGCGGAGACATCATGATTATGTCAGGCAGCAGCCGTCTTCTGTATCATGCAGTGCCCCGGATCGTCCCTAACCTGGAAGGAGGGCGACTCCCCAGCTGTTTGGAACACACAACAACCAGCAACAACCAGCACAGTGACGAAGGTGACTGGGAAGCCTGTGCTAAGTACCTGGAGACCTCCAGGGTGAACATGACTGTGAGGCAGGTGCTGGAAGTCGGACAGAGTTTCCCAGTCGAGTCAGACAGTGAAAAGAGAAGGAGGCATCCAGCCGTCCTCTTATCCTCAAGATTACTTCGTGAAGACAAATGAACAGAAATTGGTCAGGACTGATGTGGCAGAGACCCTGTAGTCCTTCAGCCCTTTCCTGGAGATTTTATGGTGGAAGGTCCATAGCCTCAGCTCTCTATTTTACAATATTTCTTCTCATATTTTAGGCCTTAAAATCTGATGAGAAAATACAGAAGGGTTTATCCGTTCATACTCCATCCATGCACAGTTTCTGCGATCTCTATCTGTCCTCATTTTGCAGGTTTTCCATCCACATTGCCCCATCTAATTGTAATGGTTGCCCTTTTATTTACAAAGAGGAATTGTGTCTAACTGATGGTAACTTTGATAAAGTGACATGTATAAAAAAGCCCAATAGTATTACATGATTGAATCTGATGGGAGTTTCAATTTTATACTATCTGAATAATAAAAAGTATTAATATATGACTATTGACTTCTTGGTTGCCTTAAATACTTTAATTAATGCAAAGCATAATGTCAGAATTGATAAATGGGTCTTTAAGTTCCATTTTCTATAGTCCAGGAAGCCTTGCAAGCATACAAAATGTGTACAAAAGATGGGAAAGAGGACTATAAAACAAAGCAATAAGATAAAAAATTCTGGTATTTATCCTCACAGTATTTTGTCACTAGCCCAAGTACAATGTTGGGAAACAAAGGACTGAAGATGCTGGAATCTCTATCAAAAACACAATGATGCTGGAGGAACTCAGCAGGCCAGGCAGCATCCGTGGAGAAAAGCAGGCGGTCAACGTTTCGGGTCAGGACCCTTCTTCAGGTCTGAAGCTAGGAAAAGGGCTTCCCAATATGTAGGAGGGAAAGCAGAGCAGTGATAGGTGGACAAAGGAGGGAGGTGGGGTGGCACAGGGTGGTGATGGGTAGATGCAGGTTAGTGATAGACAGGTGCGGGGGAGGAGAGGAGAGCAGATCCACTGGGGGATGGGTCAAAGGTACGGAGAGATAGGAAAAAAAAGGTAGAAAAAAGAGGTTACGAAAGGGAAGAAGAGAAGAAGCATGGTGGGGGGGGGGGGGTTTGTTGTGGGGGTGGGGATTACCTAAAGTGGGAGAATTTAATATTCATGCTGTTAGGTTGCAAGATGGAAAATAAGGTGCTGTGCACTTTGGTAATGAGAATAGGAAAACAGAATATTTAGATAAGATATCTTTATTAGTCACATGTACATCGAAACACACAGTGAAATGCATCTTTGCATAGAATATTCTGGGGGGCAGCCCGCAAGTGCCACCACACTTCCGGTGCCAACATTGCATGCCCACAACTTCCTAACCCATACGTCTTTGGAATGTGGAGGAAACCGGAGCACCCGGAGGAAACCCATGCAGACACGGGGAGAACGTACAAACTCCTTACAGACAGTGGCCAGAATTGAACCTGGGTCACTAGCGCTGTAATAGCGTTACACTAACCGCTACACTACCGTGCCTGCCCTATTTAAGTGGTCTAAGTCAATAAAATATGAGTGTTCGGAGATATCTGGGACTACTGATATGAGAGAAACAGAATATTAGCATGCAGTCTCACCAAATAATAAGGAAATCACATAGAATATTGATCTATGAAATAAAGCAGAAAAGTGTTAGAAGTAGGTTGGCTAGTATCTGTGGAGCAAGAAGGAGAGTTAATGTTTCAGGTCGATGCCCTTTCCTCTGAAATGGAATGTTGACTGTTTGCTACAAAGAGGCATGGGGTACAAAAGCTCTTGATTATTAGCAAGAAATGGACGAGATACATAACCATTAAGCACTATTATTCTGCAGATGCTAAGGATCATACTTGTTCAGCTTTGAGGAACAGAGTGCGCACTGTGCCAAAGGTGCTATTACCGTGGTTTCTGACACAGATTACCTTTTAGTATTGTGATGATCCTTATGTAGGTGTTGATGCCTTGCTGTTCTGGGAGTTGAGCCTCACTCTCCTACATTTTCTTGTATGGATACCATAAGCTAGTAATATTGGCATAGCAATCTGAACAACGTAAGTGCATGTATCATACACTGGTCCCCCAGGACTACCTTTGTCTATTAATAGGAGTAGGTTGCTAGTAGTAGGAGAGCAGATAGCTGTCACATGACTAACAACACTGACCCCTCTGGTCGGAGGACAGCATTGCTCCTCGGATCGGAAGTGACACCACTGTCAATCAAGGTGTGGCTCCACCCACCCATCAGGTGTGGGCATAGGGATTGGCCTAGGAGAGCACCTTTGTTCCTGAACCTGCCTGACCATTGGCCTTGGCAGGCACCTTTGTCCTTGACCTCCAAACCATTGGCCTGTCTAAATCACCTGCCCAGGCTCCCACCCAGCCTCCCAGCACTATAAAGAGTGTTGCAATCCCCTGGCCCTCTCTCTTTCGACTGCCCAGGAGTAGTGAGACGATGCTGCAGAGACCACTGGTAAGGGTATGCAACACCATGTGGTTTGGGAGCATCTTAGTCAGATTCCAGGGAGTGTTAGGGCCAATGCTTGTCTGGGTGTCTGGGTCAAGGAGTTCAGGCATTGAAGTGTTTATCCCTCGATAAGCTGTACCGTGTCTATTGTGTGTTTGTGTGTGTGTGTGTGTGTGTGTGTATCTCATCCTCGTTGCAATTCCCCCTCACATTTGCAGTCTTCCTGCATGTGGTGTGTGCGAGTGTGCATCTGTTCCCATTCTATTCTGTCCCCGTGTTTGCCTTTGTGATTAAAACTATTTTAAAATCCAAAGCCCTGTGTCCAGAGCCCTCCATCTTTAAGATTCCAAAAGAACCTTTTCACACAACAGTTGTACCCTTGGCATTTAAGTGCTGAGCATACAAAAAGTGGCATTAAAATTGCTTTTTCATTTCCTCCCTTCCACAAGTTGTATATATTCTTCGCAATCCTATTAATTCTTTGAACGTAGCCCCATTGTTTCCAGCCCTTCTGCTTGTGAGATTCTATTTGGCATCGTCAAGGAAGCATCCTGTTTATCTGCTTCATGTTTAAATCTATTTCTGTATGACACCAAAAGGAGTAGGCCCATTCTGCCTTCGAAACTATTCCTCCCTTCAACGAGATCACAGCTGATCTCTTTTTCAATCTTTTTATTATTTTCAAGTTAGTACAAAATATAACATTGGTAATTATACATATGGTGCTAAGAGATCAGGATAGCAATCATAACAGTTAGTATATATAATCACAAGGAGTAAGAAAAGTAATCTAGATCTCCCGCTCTCTTAAAAAGTGAACAAGTACAAAAGGAAAGATTGTAAAGAAATGAAATTTAATTATATGAAAGAAGAATCCCGAAATCTAAAGAAATATTGATAATAAACCAAAAAAAAACTTACAAAAACTTCAAAAACAAAACTGGACTGATATTTCTTCAATTAAAAAGAAAAAGAAACATTACTATGTCGTCAACTCCGCTCCTCTGTATTCAAGGGTTATTGAAAGGGATCTGAAAAAGGTCAGCTTACATCATATGGAAATATTGAATAAGTGCACTCCAATCCTCCTCAAATTTAAGCGAAGGATCAGCAGCACCACTCCTATTTTTTTCTAAGTTTTAACATGCTATAGTTTGAGAAAACCACTGAAAAGTGGTGGGAGGCATTGGATCCTTCCATTTGAACGAAATGGATCACTTGGCCATTAATGTGACAAAGGCGGTCATACGACAAGCAGAAGCAGACCAATGGCGAGATTCCATCATTGGTAACCCAAAAATTGCAGTAATAGGATGAGTTTGTAAATCAATATTCAATACAGATAAATAACGTTAAAAATATCTTTCCAGTATTTTTCCAAAAGGGGACAGGACCAAAACATATGTGTCAGGGAAGCCACCTTCGAATTACATCCGTCACATATAGGATTTATATGATGATAAAAACGGGCTAACGTGTCCTTGGACATATGGGTCCTGTGAACTACCTTAAACTGTATCAAAGAGTGTCTGGCACACATTGAAGATGTGTTAACTAATTGAAAAATTTTCTTCTATGTCTCTGTAGGTAAAAGTATCTGGAGTTCTCTTTCCCATTCATTCTTAATTTTATCAAGTTCCTCTGAACATATTTCATAATCCGATCATAAATTATTGTTATCAGGCCCTTCTGATAAGGATTAAAACCTAAAGTTTTTTCCATAATTTCAATTTTATATGGTGTCGGAAAAGGTAAAGTAACTTTTGAAAGATTTCTAATCTGTAAATATCAAAAAAAAATGTCATCTAGGCAGATTGTGTTTATTAGACAACTGTTCAAAAGATAAAAAACAGTTAGCAATGAATAAATCTCGAAAACATGTTATACCCTTCATCTTCCATAAGGAAAAAGCTGAGTCAATTCTAGATGGTTGAAAGAAAAAATTAGATTGAATAGGACTTGATAAATTTATTCAATCCAAAGAATTTATGAAATTGAAACCGTATCCGTATTGTATGTTTAAACTATTGGATTAGTCACTTGTTTACTCAATTTAGTAAGTGCAAAAGGGATTGAAGCTCCTAAAATAGAAACTAATGAAAATCCTTGCACTGATTCACACTCAAGGTGTACCCAACAGGGACAATGAGTTGCATCTAAATCTTGTGCCCAGAAAATTAAGTATCTAATATTAATTGCCCAATAATAAAATCTAAAATTAGACAAAGCCATACCACCATCCTTTTTAATCTTTGTAAATATTTCTTACTTAACCTTGGGTTTTTATTCTGCCATATATATGAAAGAATTTTGGAATTAATAGTGTCGAAAAAGGATTTCGAAATAAAAGTTGGAATCGCTTGAAATAGATACACAAATTATGGTAAAATATCCATCTCAACTGCATTAATTCGGCTAATCAATGAGAAGAGAATGGGAACCACATCGTACATAATTGTTTAACGTCATTAATTAAAGGTAAAAGTTCACTTTAAATAAGTCCTTGTGTTTCTTGGTAATTTTAACACCCAGGTACGAAAAGTAATCTGTCACCAATATAAATGGTAATTGCCTATAAATCGGGACTTGCATGTTTAATGGGAAAAAATCACTCTTATTAAGATTTAATCTATAACCAGAGAAAAAACTAAACTGAGCAAGTAGTGATAATACTGCAGGGATAGATGTCTCCGGGTTAGAGATATAAAGTAACAGGTCATCTGCATAAAGAGATATCTTGAGTCCCCTTTCCACGAGTAATACCAAATATGTTAGAAGAATCCCGAATTGCAATTGCCAAAGGCTCCAAAGCAATATTAAATAATAAAGGACTCAAAGGGCAACCTTGTCTAGTGCCACAGCTGATCTCTATCCAAACTTCATGGACCTGCCTCAACACCATATCCCATGACTCTCTTGATTCACAAAAATCTGTTTATCCCAGATACAACATCACTTATTAAACCAGGAATCTAATTCTTTTTTAGGAGACAATACCACTCTTTTACCACACTTGGTGCTTCCCAACTGAAGAGCATAATGTAGAGTGAAACAAAAGCCAAATACAAGTTTAGCAAAACAGTTAATTAGAACCTGAATGGTCAGGTGCAGAAGTTACCTTTTGTGGTAAAGACCTTATTCATGAAGGTGAGAAAAGGATGGTGTTCCTTTTCCCCTCCCATTACATCAAACAAAGGAAAATCCATGAGTTAGAAAAAACTTGACATTTCAAATCCCATTTTAATTCTTTTTCCACCGAACATCAGGAGTCCTGTTAGAATATATCTCTGATAACAAGGCATAGACTTGAATCGGCTTAAACAGTTGATGGTGCTCATTTAAGATGACAAAGCTTTGATGAATTTTATTGCTGTCATCATCTCCCCTGTAATGCTCCATCAGTTCATTCACAGCCAAATGAAATATAGTTTTACTATAGTGTTTCTGGTTTTAAGTATAGAATGCAGGGAGTGGCATAATCACAATGTATTGCTCTTTACAATTTGTTAGTTTATGGGCTGCGCCTTCTCTGCAGTTAATGTTATTACATCTGCAGCTGAGGTATTTCCATTTTTGTTCCTTGAGCATCTGTTGACATATCGTGACTGTATGGAATTTGGGGAAGAGATGGCCAACAAGTGAGGGGTGTGGCACAATAGCCCAGCAAGTAGAGCCACTGCTCACCTTGGTTCAATCCTGACATCGGGACTGTTTATGTGGACTTTGTGCATTCTCCCTGTGACTGCATGGGTTTCCTCCGGGTGCTCCGGTTTCCTCCCACGTCCCAAGGACATGCATGTTGGTAGGTTAATTGCCCACTGTAAATTGCCCCTAGCTGAGTGTTAGAATCTGGAGGCAGTTGATGGAAATGTGGGAAAAATAAATATGAGGATAATGTAGGATTAATGTAAATGGGGTGGATGATGGTTTGCATGGGCTCAGTGGACTGAAAGGCCTGTTTCCATGCTGTTTGTCTCCATGGACTCTATCTAAGCCACTTTTCCACATACATCTACTGCATCTCTCTTGTTTGAGGTATCATGCTGAGATTTAGAATTGGTTAGAGAAGAGTTCTCCAAATATGTAAACTGTATCTTCCTTCAACAGTTGTGTCTTTTAAGAGAATCCCTTTAATTCAGCTTTAATCTGTGTTCTCAAATGACTACTGAAATAGAATTTTATGTTGTGGCAAGAGTAAAAATAAATGCTGCAAATAGGTACAGAATTCTGATGATAGCAAGATTGAAGAGTGAGAAACAGAGTTAATGTGTCAGGTTTACTTCTTTAAGGAGAGTTTTAATAATTTTTAATGTACACTGATAGACTTCCACTCTGGAAACCCCTCCCCCAAATTCCTCTGCTCTTTCCTCCTTAAGAATGCACCTTAAAACCTAACTCTGACCAGTCCTGATATTGATTTTTGTGGCTCAGTGTTTGTGTGAGATTTCCTATTATAAAACTGCCATATAAAGGCAGGGGCAAGGGCATCCCTAGCATGAATGAATGTTATAGTGACCACGAGGAACATGAAATTAGCTCTCTGTACATCCTCTTGTCATCTATGCTCTGTTGTTTTAAAATGCAATTTTTCTGGTGTGCTCAGAAGTAAATAACTAAGACTCAGATTAGGAGCATGAACAAATGGATTTTCATTTGCTGGCTTGCTCTTAACTGAGCTGTGATAATTAAGGTGATGAGAACAAGCCAGGGTGTCCTATTAGCACATCCTGAGTGAAATACAAGAAGCACTAAATATGTTACATGGGAAGACAAATTTGGTTTTCCTCACTTACAGGATGTGGGCATCGCCGACAAGCATTTAATGTCGATCCTAAATTGCCCTTGGACTGACTAGCATGCCAGACTATTTTTCTGAAGGCAGTTAAGAGTCAATTATATTGCTTTGTGAGTTGAGTCAAAGTTAGTCCAGAATGTGCTAGGGATTGTCATTTTCCTTTGAGGTAACTAAGAAGGTTGATGAAGGCAGGGTGGTAGACATTGTCAAATGACTTACTAAAGTCAATATAGACAAGTTCCTTAAAGTAGGCTGGTCCAAAAGGTTAAAGTACGTGGGATCCAAGGTGAGTTAACTAATTGGATCCAAAATTGGCTTGGTGGTAGGAGACAGAGAAGGATGCATTTCTGTTTGGAAATCTGTGACCAGTGGGGTACCACAAAGGTCGGTGCTGGGACCCTCGTAGTGAATGTAGGAGGTATGATTGGTGAGTTTGCGGATGACACAAGAGTTGGTGGTGTTGTGGAGGGCAAGGAAAGTTGTCTAAGGCTACAGGATATAGATCAGATGGAAAATTGCCAGAGCATTAACAAATGGAATTTAATCCCAAAAAATATGAGGCAATACGTTTTGGGAAGTCAAATAGGGATACTGTAAATGGTAGGGCACTAAGGAACGTTGATGAACAGAGAGACCTTCAGGTTCAAGACCATAGTTCCCTGAAAGTGGAAACATAGGTCAATAGGGTGGTGAAGGAGTCATATGCATTCTTGCCTTCATAGATTAGGGCAGACAATATAAAAGTTGGAACGTTGCCTAACACCGCTTAAGCTGCATGGAGTACTGTGTGCAGTTCTGATCACAACACTTTAGGAAGGATGTGGTTGCACTGGAGAGAGTACAGAGGAGATTCAGTAGGCTGCTACCTGGATTGGAGGACTTTAATTTTAGAGAGAGATTGGATAGGCTGAGCTTGTTTTCTTTGGATGAAGGATGCTGAGGGGTGACCTGACAGAAGTATGTAGAATTTATAAAAGGCATAGACAGATAGTCAGAATCTTTTTCCCATGATAGGGAGTATCAAGTACAAGAGGGCATAGATTTAAAAGTGAGAGGAAGGAGTTTTGAAGGGGATTTAGAGGGGAAAGTTTTTTTACACAGAGTGTGGTTGTCATCTACACACGCTGCCAGAGGAGTGGTGGAGTCAGATACAATTACTATGTTTAAGAGCTATTTAGACAGACAAGATATAGAAAGATACAGACCTAGTGATGTGATGAAGATACCATAAATCAACATGACTACCACCCTAAACATTCATTCCCTCCATCATCAGCACCCTGTGGCTACACAATGCACCACAATTACTCACCTGGGGTACTCTGTCCCCATTGCTCAAATCCCCGACCTTCGCCACGAGAAAGGACAAGGTCTTAGAACACATGAAGACCTACAGGTTCTGTCCCAGTCTCACACCATTCTAACTTGGAAATATGTCACTGTTCCTCCTTCACCATTGGATCTGAATGCTGGGTTCAGCAACTGAATGACTTGTTCCTTCGTTTTTAGAAGCACCAGACTTTGAGTGATAACTGTACAGATGTCCTCCTGTTCCTGCGGGATTGAAAGTTTGTCTTTACAGTGTCAAAGATCTTACAGAACCTGATGAAGCAAAAGATTTCTTGAGTCTGAAATGCAGTGATAGACTGACAGTCTGCAATACAGATCAATAGCAATATACTGCTCAGGCTGTATTGGATTGTGGCCAGAACAGCACCCTGCTGCTGATGTATTTATAGAATTAATCCTAATTCTATGGGGCTGAATGGGCATTTATTTTTACTTGGGTATTGAATTTTACAGTTTTAACTAAAAATAACTTAAAGCACCCTCAAAAATCTTTGAATTTTTTTATATATGCATCAATAAAACTGTGTTGTCAGCGTGTTTTGCCTTGTAAACATGTGTTTTGCTGTAAGAATTCAGCTTTCAAAATGCTGATACCAATTACTGAACAGTTGCATTTGTTCATGGATAAACAATAGAATACACTGATCAGTAACAACAATGAGCATCTAAGCAGGGGGAGACAAGAAGACCCAATTAGAACAAACACAGGCAACAGTGCGTGACTTTGAATGTGCGCATATTATTGTAACTACCAAATTAGTTGCAATGTATTATAGAAACTGAACGGCGATGCATTTATCTGTTTTTTTTAATGAAAACGCCCTATTTTGGGAGATCATGATAATAACTGAAAAAAATTCCCAATATGAACAAAAAAAATGAAAAATCAAGCGCTAATTATGCTTAAAAATCTTGTACCCATTGGATTTTTCTGCAGGTGAATTTTGTCCCAGTTCTCTCACATTGATTCCCTTTGGTCCATTGCTAAGGGTCGGTTTCAAGGTTGTTCATTGCCTTCTGTTATTTTGCCCAAGTGCCTACTCACTGTGGCCAGTGAGTTTTGACAGGCCACTTATCAAACACAGAATCCCAGCTCTGCCAGTCTCTGATTCCCTTTTCCCTGCACACCTGACTAGCTTCCCATCTTTCAACCCCCTTGGATCTAATGCCATCCAAAATTCTTATGCCTCTGGTTTTTCACAGTGGATTTTGGGAGTGCAGCAGTCTCAGAGCAAGGGAGAGTGGTGGTAAGTCTATATTATTTCATTTTAATTATTTCCTAAGTTAATAGTCAAAGCCAGTAACTTTTACAGTTAAATCCTTGTAGACTGGATTGTAGCTGATGATTTCAATTTTGGTTGAGGAGATAAACAAGGTACCTTAAGAGGGGAACCCACTTTGTAATTGTAAGTGTAACCTTTTCAACTGAGGTCAATGAATTTCAGCTGACTATACTAGAGCTGTTTGGGGCAGGTAAACTGTAATGTGATTTTTCACAGCAGATTGCAGCATTCAGTAATCCCAGAGTGCAGGCTTTATGAGGGAAGGGGCTTCAGTGAGGAGGGTCTGTGGGATCTTCTCAACACTGGCCTTTGACTGGACAAAGTGACATTTGTGTTGGTCAGGTAGATGGTGGGTGAGTATTTTCACGTTATTATATTTCAAGTAAAGTGTGGGGGCAGGAATCAGATCACATTTTAATGGGCCCTTTCTAAAATAAAAGTACATCAGGATAGCTCAGTCCTTCAACTTGTGGAAATTCCAAGGCACACCTTGTGGTCTGGGTGACCACATCTGCGGGAGATGCCTCCAATTTGGCCAGGTTGTTTGGCAGGTTTTGAAGCTTGGGCATCAGCTGGAAGTATAATGGAGTACGTGCAAAACTGAAGATAATGCAAAAAGCACTCTCTTAAGGCTGGTCACGCCACAACTTAAGGAAAGATGTTCCAAAAAGGAATGGGTGACCACCAAGCAGAGGAGGGGAGGCGGGTAGGTGGTCAGGGAAACCTCAGAGTACATCTCATTCCAAAACCTTTCTCTGTGTTGGAAAATGGTAAGGGTGAATGTATCTCTGAGGAGTCCAGCCAGAGTCAAGATAATGGCACCGTGGGTGACTCTTCTGCACAAGGCAGGAGGAGCAAGACTCCAAGGGCAGTAGTGATAGGAGACTCGATAATGAGGGCAATAGATAGGTGCTTCTGCGCTATAGACATGAATCAAGATGATGCCAGGGTCAAGGATGTAAACATAGCAGGTTGCAGGGCATTTTAAAGGGAAAGGGTAAATAGCTAAAGGCTGTAGTTCACATTGGTGTCTCGACTTGGATAAAAAGAGGGACAAGGTCCCTGTAGCATGAATTTATGGTGAAGTAAGCAGATTAAGGGGTAGAACCTATAAATTATAATCTCTGGATTTCTTCTGGTGCCACTTGCCAGTGAGTATAGGAATAGGAAGATACGTCTGATGAATGTGTGATTGAAGGGATAATGTGGGAGGGGAGGTTTTAGATCTCTCAATCACTGGGGTCTGTACAATCTGGGCAGCTTGCACCTAAACTGGAATGGAGCCAACATCATTGCAGGGAGGTTGGGGAGGTTTAAAAGAATTTGTAGGGAAATGGGTGACAGAGTAGATGTACAGTTAGGGGAGAGGAACAGTCAATATAGAAGGAAAAATTAAGCCAGTCCAGTAGGCTGAGCAGACATGAGTGAGAGGTAGGGAAGACTAAATTGCATCTATTTTAATACAAGGAGTCTGACTAGTACAGCAGATGAACTTTAGAATGTTGATCATACATGAGAATAATAATAATATTCCTATCATGGAGACATGTTTGAAGAAGGGCAGGACTGGCAACTCAACGTTCCAGGGTTTGGAATCCTCAGGCTTGACAGCAGTAGGGGGGAGAGCATTGCAATATTGATCAGAGAGTCCATTAGGAAATAATGAGGGCAGATATCCTAGATGGCTCTTCAAATGAGGAAAATATGCAGAGAGTTTTAGAACATAAGGGGGGTAATTGCTTTGCTGAGTGTGTACCACAGGCCTCCAAACAGTAGGCAGGAGATAAGAGGAGCAGATAGGTAGACAAATCAGAGAGGTGTGAAATCAGAGATTTGTAGTAGGGTTATCATAGCAAGCAATTTCAGTTTCCCCAATATTAACTGGGATTAGTTTAGTGAGAAGGGCTTGGAGGGGATGGAATTTTTAAGGAAAAGCTTTTTGTACTAATACGTAGAGAGTGCTACTGGCAAAGGGGCAGTACTGGACCTAATCTTAGGGAATGTAGCTGGGCAAATGGTTGCAGTGTCAGTAGGGGAGCATTTTGGAGATAGTGACCATTACTCTCTAAGTTTGAACGTAGTTATGGAAGGTGATAAGGATGGTCCAGAAATTAAGTTTCTGAATTGGGAGAAGACCAATTTCAACATCATAAAACAGGACCTGGCAGAAGTAAACTGGGAACATCTACTTGGAGGTAAGTCTATATCTGACAAGTGGGAATCATTTAAAAGTGAAACAGAGAGAGTTCAGGGCCAACTTGATCCTGCAAGGATGTAAGGTAAGGGCACTAAATCCAGGAACCCTTGATATCGAAGATTTGGTAAATTAACAAAAGGAGCATATTGGAAGGTATAGAGAACTGAAACAGAGTGTAGAAGGAGTGGTGGGGTACTTAAAAAAGAAAGAAATTAGGCACCAAAAAGGAGCATAAAATATCACTGGTGGGTAAGATTAAGAAAAGTATTTTATAAGAATAATAAGGGCAAACTGTGCATTAAGCCAGAAGATGGGCCCAAAGTTGCAGTGTAGCAGATGAGAATGTATTGGTATTAGTACTGGTTTATTATTGTCACTTGTACCAAGGTCCAGTGAAAAACTTGTCTTGCATCTCAATCGTACAGATCAATTCATTACACAGTGCAGTTACATTGAGTTAGTACAGAGTGCATTGAGGTAGTACAGGTAAAAACAATAACAGTACAAAGGGTCACAGCTACAGAGAAAGTGCAGTGCAATAAGATGCAAGGTCACAACAAGGTAGATCGTGAGGTCAGAGTCCATCTTATCGTATAAGGGAACCGTTCAATAATCTTATCACAGTGGGGTAGAAGCTGTCCTTAAGCCTGGCGGTACATGCCCCCAGGCTCCTGTATCTTCTACCCAATGGAAGAGGAGAGAAGAGAGAATGACCCGAGTGGGTGGGGTCTTTGATTATGCTGGCTGCTTCGCCAAGGCAATGAGAGGTAGAGACAGAGTCCAAGGAGGGGAGGCTGGTTTCCGTGACGCGCTGGGCTGTGTCCACAACTCTCTGCAGTTTCTTGCGGTTCTGGGCAGAGCAGTTGCTGTACCAAGCCATGACGCATCCAGATAGGATGCTTTCTATGGTGCAAAAAGTTAAAGTGAGCAAGTCCAGTAGGCAGGACAGGCAGGGGCAGGACGGGGAGTAAGGAAGTTCTGATTGGCTAGACTGCATCCTTGCATTTATTTTAATGTAAGAAGCCCGACAAATAAGGCAGATGAGCTTAGGGCATAGATAGACATATGGGATGGGATATTATAGGTATTACAGAAACATGGTTGAGGGCTGAGCGGTTCAATGTTCTGGGGTGCAGATGCTACAATCATATAGAGGTAGAGGTAAGAGGGGGTGGGTGGGGAGATGTGTTTTAATAAAGGAGAACATCACAGCAGTACCTAGAGAGGATATTCCTGGGGGGAAGTCCAATGAGATTGTATGCATAGAACTTAGAAATAAGAAGGGGCTGATCACTTTGATGGGATGGTACTATAGGCCCCCCTATAGTCAGCAGGAATTAGAGGAGCAAATATGCAGGGAGATCACAGATAGCTGTAGGAATAGAGAAACAAAGGACTGCAGATGCTGGAATCTAGATGAAAAACACTATGACGCTGAAGGAACTCAGCAGGCCAGGCAGCATCTGTGGAGAAAAGCAGGCAGTCAATGTTTCAGCTCAGGACTGTTCTTCAGGACTGAAGATAGGAAAAGGGGAAGCCCAGTATATAGGAGGGAAAAGCAGAGCAGTGATAGGTGGACAAAAGAGGGGAGGCAGTGTGGGCACAGGGTGGTGATAGGTAGATGCAGGTAAGAGATAGTGATAGGCAGGTGCGGGGGAGGAGGAGAGGGCAGATCCACCGGGGGAGGAGGGGAGAGCAGATCCACGAGCATCATAGCTGTAGGAATATTAGGGTTGTAATAGTAGGTGATTTTAACTTACATAATATTGACTGGGACTGCCATAGCGCAAAGGGATTAGATGGGGCAGAATTTGTTAAGTGTGTCCAGGAAGGTTTTCTCATGGTTATCCAGGGGGCAACACTTGACCTCCTCTGGGTGACATGATTGTGTGTTTATGGATGGCACCAAAATTGGTGGTGTGGTGGACAATGATGAAGGTTGTCCACAGTTACAACAGGATCTAGATCGACTGGGGAAGTGGGCATAGGAATGGAAGATGGAATTTAAACTCAGGCAAAGTGATGGATTTTTGCAAGTTAACCCAGGGCAAGATTTGCACCATAAGTAACAGGGCCCTCGGGAGTATTATAGAACAGAGAGAGCTAGGAGTACGTACATAGTTGTTTGAAAGTGGTGATACAGGTTGACAAGGTGGTGAAGATGGTGTATGGCATACTTGCCTTCATCAGCTGAGGCACTGCGTGCGAGAGTTGGGATGTCATGTAACAGCTGTACAGACATTGGTGACACTGCACCTGGAATATTGTGTGCAGTTCTGGTCACGTACCACAGGAAGAATGTGATTGAGCTAGAGAGGGTGCAGAAAAGATTCACAAGGATGTTGCCAGAACTGGAGGGCTTGAGTTATAAGGAGAGACTGGATAGGTTGGGACTGTTTTTCCTGGAGTGAAAGAGGCTGAGGGATGATCTTATGGAGGTTTATAAAATCATGTGGGGCATAGATAAGGTGGATGGCCACACTCTTTCTTCTAGGGTAGGGGAGTACAAAACTAGAGGGCATAGGTCTAAGATGAGAGGGGAAAGATTTAAAAGAGACCTGAAAGGAAGGTTTTTCACACAGAGGGTGGTGCGTATATGGACCGAGCTGACAGAGGAAGTGGGACGGGTTGGTACAACATTTAAAAGCCATTTGGACAGGTTCATAAATAGGAAAGGTTTAAAGACCAAATGTAGGCAAATGAGACTAGCTCAGGAAGGCACCTTGGTCAGAAGGGCCTGTTTCCATGCTGTGTAACTCTAATACCTTATGTAGGTGAGGTCCTAATTCTTGCCTGAATTCACAAAGGAGAACATTGTAGTTGGAGAATTTGGCGTGGGGTTTGGCGTGGAATTTCAGTGAAATTCTAGAGCACGTTATCGTTAAAAAGGAGTAGGTATTAGACGTATTTATAGGCTTAAAGGTGGATAAATCCCCAGAGTCTGATAAGATATATCTCAGGCTGCCATGGGGGTGGAGATTGATGGGGACCTGGCAAAGATTTTTAAACCTTCGCTGGTCACAGCTGAGGTGTCAGATGATTGGATGTGGTCAGGAGAGCAACATGGATAAGCCAAGTAATTACAGGCCTGTGAGTCTAACATCAGTGGTAGGGAAGTTATTGGAAAATGTTCTGAGAGGCAGGATTAATCTACACTTGGAAAGGGAGGAATTAATCAAAGATAGTCAGTGTAGCTGTGTTGGGGGAGATTCTGTTCAAACAATTCGAATGAATTTTTCAAAGGGGTAACAGAATGGATTGATGAGGACAGTGCCATTGATGTAGTCTAAATGCACTGCAGTTAGGCATTTGACAAGGTCCCACATGGGAAACTGGTTCAAAGGTTGGAGCCCATAGGATCCAAGGTAAATTGGATCTACAGTTGGCTTGGTAATAGGTGGCAAAGGGTAATGGGGAAGGGTTTTTTTTCAATTGGAAGCAGTGACTGGTGGTGTACCACAGGGATTGGTGCTGGGACCTTAACTTTTGATACACAGGTTAACAATTCGAAGATGAATGAACAAGATACAATAAGTAAGTTTGTAGCTGACATGGAAGGTAGTGGTGTTGATTGTGAGGAGACTAGTTCTTGGCTGTAGTATGATATTTATCAGTTGGTGAAAAGGGCAGAGCAATGGCAGATGGAATTTGATCCTGATAAGTGTGAGGTGATCCACTTTGAGAGGACTAATAAGTGTAGGACACACACAGTGAATAATAGGACCGTAGGAAATTAAGGAACAGAGGGACCTTGGTGCATAGGTCCAAAGATCCCTGTAGGTGGGAGCACAGGTATTTTAGGTGGTGAAGAAGGTTTATGGGATACTTGCCTTCATTAGCCAGGGATAGGAATAAGAGCAGGGAGGTCATGGTACAACTTTATATTGGTTAGGTCACAGGTGGAGTAACTGTGTGCAATCTGGTTGCCAGACAAAAGGAAGAACATGATTACACAAGAGAGGGTGCACAGGAGATTTACCAGGATGTTGCCTGTGATGGAGTTGTACAGTTATGAGAAAAGATAAGATTTCCTTATTAGTCACATGTACATCGAAACACACAGTGAAATACATCTTTGGCATAGAGTGTTCTGGGGGCAGCCACGCTGTGTGCCACGCTTCCTGCGCCAACATAGCATGCCCACAACTTCTAACCCGTATGTCTTTGGAATATGCGAGGAAACCGGAGCACCCAGAAGAAACCCACGCAGACACAGGGAGAACGTACAAACTCCTTACAGACAGTGGCCGGAATTGAACCTGGTTCACTGGCACTGCAATAGCGTTACGCTAACCACTTGTTTGTTTTCCTTGGGGTGGAAGAGGCTGAGGGAGACGTGATAGAAGTATACAGCATTATGAGGGAAATGGATAGAGTAGATAGTAAGAAAGCTTTCCCAATAGCAGGGATGTCTAAAACTAGAGGACACAGTTTTAGAGTAAGGGGTAAGAGGCTTAGAAGGGATCTGAGGAGGAACTTTTTCACCCAGGGAGTGGGTGGGATCTGGATTGCTTTGGGCTGAGTGGGTGACAGGTATTCTCACAACACAAGGTATTGTGTGCAGTTCTGGTCACCACACTACTGCAAGGATGAGGTTGTGCTGGAGAGAGTGCAGAGGAGGTTCACCAGGATGTTGCCTGGATTGGAGGACATTAGTAATGGGGAATGGATAAGCTGGAGTGAAGGAGGCTGATAAAAATATATAAAATTATGAGGCAAAAATACAGTAGACAGAATCTTTTCCATTGCAAGGGTATAAAAAAAAGAGGGCATAGGTTTAAGGTGAGAGAAAGGAGTTTTAAAGGGGATATGAGGAGTACAACAGACTGTCCTGGTCAAATCACGGAGATGCCACAACCAAGAAAGCTCACCAGCGCCTCTACTTCCTCAGGAGGCTAAAGAATTCAGTTTGTCCCCTTTGACTTTCACCAACTTTTACCGATGCACCATAGAAAGCAATCCTATCTGGATGCCTCATGGCTTGGTACAGCAACTGCTCTGCCCAGAACCGCAAGAAACTGCAGAGAGTTGTGGACACAGCCCAGCGCATCACGGTCACCAGCCTCCCTCCTTGGACTCTGTCTTTACCTCTCGCTGCCTTGGTGAAGCAGCCAGCATAATCAAAGACCCCACCCACCCGGGACATTCTCTCTTCTCTCCTCTCCCATCAGGTAGAAGATACAGGAGCCTGAGGACACGTACCACCAGGCTCAAGGACAGCGTCTACCCCCCTGTGATAAGACTATTGAACGGTTCCCTTATACGATGAGATGGACTCTGACCTCACAATCTACCTTGTTGTGACCTTGTACCTTATTGCACTGCACTTTCTCTGTAGCTGTGACACCTTACTCTGTACTGTTATTGTTTCTACCTGTACTACATCAATGCACTCTGTACTAAATCAATGTAACTGCACTGTGTAATGAATTGACCTGTTTTTCACTGTACCTCGTACAAGTGACAATAATAAACCAATACACAGAAAGTGGTTGATATCTGGAACTCGCTTCTGGAGGAGGTGGTTGAATCAGATACAATCACTGTTTAAGAGTCATTTAGACAGGCACTTAAATAGACAAGGCACAGAAGGATGCAGAACTTACTGCTGGCAAATGGGATTAGTGTAAATGGCAAAAAGGCCATTATGGATGTGGTGGGCCGAAGGGTCTGTTTCTGTGCTGTGAAACTCTGTGACTCTATCAAAAAACCACCTGGGCGAGCACTTCAATCGCTAAGGAATGGAAGCATGCAGACCAAGTGCTGGTAAACGATGTTAGCGTAGATGGTTATGACGGTTGGCATGGACATGATGAGCCGAAGGGCCTGTTTCTGTGCTTTATGACTCTATATATCTATATATGTCCATAGACTCCTTTGTGTTCTTGTTAACTAAAGCAAGCTACCAACACCCTTCAGTGAAGGTAGTCAACAATCAACTATCCAGTGCAACAACATAGCAAAAGTCCTACCACATGGTACAACACCAGTCTTAAAAGTCACATTCATACATACCACACTACTTTCCCTTTCTAAAAAAAAGTATCAGACCTTTGCAAACTATCATCTGCAAAAATTATATCAACAGTTAATTATCTGCAGATGTAAAATTATAAAATGTATTATTACGGTCACAGTGCTTAAATATAACAAACATAAATTTACACATTTCTATAGTGCTGTCAACTACAGTTTTTATTCTATGAGAGAAACTTAATATCTCCACAGATTCCATTCCAGGGACAGATGGTTCCCATAAATCACATTTCCAAATAAGCTTCACACATCCTCTTCTTACATCCCATGCTACAATTGTTACCCTAACTATGCATAACCATAGCTGTGTTGTTGAATTTTTTTTTCCACTGAACATTAACTAAGACACTAACCTTTGCTAATAATGCTTATGAACTGCCAGTGCAGTTACAGGTATACATTATTTTCAGTACATTGCTAAATGGCATAAACAAAGCCTTCATTTTCTATTTTGATTCCTTTTTAAGGGTGCACATCTTTGTGCCTCTGCTTTCACTCTGTCTTGGATCCTGACTTCCCCTAGACATTGGGCCTCTTCCCTGTTGTCCCCATTGGCATTAAAGGTCATTGCCTCTGACCTTCCCTCTCTAGATTATTTGCAGTGCCCCACTTCAACCATAACGGTTTCAGCCTCTCTTGGCTCACTTTGACCTTGCTATTTTGGGCCCAACCACATTGACGCCATGGCCAAGAAATCACACCAGTGCCTCTACTTCCTCAGAAGGATGAGGAAAATTGGCATGTCCCCTTTGACCCCTCATCAATTTTTATAGTTGCACCGTAGAAAGCATCCTAGCCAGAAGCATCACGGCTTGGTATGGCAATGGCTCTGCCCAGAACGTAAGAAATTGCAGAGAGTTGTGGACACAGCTCAGTCCATCACGAAATACGGCAACTTGCTCTGCCTGGGACGGCAAGAAACTGCAGAGAGTTGTGGACACAGCTCAGGCACATCATGGAAACCAGCCTCCCCTCCATAGACTCTGTCTATACCTCTCACTGCCTCGGTAAAGCAGCCAACATAATGAAAGACCCCACCCACCCCGGACATTCTCTCTCCTGCCCCCTTCCATCAAGCAGAAGATACAAAAGCCTGAAAGCACGTACCACAGGCTCAAAGACAGCTTTCTATCCCATTGTTATAAGACTCATGAATGGACCTCTTGTACAATAAAGATGAACTCTTGATTTCACGATCTACCTCGTCATGACCCTTGTACCTTATTGTCTACCTGCACTGCACTTTGTCTGTAACTGTAACACTATATTCTGCATTGTGTTGTTACTTTTCCATTTGCACTACCTCAATGTATTTATGTTTGATATGATATGGATGGCATGCAAAACAAAGTTTTTCAACTGTATCTCGCTGCTTGTGACAAATAATAAAGCAATTACCAATCACATCTGTAACCCCAAGCCTAAGGTAACATCACTCGTGGGAGCTTTGGAACTCTTGAATCACCTCCACAGCACAAAACAATCCTCCCTCAAGGCATCCAGCTCAATGTAGGCTTGACTCATCCTGTTCAGTAATTCTGTGAATAACAGAAACTCTGTAGCTATCAAACTCTTCTCTAGGCTCATCCACCAACACCTGGCTCACTTGAAATCCCTTCCTTCACCACCAAGCCTCTCATCTTCCACTTTACCTGTGGATCCTTGCAATGTCACAGCCTGATGAACCAGTGGCCCTTGTTATTGGTATTGGTTTATTATTGCCACTTGTACCGAGGTACAGTGAAAAACTTGTCTTGCATACCAATCGTACAGGTCAATTCATTACACAGTGCAGTTACATTGGGTTAGTACAGAGACCATTGATGTAGTACAGGTGAAACAATAACAGTACAGAGTAAGGTGTCACAGCAATAGAGAAAGTGCAGTGCAATAGAGAAAGTGCAGTGCAATAAGGTGCAAGGTCACAACAAGGTAGATTGTGAGGTCAGAGTCCATCTCATCGTATAAGGGAACCATTCAATAGTCTTATCACAGGGGGGTAGAAGCTGTCCTTAAGTCTGGTGGTACGTGCCCTCAGGCTCCTGTATCTTCTACCTGATGGAAGAGCAGAGAAGAGAGAATGACCCAGGTGGGTGGGGTCTTTGATTATGCTGGCTGCTTCACCAGACAGCGAGAGGTAAAGACAGAGTCCAAGGAGGGGAGGCTGGTGTCTGTGATGCACTGGGCTGTGTCCACAACTCTCTGCAATTTCTTGCGGTCCGGGGCAGAGCAGTTGCCGTACCAAGCCATGATGCAATGACGACTCTTCCTCAAAATTGTTTGCCACTGTGTACTTCCTTTGGTCTGAAAACACAATGCCATCTCTCCAAATGCGTGAACCTCGGCTGCTAGTTCTTTGGGATATCCTGCCTTTCCTGCTCCTTTGTTTCCACAGATTTGTCTTTCCATCACGTTTATACCTTCGCAGTATGGCGCCTTCTGTCCAATTATCCTGTTACCTTTATAACACAGCTTTTGATTTATTCACTGCCCCCACAAACCCTGCCTTTCTAAAATGCATTTAACTTTCTGTTTCAATCCCAACAGGTGCATTTTTCATTAATGCTCACAGTTCCCACCACAAGCTTCTCTGGGAGTATCACCTATCCATTCTCTACCATGCTTTTTCACCATAGCCCTTGGCTCTGTATCACTTGGTCTTTTTTGCAATTCCTTTGGTATTCACCCACTGATGGTCCTGATGCAGGGTTTTGACCAAAGCGTTGACAATTCCTTTCCTCCACAGATGCTGCTCGACCCGCTGAGCTCCTCCAGCAGATTGTCTGTTGCACCCACTGTACGTGTTGCCCAACTTCTGGTTTACTTCCTCCCAATAAGGTCTCCCATTTATCTGCTTAGTTCCTCATTTAGCCCAAGCTTGACTCTCTTCTTTAGATGGGCTATCATCAAATTCTATCTGCAATGCTACCTGTGCATTCCAACCCATACCCAGTTCACTAGGCTGGCTTTACAGTTTGACAAAAAAAGCTGCTTCTTAAATCGATGTTGTTCAAAATCTCTGGATCCAGTAGCTCTCAGGGTCAGTCAGTGCCCGTGAGAATGTTAAAAGTTCACACAAAGCAAGCCCCCTATCATTTGCTTTCCCTTTTCACGGATCTTTTCAGTTTGTCTTGCACACTGTACCTCCCTGTCCCCTACCCATTTGTTGCAGATCCGGTTCGTGTTCTGTGGAATGGGCTGATGTCACGTGATGTCAACATTGAGTGTGACTGACTAGCAGCTTATCTGCACCCAGAATCACCATGGACTTGGATTTTGTTGTTAGCAACACCTGGATTCTCATTAAGCTTACAGCTGCAAACAAGGCTTCTAGTGGGGTCCTGAGTGGCAAATCGCTCTCCTCTCCCCTTCTGACCCACCCAGGTTCTCTTCGATCCAAAAAAAACCCTCCCCCAGACCCCTTTAACCCTCCCCCCCCTACTACATCTGCCCATCACCAACACACTCCTCCCACTGGATCCCCTATCTTTTTCCCTCACTGTTCCCATCTGCCCACCATCCGTCCCTTATTTGGTTCCACTCTTCACCTTCCTTTCTCATCAGATTCCATCATCTGCAGCCCTTTGTGGTCTCCACCTATCACCTCCCAGCCTCTGTCCTTATCTCCACCCTTCCCTCTCCCACCTGACTCCATCTGCCAATCAACCCCTCCTCACCTGGATCCACCTACCACTTGCCAGGGTCTCCTCCTCACCTCTTTATATTGGCTACCTCCTATCTATCTTTCAGTCCACTTGAATAGTCTCGACCCAAAATGCCAACCATCCATTTCCCTCCACAGATGCTGCCTGACCCGCTGAGTTCCTTCGGCAGCTCGTTATTTGCTCTGGATTCCAGCATCTGCAGTCTCTTGCGTCTCCTGCTGTCAAGCAGAGTCTGAAAGAATACAGTCTCCTCCACGGAAGATCTGGGACCCAGGTGAACAGGGAAGTGGCAGCGTGTCCCTCCAACATTTGACCAAAGATCCTTTTCCTGAGGCATGCCGAGTCTAAACCAGGGAGTTTAAATTAGAAGAATGATTTTAAACGTCAAATCTTACGCAGAAAGTGAAATCGAAAGAGGAAAGTAAATATGAGATTAAAAGAAATAAGGGACAAAAAGTGCTTTTCATTAATTTTTTTAAATCTCTAGCAATAATTGTAATGAAGAATTAAGATACCACTCTCCCAAAAATAAATTTCAGTGCCAGAGAGTTTGTTTGGCAGTATTACGACTTACAATGCATGTAAAAATTTCTCTTGCACTAGAATGGGGTAAGTCAGAAGCATTTTGACATGTTTCGTGGGTATCCAGTAGGCAGCCTCACAGACTTGGTGTGTTTAAGATTTCTTTATTAGTCACGTGTACATCGAAACACAGTGAAATGCATCTTTGCGTAGAGTGTTCTGGGGTCAGCCCGCAAGTGTTGTCACACTTCCGGCGCCAACATGGCATGCCCACAAGCTTCATAACCTGTATGTCTTTGGAATGTGGGAGGAAACTGGAGCACCCAGAGGAAACCCACGCAGTCATGGGAAGAACGTACAAACTCCTTACAGACAGCGGCCAGAATTGAACCCGGGTCACTGGCGCTGTAATAGCATTACGCTGGACTGCTACTCTACCCTCAACAAGCCACTGATATGGTGAAACCTGTGAAGGGGTAGGGTCATTCAGACAGCAACCGCCTGAATTCTATGTTAAGTAGGTTTGTGCAGGTTGGTGGAAGTTAGTGTCCAGTTTACTCCATACCACAGTGATCAGAGCTGATTGCCTTACCGATACATTTTGGAGTAAAATCCGGGCCGTGACATCTCGGAGTGCCTGCAGAATCAACGATTAGCCGAGAAATTATTAATTCAGGCAAGCCAGTGAGACTGGGGTCTTTATTTAACAGAAAGCCTCTGGTTTTTACTTTAGTTGCTCCTGAGGTTCCAGTGCAATGGCAGCTTGCTTTTGGATCTATGGAGACATCAGGCAATTTCTGTGTTTTCACCATAAAGCTCCATCTGCAAAATACTCAGGTGGTGGATATAAAAGAAGCCAGAACTGTGACTGCGGCAGGACCCACACCATGAGAAGGCAGGAACATGCAACTAAAGATCTGCTCAACTGTCAAAGCCTGCACCACGGTTGGAATAGTCATGGATCTTCCTACCACCACACCCCTCCCACCCTTTTGCAACCACTCCTCGGCCAAGTCGTCTCCTGGGGGATTATATGGCCTTGAGAAGAAGCAAAAGGATAAAGAGTACGCCAGAAAATTTCTCTCCTATCTCTTCAAGTGAAGCCAGTCCAAGGGCATGCCAGCAACACAACAGAGTGCTGGATAAACTCGGCGGGTCAGGCAGCATCTATGGAGGGAAATGGACAGTCTATGTTTCAAACCGGAAACATCGACTGTCCATTTCTCTCCATAGATGCTGCCTGACCCGCCGAGTTCCTCTAGTACATTGTGTGTTGCTCCAGATTCCAGCACCTGCAGTCTCTTGTGTCTCCAAGAGCATGCTAATGTCGGTACTGTACTGAAACAGCTTGGGTTGGAGAAGCAGCCAGTTCTGTAGCATAGACCTTCGGTGCTGCAGGTGGGATACTGTCTGGTCCCACAGCCTTTGCTGTATCCAGTGCTCTCAGCCATTTCTTGTGACCATGTGAAGTGAATCACCAAAAGATTGGCTTCAGAAAATGGCGGGGATCTCAGGTGACCCCAGTGAAGTCACGGAAACGGAAATTGGCAATGTGGTGGTGTTGGGTGTAAAGGGATAGCTCTCTTGTGTTGGGTACAATGTGGTGTGTTGAGTGTAAAGGAGATAGCTCTCTTGTGTTGGGTACAATCAACGTCTATCATTTTGTGGAACAAATGCTGCTTGCCATTTATCAACTCTTACCAAACAGTTTTAGGCCTTACTGCATGCAAGCACGGACCAATGAGTTGTGAATGGAACTGAATATTATGCAACATCCCCATTTCTGGACTTGATATTGAATGAAAGATCATTTATGAAGCAGCTAAAGATGGCCAGGCCTAAGACTCTCTTCTGAATGACCCAGGCAGCAAAGTCCTAGGGCTGGGGTGATTGACCTCAAACAATCACAGCCATCTTCTCTGTGCGAGTGTTTTCCCCTTGATACCCATGACTTCAATTTTACCAGGGCTCCTTGATGCCTCCCTCAGTGAAATGCTGGCTTGTTGTCACAGAACACAGAACAGTACAGCAACAGGCCCTTCGGCCCACGATGTCTGTGCCAACCATGATGTCAATCTAATCTCATCTGCCTGCACATCTCTCCATTCCCTGTCTGTTCATGTGTCTGGTCTAAATGCTTCTTAAACATTGCTATCAAATCTCCCTCTACCACATTCCTGGCACCTACCACTCCTCTGTGTAAAAATAAACTTGCCTCACACATCTCCCTTAAACTTTCCCCCCTCACCTTAAAGCTATGCCCTCTAGTATTGAACATTTGCACCCTGGGGAAAAGACTCTGACGATCTACCCTATCTATGCCTCACATTACTTTATAAATTTCTATCAAGTTGCCATTCAGCCTCCGATGTTCCAGAGAAATCAATCAAAGTTTGTCCAACCTCTCCTTATAGCTAAAACACCCTAATCCAGGAAACATCCTGGTGAATCTCTTCTGCACCCACTCCAAAGCCTCCACAACCTTCCTGTCAAGGGTAGTCCCCTCAGCTCACCTCTGGAATTCAGTTCTTCAGTCCATGTTTGAACCAAGGCTGTGATGAGATTGGGGAAGCCAAGTGGTCCTGATGAAACCGAAACTGGGCATCAGTGATACTCTCTATCCACACTCATGACTGTGTGGCTAAGCACAGCTCAAACTTCTGTAAATTCGTCGATGACACCACTGTTGCTGGCAGAATCTCAGATGGCAATGAGGAGGCGTACAGGAAGTGAGATAGATGTGCTAGTTGAGTGGTGTCCACAACTACCTCGCCTTCAACGTCAGCAAGACCAAGGAATTGATTGTGGACTTAAGGAAGGGGAAGTTGGGAGAACACACACCAGTCTTTCACTGACGGGTCAGCGGTGGAAAGGGTGAGCAGCTTCAAGTTCCTGGGTGTCAACAATCTCAGAGGATACTATCCTGGGCCCAACACATTGATGCCAATCACGAAGAAGGCACGCCAGCGACTCTGTTAGGAGTTTGAGGAGATTTGGTATGTCACCAAAGACTCTTTGCAATTTCTACAGATGCACGGTGGAGAGCATTCTGACTGGTTGCATCAGCACCTGGTATGGAGGCTCCAATGCGCAGGATTGAAAGAGGCTGCAGAGGGTTTAGACTCAGCCAGCTCCATCACAGGCACAACCCTCCCCACCATCGAGGACATCTTCATCAGAGGCAATGCCTCTGTCATTAAGGGACCCTCACCATACCCGGGACACGCCCTCTTCACGTTACTAACCATCAGGGAGGAGGTAAGGAGCCTGAAGACCCACACACAATGTTTTAGGAACAGCTTCTTCCCCTCCGCCATCAGATTTCAGAACGGTCCATGAACCCATGAACACCTACCTCGTTATTCCTTTTTTTACGCTATTTATTAATTTTTGTAACTTATACTAATTGTTATGTCTTTATGTCTTGCACTGTGTACTGCTGCCACAAAAGAACAAATTCGCGATATATGTCAGTGATAATAAACCTGATTCTGATTGGTTATTGGTGAGCAGGTGCCAGTTGACAGCACAGTTGCCGATGGTTTCCATCACTTCACTGATGATTGAGGGTAGACTGATCAGGCAGTTATTAGCTGGATTTGATTTGTCCTGCTTTTTGTGAATAGGACATACCTGGGCAGTCTTCCACATTGTTGGGTCAGTGCCAGTCCTGTTTACTGTACTGAAACAGCTTGGCTAGAAATGCAACTATTTTTGGAGTGCATGCCTTCAGTATTACAGCTGGACATCGTCTGGTCCCACAGCCTTTGCTGTTTCCAGTGCTCTCAGACATTTCCTTTTATCACATAACTTGCCTAAGACAGACGTTGGGGATGGTGGGGATCTCAGGAGGAAGCTGTCCGTGTAAGGCTGTGTTCCTTTAGTGGGTATATAAGATGATGCAAGGATTGATTAGGTACATAGAGAGAATCTATTCTGGTGGGGGAGGGCAGTCCCATCAGAGAGCCAACCCATTCAAGGGTGGTATCAGGTAGCACATTAATACAAAGGGAACTGGGAATCTGGAGCTTCCTACTCAGTCCATACCCTCCATCCCTAAAGAATTTTGATTGCAGAATTAAAATTTTGGACAAGAAATACAATCTTCAGGCAAGTCATGTGATAAAAAGGAATGTTTGAGACCACTGGATACAGTGGGACTAGATGACATCCCAGCTATAGTACTGAAGCCGTGCACTCCAAAAGTAGTTGCATCTCCAGCCAAGCTGTTTAAGTGAGGACATTTTTTTTGATTAAGAGTGTTATTATAATGTGAGATATATTGCCTGAAAGAGTAGTGGGAAGAGATTTAGTGATGTGCTCCAAGTTTCTTTGGAAAAGCAACAAACCCACAGGCACCTTTAAACCTCAGGCCCATGACCACTCAAAGTGGAGGAGGAGCTTCTAGGTGCTGTTGAGAAACCCCAAGGAGCACAAAAGAAGCCCTGCACATGCACCTCACAGACTAGCCAACTGCCTGCCCAGTCGGTCGCCTCCCGCCCATCTTAGAAAGAGTCTGCAGTTTCCACATTGGCCTCATCACTCACCTCAGAGGCCACAAAAATGCAGTGAAGCAAGTCATCCTCAGTATCAAGGCACTGCCTCAGAAGAAGATTCAGATTAGTTTTATTGTCAAATACACCAGGGTGCAATGAAATTCCTTGCTCGTGTGAAGCTCACAGCGTAAACATGGTGACAATAAATACATAATGAACCCAAAACACAGAATAGTGCAAAGTGTAGTCGTGTAATCTGAAAACAAGAGTCCTCGACCTGAAACGTTAGCTCCGTTTCTCGTTCCATAAGTGCTGCCTCACCTGCTGAGCGTTTCCAGCATTTCTGTTTTCATAGAAAACTGCTTTATTTTGCTCCAAGGGAAACGAAACCACGATTAAAATGACAACCTATTGAATAAACAATACAAAAAATCCCTTACCAGCATAACAGCAAAACATAGGCCCATAAAACTAATCAATGCCCTTTATATCCAGTCCATTGATTCACTATAACATTCTGACACCTCCCCACATTTTGTCTTGTAGGTAGAGAACTTCAGGAAACAGGGATTCCATAAACAAGCAATGAGGAAATGCAAGGCTGAATTATGTACCTGTCCGTCCAAAACAACTGGATGCAACTGGCCTATCCATAGCTCTTGTGTATAAAACACTTCTTTCTTCATGATTCTGTACGTGTATAGAGATAAGCATCTATTTATGCATGTTCATTAGATGTGATTTTGGGTACCTGTCAGTTGGCTCTGCCTTAGAACTACATTAATACTTAAGAGGTTGTGTTAACATTTGCTGATTTTCCCTGGACTAATAATATTTTGATGGGAGCAGTGTGTCAATATTTTGGGAGGATTATGGTGCAGTGTCTATTGGGGTTCCCCTGGGAGTGTGATGTCTTTGGCTGAGTAAAGTGTGCAGGGGACCCACAGAAATGATTAATGGAATCCGAGAAGGTATATTTTGGCAGGGAGGTTTTGAAAGCCACACCCCATTAGGTTCAAACTTGTTTGTTAAACCGACTCTCCTTCTGAGGAAAACTTCTCTAAAGAAATCCATCCATTTGTTCAACCTCTGGACTAATTTTACCCTAGTGTCAAAATGAAATTCTTTCCCATCTGTCATTTCACAGCTGTTCCCTATAATATGTCTCTGTCCCAGCCCGGTACAGCTTCCTCCCATATCTCCCTCTACATATGTACAACCCATTGTTATATTTCATGAAATGTCCATATCATTTCCATTGTATTGATCGCTTCCAAAGTTCATTTGGTTTAATTTATAAAATTCAGGGTGTGTTGTCTTGACTTTCAAATGATGATGAGTGCTGTGGTGGGTTTAGGAAAGTAAATTGTTGTAAGTGAGGCCAAATTAATGCAAAGTAAGTATCCAGTCCTGCAAACCTGGAACTGGTGGAACACCAGCAATCTGCTGGGTACAGGCTACCCCTTGCTGGTCATACTCGGTACTGCTGGGGCAATCTTGAATTCATTGAAATCACAGATTCTCACTGCGCATCCTAGCACAGCTCTGCAAGCTCTCTAAAGGACTCCCCCAAATAGTCCTGCTGTGCCGCACATTCCCTGCAGCCCTGCAAGTCTCGTGATCCTGCCTCCAATGACCTTTCTGGCAATGTATTCCAGACTGTGGCACTTCACTGCATTATTGGTATTGGTACTGGTAATGGTATTGGTTTATTATTGTCACTTGTACTGAGGTACAGTGAAAAACTTGTCTTGCATACCAGTCGTACAGGTCAGTTCATTACACAGTGCAGTTTACATTGAGGTAGTGCAGGTAAAAACAATAACAGTACAGAGTAAAGTGTCACAGCTACAGAGAAAGTGCAGTGCAATAAGGTGCAAGGTCACAACAAGGTAGATTGTGAGGTCAGAGTCCATCTCATTCTACAAGGGAACCATTCAATAGTCTTATCACAGTGGGATGGAAGCTGTCCTTAAGTCTTGTGGTACGTGCCCTCAGGCTTCTGTATCTTCTACCCGATGGAAGAGGAGAGAAGCGAGAATGACCCGGGTGGGTGGGGTCTTTGATTATGCTGGCTGCTTCACCAAGTCAGTGAGAGGTAAAGACAGAGTCCAAGGAGGGGGAGGCTGGTTTCTGTGACGCGCTGGGGCTGTGTCCACAACTCTCTGCAGTTTCTTGCAGTCCTGAGCAGAGCAGTTGCCTTACCAAGCCATGATGCAACCAAATGGGATGCTTTCTAAAAACAATTTTCCCTAGTTGGCACCATGATTAATAAGTGACTGGATAGGAAAGGTCTAGAGGGATATGGGCCAAACACAGGCAAATGGAACTAGCTTAGGTGGGCACCTTGGTCAACATGGACGAGATGGACCAAAGGGCCTGTTACTGTATGACTCAACTGAGCTTTGGGGCCACTTCCAACCACCTCCTGGGCTTCTAGCTTTAACCAAAAATAAAGGTCAACTGGTCACTTCTCTCATTTGGTGCTTGCGGGAATTTGCTGTTTATACCTGGTGACTATTCTTGTCTATCAGACTGTGTAAGCTTGGGCTGTGCTGATACATTGTACTCGTGATCGAGTCATAGTGTTATACAGCACTGAAGCAGGCCCTTCCGCCTAACTTGTCCATGCCAGCCATAACGTCTCTTTCTTCCAATTCACCATTTGGATTATGTCCCATTGGATACACTGAAACATTGGTACCTGTCCAAGTAAGCCAACCCAAGCCAACAGCACTGGGAGGGACAAATAACAATGGGTGACTCTATCATTAACCTTGTGGTGTGGCAACTCACCTTACCGGTATCGAGCCGGCTCCCGAGATGGCGAGCGTCATCGGAGGCCCTGACCCAAGATGGCGCGGGGCCCTCTTCTCCATCGTTGGGCTAGGAAAGCCCGCACGCGGGAAGGTCAGGTGACCCGCGCGTGATGTCAGCGCGGGAACTGAAGCGCAGGAAGCATTTCGGCATTACAAGACGCACCGCGCCCCTGTCGATCAATTGACTTCTGACTCCAACCAACAGACTCCGTGTCCTTATTCTATAGTAGTGTAGCTAGCCGCTACAGTGGACTGATTTGCATTGTACTATTTTGGTTTTGCAACAACTCTCTCGGTGTTTAAGCTTTTTCCCCTGACAGTACCAGAACACTGCTGTTTCATGAGTTTGACACCAATATGAAGGATTCATTTAAATGGGTCTTTTGCTTTTACCTGGTTTGGCTGGGCTAAGACATAACTGAAAGAAGGAATTCAAAGTCAAAGCCACCTCCTGAGCACCAGAGGTGGATGGAGAGGAATGGCTCAGAGGTCTTTTCCTTCAGATTGGCCCGTGGTACGGAGGCTGCAATGCACAGGATCACAAGAGGCTGCGGAGAGTTATAGACTCAGCCAGCTCCATCACGGGCACAACCCTCCCCACCATCGAGGTTATCTTCATGAGATGGTGCCTCAAGAAAGCGGCATCCATTACTAAGGACCCTCAGCATCCGGGACATGCCCTCTTCTCATTACTACCATCGGGGAGGAGGTACAGGAGCCTGAAGACCCACACCCAGTGATTCAGGAACAGCTTCTTCCCCTCCACCATCAGGTTTCTGAACGGTCCACGAACCCATAAACACTACCTCGTTATTCCTTTTTTTTTTGCACTATTTATTTATTTATTTTAGTGGTTTATAATAATTTTATGTCTTTGCACTGTACTGCTGCCATGAAACAACAAATTTCACAACATATAACTCGGTGATGATAATTCTGATTCTGTTTCTCCAGGAACTCCCATTGGCATTGAATTGATGGGTTTGATAATCTTTGCCTTATGATACACAGTTTTTCACAGTGGACTGGATTGACCTTTATCAGCTCAGACACACTTGTATACATTCTTCCTTTTAAAGAACCTGACTTATTTATTACAACACAGAACAAGGCCATTTGGCCCATCAGCTCAATGCGAGCTCCCAGCAGAGCAATCCCATGTCTCACTCCCCTCACTTATTTCCCTGTAGCCCTACAATTCATTGTCTCGCACGTGCCCATTAACTCCCCTTTCATCCTTTTGCCCCTTACCTACACCAGGACCAATTGGTGGTGGCCAGTTAACCTACCAACCAGTCTTTGGGACGCGGGAGGAAATCGGAACACCTAGGGGAAACTCATGCGAACATGCAAACTCCACACAGACAGCACTGGAGGTCAGGATCGAATCCAGGTCACTGGAGCTGTGAGGCAGCAGCACCATCAAAGTAATCTAGCCAGCACATTGTGGTCAAGTTCCATTTCCTTCCACAGTATATTCTCCATTGACTGTGATTCAGGGGTAACAGTGAAACTGGAGCCAGATCAACAGCAGCAAATCACATGTAGATTGATGGATTGCATCATGAAGAGTGAATGGCGGGCAACATGTGCAGTCAATCACAATTAAGATAAAATTACAGGATGGCTGGTTTGAGATCAATACCTCACTGTGGAAACACATCGTTTCTATCAACACATCACTGCAGCAAAGGATTCCGGGAACCTGACCAAAGTCGAAAGCCTGTTGGGAATCCAGGCCAGGTTGTGAAAGGTAACATGATAAATATTATTGCATTGGTCTGCTTTGAGAAAGATTTGCTGTACTTTGAAAGGACCTCATTTAAGGACACCAGGTAAACAGACCGTAACAAAGACCGCCGTCTCTTCAAACTGTGAGATGGAGGGAAGCAAACCTGCAACAAAGAGATATGGAAATGACCATCTTACAATGATTTCCAAAGAAGATATTTTTAAATGGATTCATTCACAGGATGTGGACAGTGCTGGCGAGCCTGGGGCTTACTGACCTTGAGGAGATGGCAGTGAGCTGCCTTCTTGAACTGCTGCTGCATGTGTGGAGAAAGTGCCCCCACAGTGCTGTTAAATTGGGAGTGGATGCACTATTAACTCCTCAGTCTGCCGGAACAAGCGATTCATTGTTCTGAGTTTCAGGTTACATTCCCTGGAATACAGTTATATCACATCCTTATCCAGAGAGCTGTCATTTAGAGTGTCGGAAACCATTCTAACATGCCTCAGGTTTGGATGGTGCCTATCTTCCACACTATAAAGAGTTAAAAACCCCTAGGGAGGGATAAGAGCCCTTCTGCTCACTGTTCTCAGACCCCCCTCTGTAAACTTGTTTGTGTAGAAAGCGTAACACTATTACAGTGCCAGCGACCCGGGTTCAATTCCAGCCGCTGCTTGTAAGGAATATGTACGTTCTCCCCATATCTGCGTGGGTTTCCTCCGGGTGCTCCGGTTTCCTCCCACATTCCAAAGACGTATGGGTTAGGAAGCTGTGGGCATGCTATGTTGGCACCGGAAGTGTGGCGACACTTGCGGGCTGCCCCCAGAATATTCTACGCAAAGATGCATTTCACTGTGTGTTTCGATGCACATGTGACTGATAAAGATATCTTATCTTACCTTGCTTGTTATCTCAAGGGATGTTCTAACCAGGTACAGCGGACTCCAATATAGCTACAGGTGGAGGTCGGAGGCATTCCCACTCTCAGGATGAATCTGATGGTGTGATTCCCCAGCATCATATTTGGGAAACAGGCTGATGGAGTTTTCAAGGAAGCAGTGCCATTTACCAATGTGTAGGAATTAGTCATTGGTTTATTATTGTCATGTACTGAGATACAGTGAAAAGTTTCTGCTTGCATGCCATCCAGACAGATCATTCCACTGTGTTAGCCCATGACTGGGAGCCCTGACTCTTTAACCTGCAACAACTGCCCAGTGCTTAGCCGGCTGCATCACCTTGGATAAGTCACTCATTTCCAACCAGCCCAGGAAGAGGACAGCACAGAAAGAGACCATTCGGCCCATTGAGTCTGCATCTGTTCCTTCACAGAGTTCCACCTCCCACAAAATACTCATTTCATTTTTGAAGGTTGACTGGACCATTTCAAATCCAAATCTAATATAGATCTGCCTCACATTGCTTGTGCTTCCTTCAACAATCACCTGAAGCTGGGACTTGTCCCAATGCTCGGCACTTGCCTGCCTTTCTCGTCCAGCACGCCTCTCTCCTGGGCAGTGCTGGTGTGGCTGCCAGTTGTGGACCAAGTCCAAAAAAGGATAAGACACAAGGTGAATTCACAAAATAAATTTAAAGAAAAACAAAATTCACTTCAAACTACTTGTCAAAGTTGTGTTATACAAATAGAAAAATATACAAACCATGTGGGTAACAGCTGACTAGCAGGGAAGTGTAATATTAATTACACTTTAATAGGTGGGTTCACGACTCTGTGGCCCTCTCAGATCGCCTTCATATTCATTAGTTTATTGTCATATACACCGGGGTGCAATGAAATTCCTTGTTTGTGTGAAGCTCAGAGAGTAGACAGTGTACATGATGATAATAAATTCAATAATAAATACAACAGTGAGTGCCAAACAGCAAAATAGTGTAAAGATTGTTGTGCATATCCAAAGTAGTGCAAAAAGGAATGCTGAAGTGACAATAATGGAATAACAGAGAGGTGGAATTAAGCGTCCAAGAACATGAAGGGGATGTGAAAGAGGTGATTAGTTCAGAAATCTGACAGCAGTGGGGAAGAAGCTGCTCTTAAGTCTGGACATCCGGGCTTTCAAGCTCCTGTATCTTCTCCCAGAAGCTAGAAGACAGAGAAGGGAATGGGGAGGGAGGCAGGTATCCTTGACGACACTGTTAGCCTTCCTGATGCTACACACTGTGAAGATAGACTGGATGTAAAGATGTGACGAGCCTGTGACGGACTGGGCAGCGTTCACCACTCTCTGCTGCTTCTGTCGGTCTAGAACAGAGCAGTTGCCACACCAGGCAGAAATGCAACCTGTCAGGATACTTGTTGTGGTGCATCCGTAGAGGTTCAAGTGAATCCTCATGGACGTGCCAAATCTTCTCAGATGTGCTGATGTGCTTTCTTAATCACGGCACCAGTGTGAAGGAACCAGGTGAGGTTGCTGGTGATGTGGATGCCGAGGAACTTGAAGCCGTCGACCATCTCTACCATCTTAAGAAATCATGCACATGTTCAAGTGTCTACAAGTTTGCTTTCAGGCTGGTGATCTCTACCAGATGTACATTGCAGACTTAGTATTGTACCTCTGGGTTGGACCACACTCCCTGGTTCTCACATACATTACGTGAGAGGGAGCAGCTTCCCCAGAGTTAAAACACTGAAGTTAAAACAGACCATCCATATTTTTGTTGGTATAACCATTCCTCGATTTCTGAAAGGGATGTTTTGTTATTGCAAAATTTCATACTCGTAAAGGCTGGAGAAAATGCACAATGGGTGCTTTGGTACAGTGTAAGATAAGATAAGATTTCTTTATTAGTCACATGTACATCGAAACACAGTGAAATGCATCTTTTTTTGTGTAGAGTGTTCTGCGGGCAGCCCGCAAGTGTCACCACACTTCCGGCGCCAACATAGCATGCCCACAACTTCCTAACCCGTACGCCTTCGGAATGTGGGAGGAAACCAGAGCACCCGGAGGAAACTCACGTAGACACGGGGAGAACGTACAAATTCCTTACAGACAGCGGCCGGAATTGAACCTGGGTCGCTGGCGCTGTAATAGCATTATGCTAACTGCCACACTACAGTACCTGCCCTGGGCGTATTCCCCTAGGTGCAGACCAGTGTGCTGTTCATTACAATGAAAAATAGCTTTGTGAGTTGAAGGTACGTACCTCAAAGAGTCAGTGGTATGTGAATGTGAATTGGCATTGTAACAAAAATTCATATATTGAACATTGATAAATCGAGAATTCCTTTGTTCCACACCATTCCCCATTCAATCCTATTGGAATTCCATTCCTGGAATCCTGGAACATTGATACTTATGCAAAATCAAAACACTTCATTTATGTGGAGCCTTTTATAACTTCAGCTCTTCACAGACAGTGAAGTGTAGTCACTGTGGTAGGCAGCAAGATCTCACAAAAGCAATGCAATAACTGCCAGGGAATGTGTTTTAGTGACGAAAGCAGAAAATGTTGGAAACAGCCATTTGTGGAAAGAGAAGCAGAGTTAATGTTACAGGTCAGAGACCCTTCATCAGAACCGGGAAAGTGAGGGTTGGGGTTAGTGTTAAGTTGCAGAGGAAGTGGGATGGATGGGACAAAGGGAATGTCTCTGATCGAGTGTCCAGGTGAATCCAACGTTTATGGAGCCATTAATAGATTAAAGGGAGTAGTTGGAGAGAGAGAAAACAAAGGGACTTGTAGAAGCTGCGAAATGTTGAACCAAAGGGAGGACATGTTCTGGAGATGTTGGCTGAGAGCTGAGGCGAGACGTCCTCCCTTCTTCTTCAAAATAGCAGCAACAAAGGGGGCCAAGTCTGTGGGGCTGAGGACTCTTCATTCACGTAAACCTTCCGCAACTATCTCCCTGCCTATCTGAAGACGGCAATCACCGCCGGTGCATCTGTAAACTAGATTGCCACTTTAAAAAAGGAAGCATTGTCCCTTTAAATGGAACGACAGCAAGTTAAACCAGCAGCAGGCATTCAGTGATAGATTTGTTAGCAACAGATGCAGGCAGTCAGCTCAGTCAATATGGAAGCTTTGCAGAGTCTATAGAACTCTTTGTGCAGCAAACAGTGAATATAAAATGCAAACACACAGTAATTACTCGGCCAACAGAGGCGATGGTGTCAGGGAGGTATTGATTTCCTGCAGCAGCACCTGAATACACAAGATCCTATGCCTGGCTGACACACTTCATCCCTTATATCTTGTGACCAAAATGATACCATTGGGTTATCTCACCCACCCTGGACCCAGTCACATGGGAAGGTCTGTATCCCATGATCCCGTGCCCCATCAGGTCACCTTACTCCCCAGTCCTTAGTGGCCTCTGCTTTCCAGCCAACCCACTGCGCAAGGTTACAGGGTTGGGAAGAACCACAGGACTGGACATCTCTGCTTGCTTTTAACTAGACTCCATCGACGTGGTTCTCTAAGTCAGAGAGACTTTGAGGGCAGAATTGAGGCTGGAGATTCAATGCAGGACCAAGGGAGCATCATTCAGGTGAAGTGCTACCCACCTTTTGAAGGACCACAGGGAAGCTTGCCCTGCTTTCCTGGTCAACACTTATCCCTCAATCAACACCTAAAATGGGTTGTCCAGTTATTATAACATTGCTATTGTGGGAGCTTGCTGTGCACAATTTGGTTTCTGTACTTACAGCCATGGCTGGATCTGGTCCTTTACCTATAAAGTAATGTAGATATCCTGAAAGACCTTATATTCTTTTTTCTTTAATCAATCAGAAGCCCAAGAACATGAAAATCAAGCCAAATCTGATCTTAGCCATCTGTCAACTGCCTTATTAGTTCGCCCCCCATCTCCCTCCCAAACCTTCTCTGCTACCTAGACTAACTTATTCTTCTCTGTCTCCTGGTTTTGATGAAGGGTTCCAGATCTGTTAAATGTTTCTCCTTCCACAGATGCTGCATGACTTGCTGAGTTTTTCCACTATTTTCTGTTTCTATTACAAAAGACCAGGTGCAGTCTAACATTCAGACAGGTTTAGATGGCAGAGAGGCATTGGACTATGACATGCTAATATAATTCAGCCCCTATATTAAAGTTATTTTTTATAGAACACTGTGTTTTATGTAGTATTGTAAATCTATAAATATTTATGTAGTACTATACATCTGTAAATTCGTCGAAGACACCACTGTTGTTGGCAGAATCTCAGATGGCGAAGAAGGAGGCGTACAGGAGTGAGATAGATCGGCTGGTTGAGTGGTGTCACAACAACAACCTCGCACTCAACATCAGCAAGCCCAAGGAATTGATTGTGGGCTTCAGGAAGGGGAAGTCGGGAGAACACACACCAGTCCTCATTGAGGGGTCAGCGGTGGAAAGGGTGAGCAGCTTCAAGTTCCTGGGTGTCAACATCTCAGAGGATCTATCCTGAGCCCAACACATTGATGCAATCACAAAGAAGGCACGCCAGTGACTCTACTTTGTTAGGAGTTTGAGGAGATTTGGTATGTCACAAAAAACTCTTGCAAATTTCTACAGAAGTACGGTGGAGAGCATTCTGACCGGTTGCATCAGCACCTGGTATGGAGGCTCCAATGCGCAGGATCGAAAGAGTCCTGCAGAGGGTTGTAGACTCAGCCAGCTCCATCATGGGCACAACCCTCCCCACCATCAAGGACATCTTCAAGAGGCAGTGCCCCAAGAAGGCAGCATCCGTCACTAAGGACCCCCACCATCCGGGACATGCCCTCTTCACGTTACCACCATCGGGGAGGAGGTACAGGAGCCTGAAGACCTACACTCAACATTTCAGGAACATCTTCTTCCCCTCTGCCATCAGATTTCTGAACGGTCCATGAACCCATGAACACTACCTCGTTATTCCTCTTTTGCACTACTTAGTTATTTTTGTAACTTATAGTAATTTTCATGTCTTTATGTCATGAACTGTACTGCTGCCACAAAACAACAAATTTCACGACATCCATCAGTGATAATAAACCTGACTTTGATTCTACAGTTGATTTAATTCCATTATTTCTGGTGAAACTGCCCAGCTTATGGCAGTTTGGGAAGTTAGTTAATTAGTTGGCTTTTGGGCCCCTGTCTCACACAGTCTGACAAACATATTTCTAGAGCAAACATAGCTCAGCCCAATTGCAGCATACATGTTTGCATAGTCAGATCTCACTACAAATGTGGGTCATACTGGGGAAAAGTCAACCAGAAAGAAAACCCACAACTAAAACATCAAAATGAGAGGTAAGGTTGAGACAATGTAAACTTGGCACTTTCTAAGAGTTGATTTATGAGATTTTTATTGGATGCAGAGTGTAACTGAATATATAGATAGTTACTCTTGTGAAGTTAATTAACACTGGTGATTAATGGTACTACATCCTCACAATGGTAGCCTTGACTAGCTTAGAACAGGCATTTATTGACCGGCTGTTGTTTTCCTTTCCCTTGTTGTTCTGGCTCCTGTCTCCCATAGGATTATCTACAAGGAATGGGTGCCGGAGGGACGCTGGTGTAGCGGGGTTGTAAAAGGTGCAGGTCAGTGGGGGGGGGTGGTGCAGAGGAGGGGGGCTTCTGTTCACAAAATTCTCGACCAATTAGTTGTGCAGGGAGGGCTGAGAAATGAAGCATGGGATAATTGAACAGAGCCAATTTCCCTCTTAGCCGAAGGTACTAAGTTAATTTCCAAAACAAAGTAGTGCTGTCTGTTCAAGTGCAGCAGAGTTGGATCAAGGCAATCGATCCCTTCTCTGATTGTGAGGTGGCATCACTGAGTGTCGGGCAGGTTTGAGGTCAAGCTTCTGCAACAGTTCAATCCACCTCCCATCCCCTCTCTGCCATGAGGGAGTGAGTGCACCTCCTCCAGCAACAAGTGTTCAAGAGGAAATGGTCCATGCTCTACTCCCACAGATGGTAAGAATGAGGTACAGGATTCAACCCCTAACCTAACTCTACTGACACCCGATATTCTGGTGCATAACGGTCATTGCAACCCACGGCTGATAAACCGGAGCTTGTTGGCCTTTAGACATGTTGATGTCCTCGTAACAGTTTTCATTGTGTGAAGCGTTTTTGATGTGGAAATTATTTGGCATGAACGTCGATTTCTCTAACTTCCGGTAACCGCTCCCCTCTGTCCCCCTTTTGTTTTCCCTTATCCCACAGGACCCCATCACCATATCTCTTTCCCCTCACCCGCCCTCTCCACCTGCCCCTCACCCACACACTCCTCCCTCAGGTTCCCCTCCTCACCTCCTCTTCATTCCATGATCCACTGTCCTCTCCTATCAGATTCCAACTTCTTCAGCCCTTGGTCACTTCCACCTATCACCTCCTAGCTCCGTACATCATTCCCGCTCTCCCCCTCCCTCACCTGCCTGTTAACCCCCCCCACCTCACCTGGATCCACCTGTCACCCGCCGGGTCTTGCTCCACCCCTTCCCACTCACCTTTTTATACCGGCCATCTCCCCTCTTTCCAACCCTGATGCAGGGTCTTGACCCAAAACATCGACTGTCCATCTCCCTCCATAGATGCTGCCTGACCTGCTGAGTTCCTCCAGCGCTTTGTGTCCGCGTGGCTCCAGATTTCCAGCATCTGCAGAATCGCGTGTGTCTCCAAGCAGTCTATAATTGCATGTTTTACTTCTGTGTTCTCTAAACAATTTCAGCTCTGGGAAAGATCTTTTGAACAAACACAAGTTGATCTTAAGTTGGTAACTGTGAGAATTATGCTGGGAAAGGGTTTTGAAAGCCACATCCATGAAGTCCCTCGGTCACCCTTCACTGACCATTCTGTAAAAGTAACTGGATATGTAAGGGTTAATAATGTACAGCTGTTATTGTTTCAACCATGGCGTGACTATAGTTATGACTGCAAGATGTGCAGGTGCTTGGGTGTGCTTAAGGCATATCTTGTTTTGCTAAAGTTTGCTGTAAGCAACTGCCCAAGTACATGCAACTCCACACGTGGGCATCTTTAAATTAAGTTTCAAAGGAGGGACACAAACATGTAAATCTTTCAGTGGGGATCAGTACAGAGCTCAGGTTACACTGTTTACTCTTTCTCTATATCCCTCACTCCCACTAGCGACTCCCGCTAGCATTAAATAATAAAGCGCTTGTTGTACGCTCCTCGATTCTGCTGCTGTCTACTTTATAACAGCGCGGGTCAACTTCCACAATTCTGTGTGCCATTTCCTTTGGCGAAGGGAATCTGAACCTCCTCTCTCGTGTTCCCACATCCTCTCACCAAACCTCCTGTTTGCATTTTGGGAGAGAGTGGGGTTTTTTTTCAAAGCTGGGAGGGAATGTAAATCCCAGAAAAACAAAGACGTGCCCACCCTAAGTACCAGTGCTCCCAGGTTTGAGAACTTTTCTCAAAATGAATCAGATTTTCCATTTAAACCCAGAATTAAGTAGTGGGGGCGGGCAAAAGATCCGGTAAAGGTTTCGAAAATTGTGAAAGGTCCTTGAGAAGTTAAGAAGGAGACACAAGGGACTCTGCAGATGCTGGAATCTGGATCAACTCACGCAAAAAGTGCTGGAGGGTCTCAGCAGGTCAGGCAGCATCCATGGAGGGAAATAAACATTTGACGTTTCGGGCTGAGACCCTTCATCAGGACTGGAAAGGAAGAGGGCAGAAGCCAGAATAAGAAGGTCGGGAGGAGGGGGAGGAGCACACGCAGGCAGGGGATAGGTGAGTCCAGGTGATAGGTGAGTCCAGGCAAGAGGAAGAAGGTAGGGGGGTGGGGGAGGGGGGAGATGTAAGAAGCTGAGAGGTGATCGGTAGAAGAGGCAAAGGACTGAAGAAGAAGGAATCCGGTAGGAGAGGGCAGTGGACCATGGAATAAAGGGAAGGAGGTGGGGAATGGATGGGCAGGTCATGAGGGTGGGGGAGGGAAAAGAGAAGGGGGGAGCAGTAAATGGTTAGCAGAATCTTATCAACCCAAGCATTACTTGTACAATTAGTTCTGCTGTAACACCAATTACTATATCACCAATTGCTTGTCCTGGTCCAACCATGACGATGTTATGGGCAACAAAGCACACCAGCACCTCTACTTCCTCTGAAGACTAAGGAAATTCGGCATGTCCCTGTTGACCCTCACCAATTTTTACAAATGCACCATAGAAAGCATCCCATTTGCATCACAGATTGATATGGCAACTGCTCTGCCCAAGTCTGTAAGAAATTGCAGAGAGTTGTGGACACAGCTCAGTCCATCACAAAATCTAGCCTCCTCTCCATTGACTTTGTCAAGACTTCTGGCTAACCAGTCATCTGTTGCCTCGGTAAAGCAGCCAACATAATCAAAGACCCTTCCCTCCCCGAATATTCTCTCTTCTCCCCCCTTCCATCAGGCAGAAGGTACAAAAGCTTGAGAATACTTACCACCAGGCTCAAGGACAGCTTCTATCCCGCTGTTATAAGCCCCTTGAATGGACCTCTTGTACAAGAAAGATGAACTCTTGATCTCACAATCTACCTCATCATGGCCCTTGCACCTTCTTGTCTATCTGCACTGCACTTTCTCTGTAACTGTAACACTATATTCTGTACCTCCCACATTCCAAAGACGTACAGGTTAGGAGCTGTGGGCATGCTACGTTGGCACCAGAAGAGTGATGACACTTGTGGGCTGCCCCCAGCACATTCTCAGTAAAACAAAAAGACGCATTTCACAGTGTGTTTCGATGTACATGTGACTAATAAATAAATATATATCTTTTCCCTTGTACTACCTCAATGCACTGTTGTAATGAAATGATCTGTATGAATGGCATGCAAAACAAATTTTTTCACTGTGCCTCAGTACATGTGACAATAATAAACCAATTGCCAATTAACGCATGTTTCCATAATGCGCATTGGTTGCAACGTGATTAATGGATTAGGGAACACTATCTGCATTACACGGGCTGCATTGGTTATAGCGCGATCCGCGATTGGGAAAATCTGTTTAAATCTGTACTTTGAAGGCAACTACAGCCTGTTCTGCTGTGACGTGACTTTCTATAACTTGAGCTTTCTTAGGAATGTAAGTATTGCGTTATATCAGAACTTACCTATACATGGAATGCTCAATCATGACTGGCTTTTGGAAAAGAGATTAGCATAATTCGGAAAAGCATTTCTATTTAGGACAGAAAAGTATAAAAGGAGAGGGGATTGCGATTAGAGTTGATAATTCCTTCAGAGGGCTAGTCTACAGCCTATCCACAGTTGCTGAAATTGTCCTCTTCTGGACTGCAGTTTCCAACGTGTGCTATGGATTTCCTGAGATCGACTGACAATTAAAGCTGAACTCGGGCTTGTCTGTGCTGTGAGCACCTGGCCACTGGGAGCCAGGTTGTGACTGCGCAAGGCCATTTCACACAGAGCCCTCAGAATCACCGGCTTCCCAGTGTTTGAGAGTTGCCCCAGTGGTGCTTTCAGTGACCTGTAGCTGTTGTGATGGATGCTGCTGTGTCAGTCACCTCTGCACGTTTGTGCTTTGTTGTAGATTGTGTTTGAATGAATTGAAGAAGCTCACCACAGCTTGGGTCTCTCCAATGACCTATCCTTCTGAGGCAGCACAGTCAGAAGAAGCCTGACTCCACTCCTGTGGGATGGAAGAATAATAGTTAAATTACTGGATTAAACCTGGACTAATGATCTGGAATTCCAAGTTCATATCCCACCGGGACTGCTGAGGAATTTACATTCAAGTAATTAAATAAATATGAAAGCATTAAAATTGGCATTTGTGCCCATGAAACTTCTGAAGCCATCATCTAGTTCACTAATGTCCCCGACAGAAAGAAAACCAGCAGCTCCTTACCTGGTCTGGTCTGTATATGACTTCAGACTCACAACAAAATGGAGAGTTCCTATCTGATTTCTATCCATGTAACAGTGGTCTGCAACTTGGATCCTCACCTGCCCTTGGCCTCTTTGATGATAAAGGTTGTGAGTTTGGGAGGTGCAGATGGACTAGCCTGGGCCAGTAAGTGCAGTGCACTTTTGGAGATGGTGCGCACTGCAGTCACTGTGTGCTAGTGTTGGAACATTAAGGGTGGTTGACGTGCTGCTGGTCAAGTGGACTGCTTCATCCTGGATGGTGTTGAGTTTCTGAAAAGGAAAGTGAAGCATACTCCACCCCACTTCTAATTTGTGCCTCGTCAGTAATGGAAAAGCTTGAATGTGTCAGAAAGTGAGTTACCACAGCACACTCAACCTCTGATCTGCTCGTGCTGCAACGATATTTATATGGCTGTGCATTTGAGCTTCTGGTCAATGGTGATCCCAGGACGTTGATGGCGGGAACTTGGTGATGGCAATGTCACCGAATGTCAAAGGGTTTAGATTCTCTTTTGCTGGAGGTGATCATTGCTTGGTACTTTTGCATTGCAAATACTACTTGCCACTTACCAACCTGTACCTGAATGTTTCTACGCCTTGCTGAAGTGTTGTGAATGGAATTGAATCACCAGCAAACATCCTCTCTTCCAAGCTTATGATGGAAGGAAGGTCATTGATGAAGCAGCTTAAGATGGTTGGGCCTAGGAAACTGCCCTACAGTGAAATCCCAGGGCTGGGATGATCGATCACTAACAACTACAGTCATTTTTCATTGTGTGATTCCAGCCATTGGAATGCTTTTGCCTTTGAAGCCCATTGACCAGTTCTACCAGAGTGCCTTAATGCCACACTCAGTCAATAGATGCCTTACGTCAAGGACAGTTACTCTCCTCACTGTTATAAGACTACTGAATGGTTCCCTAGTATGATAAGATGGACTCTTGACCTCACAATCTACCTTGTTATGACCTTGCACCTTATTGTCTACCTGCACTGCACTTTCTCTGCAGCTGTGAACCTTTCTCTGTATTGTTTTACCCTGTATTACCTCAATGCACTGTGTAATGAATTGATCTGTATGAACTGTATGTAAGACAAGCTTTTCACTGTAATTCGGTACAAGTGACAATGATAAACCAATTCCATTCCCAATTCCAATTCTCACCTCACCTGTGGAATTCAACTCTTTGGTCCATGTTTGTTTTTGGAGTCTTTTCCTCTTATTAACCATTTAATTGTCATGACTAGATGTAGCAGGACTGCCCTGCCATAACCTGAGTCCCTCAGCTCCATGTAGACACCCAAAGATGAGAGGAGTATGATCTGGTTCACTGCCTAAGCCCTGAGACTCCTGATTATTTGACAGGCAGCGACACGACATTACAGATACAGATTAGAGCCGCCCCGATCTCCCGCTCACCAGTGAGTGCTGGTCCCTGAGGAAAGACCACATTTCATACACGAGTTTCAAAGAGTGAGCTCAAAACATAAAATTCAATTTACTGGGATGACATTTCCTAACGTTGTAGCACAGAGCAATGGATTGTGACCACTGATTTAAATTCCTCTTTCATGAAGAAAAAGCAGTTGCATTAAGGCCTCTGCTCATGACGTTTCAGCAAATGTGCTCATTTTTAATCAATATCCAAGATTGATTGTGGGTTCTGAAATCAGAGCGCTCAATGAGACAGAAGGTAATGAATGCAAAACACACAGCCAGACAGGCCAATTAGACTAAAAGGTTCACTTAAAATGAAAACAGAATACAGACAAAGCAAGAGAGACATCCAGACAAATTTAATACAAGTTTGCCACATGATTCCTGTGACATTCAGGATCTCAAAGAAAGTTGAGGAACTTGCACTGAATGTAGAGCTTCCTGGTTGCCTCTTATATTTGAAAAAAGAAAAAGTCTTGCATCTATAGTGTCATACAGCTCTTCAGCCCACTGTATCTGTGCTGACTACAGACCTGGTTACAGTAAAAGACAAACTGCTGGAGGAACTCAGCGGGTCAGGCAGCATCTGTGGAGGCAGAGGGTTGGTTGGTGTTTCGGGTCGAGACCCTGCATCAGGACTGAGAGTGTAGAGCGGAGGAGCCAGTAAAAAGAGGTGAGAGAGAGGGGCTGAGGCAGGGGCTGGCAGGCAATAGATGGAACCAGGTGAGGAGTGGGGATGATGGGCAGGTGGAGCCGGGAGGGGGAGGGGTGGAGTTGGGAGGCAGCAACTGGTGGGTGACGGGTAGAGACAGATAAGGAGAGACAGAAAGGGGTCAGAATGGAGTCCAGTGGGGGGAGGGCAGAGTGAAGGTGGAGACGGAGGGTGGAAGGCGATAAGTGGAGACGCCAGAGGCTGCAGATGCTGGAATTTGATACGTAAGGGAGGTCCAGTTTACAACATCTGCAGTCTGCTGTGTCTTCAGTCACATTAATCTCTTTATTCTCCCCACATTCTCATCAACCCTCCCTAGATCCAACACCCTATTGGATTGGATTGGTTTATTATTGTCAAATGTACCGAGATACAGTGAACAGCTATTGTTTTGTGCTTCATCCAGTCAGATCATGCCTTATGTACATCAAGGTATAAAGTATAAAGAAACCTGAATGCAGAATATAGTGTTACAGTTACAGAGAAAACACAGTTCAGGTAGACAGATAAAGTGCAAGGGCCAGGATGAGGTAGATTGGGAGATCAGGAGTTCATCCTTAGCATATGAGAGGTTCATTCAAGGGTCCGATAACAGCGGGATAGAAGCTGTCCTTGAGTCTAGTGGTTTGTGCGTTTAATCTTTTGTATCCTCCGCCCAACAGGAGAGGGGAGAAGAGGGAATGACTGTGGTGAGAGGGGTCCTTGATTATGTTGGCTGCTTTCCCGATGCAGGGGGTAATGTGGATGGAGTCAATGGAGGGGAGGCTGGTTTGCGTGATGGACTGAGCTGCGCCCACGACTCTCTGCAATTTCTTGCAGTCTTGGGCAGAGCAGTTGCTGTACCAGGCTGTGATACATCTGGATAGGTGCAATTTACAGTGACCGATTCACTGCAGGCCAAGTGCTGGAAATGGGATTGATACGGATGGGTGCCCATTGGTCGGCATAGATGTGATGGGCTGAACAGCCTGTTTCCATGCTGTGTGACTCTATGGTAGGCAAGGTGAAAGGAGGTAGCAGGGTCAGCAGACAGAGGGACTTGCAGGGCCTTGGATGGATGCTCCCTCTCTGTCTCTCATGTTAACAACATATGTCAAAAAATACAAACCCTTTCCACAACTCAGTTGATGCACTGGATTACAGGAGGAACTGAAGATAATATTGACTCAAAGGAAAAGGCTTATCAGGTTGCCAAGAAAAGCTGTAAGCCTGGGATTGGAAGCATTTTAGAAAGGAATTGATAAAGAAAAGGAAAGTGGAATATGAGAATAAACGTGCGACAAGCAAAAAGAAACAGACTAAGAGCTTCTAATGGTACGTAAAATGGAAAGGCCAAGAAAGGGCAAATGTGAGTCTAGTATAGAGACGAGGCAATAATGGTGAAAGAGGAAATGGAAGCAGAATTAAGCAAATATCCTGTGAATACCTTCATGGAAGAAATCATAAAAAAGCGCCCAAGAATACTTGAGAACCAAGGGTCCAGTGCAAATGAGGAAATAAAAAAAATTATTAGTAATAAAAACTACTAGAAGAAGTTAATGAGCCAGAAAACTGAAAAATCTCAAGGACCTGATAATCTACATGAGATTTGAGAGACAGAGGCTCCGACTATCATCTTCCAAAATTCTATATGTTCTGGGTGGTTCCTGCAGATTGGAGAGTGGCAAATGTGACCAAGGTATTTTCGAAAAGAGGAAGAGAGAAAACAGGGAACTATCGACCTGCAAACTTGACATCAATAATTGGGAAAATGCTGAAATCTATAATAAAGGATCTGATATCAAAACACTTGGAAAGTAATAGTATGACCGAGCAGAGTGCATGTGGATTTACAGAAGAGAAACCATATTTGACTAATCTATTGGAGTCATTTGAGGATGTATGTGGTAGGGTGGATGAGGGGGAACCAGTAGTTGTGATGTATCTGGATTTTCAGAAGATTTTTGATAAGGTCATGCACAGGAGGTTAGTGAACAAGGCTAGAGCACTTAGAATTGGTGGTAATACGCTCGTGTGAGCTGAGAGTTGGTTAACAAATAGAAAATGGAAAGTCGGAATGGACATGTCCTTCTGAGGTTGGTGATGTAACCGGCAGGGTACCACAAGGGTCGGTGCATGTGTCCCAACTGTGGGTTGCACAACATCAGAGCAGGTAGTGCTGCTGTCTGTGTAGAGATTGCTCCTTCTCCCTGTGACCGGACATTATTCCCAGTGCTCCCTCATCCCAAGGATGTGCTGGTTGGAAGGTTACTTCAGTTACATTACATTACTTTGGTTATTATTGTCACATGTACTGGGAAACGGTGAAAAACTTCTGTTTGCATGCCATCCAGACAGATCATTCCATGCGTAAGTATATCAAGGTAGTAAAAAGAAACCAGAATGCAGAATATAGTGTTGCAGCTACGGAGAAAGTGCAGTGCAGGTAGACAGATAAAGTTCAAGGGCCACGACAAGGTAGATTGGAGATCAAGAGTTCATCTTTAGTGTATGAGAGATCCATGCAAGAGTCTGATAACAGCAGGATAGAAGCTGTCGAGTCTGATGGCATGTGCTTTCAAGCTTTTGTATCTTCTACCTGACGGGAGAGGGGAGGAGAGAGAATGTCCGGGGTGTGAGGGATCTTTGACTGTTTTGGCTGCTTTCTCAGGTCAGCAAGAAATGTAGACAAAGGCAATGAAGAGGTTAATTGGCTACTGTTAATTGCCCCTAGTGGGTGGCAGGTGAATCATTGAATGTCGATAGGGATGTGAGGGAGAATAGTTTATGAAGAAGTAAATGGGGGGATAGAACTGCTGGGATTGCTCTGAAAGCTGGCAGGGAGTCAATGGGCCAAACAGCCTGATGAGTGAGAATATGAGGATTCACAATCTATTTCAATGATTTTTTTGATCAAATGGAATTTCAGGTTTGATGACACAAATCTACATGGGAATGTGAGTGGTGATGAGGATGCAAAGAAGTTTCAAGGGGATATCGACAAGCTGAGTGAGTGAGCAACAGCATGGCAGATGGAATGAGGGAAAATGTAAGGTTATCAACTTCAGTAGTGGTAAGAAATGAACCTGGGCAACTCTACACACGGAGACACAAGAGACTGCAGATGCTGGAAATCTGGAGCAACACACAAAGTGCTGGAGGAACTAAGCGAGTCAAGCAGCATCTGTGGAGGGAAATGGACAGTCAACATTTCGGGTCGAGACCCTTCATCTGGACCAGTCAACTGTCCATTTCCTTCCATAGATGCTGCCTGACCTGCTGAGTTCCTCCAGCATTTTGTGTGTGTTGCTTCAGCTCTATACACAATTAGGGTGAAAGCTAACATGCAGGTGCAGCAGACGGTTAGGAAGGCAAATGTGTGTTAGCCTTCACTGTAATAGTATTGGAGTTCAAGAGAAAAGATGTCTTGCTGCATTTATCTAGAGGCTTGGTGAGAACAAACCAGGAGTATTGTGCACAATTCTGGTCTCTTTAACTGAAAAAAAGAATATATTTTCTGTAGAGGGAGTGCAGTGAATATTCACCATACTGGTTCCTGGGATGGTGGGTCGGTTCCTGGGATGGTGGGTCGGTTCCTGGGATGGTGGGTCTGTCGTATGAAACTGAATGGGCTAAGCCTCTATTCTCTAGAGGTTAGAAGAATAGGAGGTGGCCTCATTGAAATGTACACATTTCTTACGGAGGTCTCCACAGGATACAGGAAGGACATTTCCCCCGGTTCAGGAGTCCAGGAGGGTGGTCACTGGCTCAAAATAAGGAGTAAGCCGTTTAAGACTAAAATGAAATGTCTTCACTCAGACAAGACAAGATATCTTTATTAGTCACATGTACATCAAAACACACAGTGAAATGCATCTTTTGCGTAGAGTGTTCCGGGGGCAGCCCGCAAGTGTCGCCACGCTTCCGGCGCCAACATAACATGCCCACAACTTCCTAACCCGTACGTCTTTTGGAATGTGGGAGGAAACCGGAGCACCCGGAGGAAACCCATGCAGTCACGGGGAAAACGTACAAACTCCTTGCAGACAGCGGCCGGCATGGAACCCAGGTCATTGGCACTGTAAAGCATTATGCTAACTGCTACACTATCAGAGGGTAGAATTAGGAGTTTGTAGGAATTCTTCCTAGCCAGAGAGCTGCAGAAGCTTAGTCATTGAGGTCAAAACAGAAATGGATGGATTCCCAGGTATTAAAGGAATCAAGGGATGTCAGGATAGGGCAGGAAAATGATGCTTGCAGTGGAAGATCAGGCATGAGCTTGTTGGAGGGGGTGGAATAGGTTTGAGGGGCTGAATGGCCTTGCCCCTGTTACGATTTCTTATGTAAAACGTTGTCATGGAGAAGGTTGAATAAAAACTCAAGGTGCCATCAGCATCTGCCTGGAAATAGATGTCCCCTTTCCACACACCCCACTGACAGTAGGGGCAAAAGGTAGAGACGGAATGTGAGTGATGTTGCCAGTGGCAGAGCGGGAACTGATGTCACAGTTCGCCAGTGCCCCTGCCTCCTGTCATTCACCACAGACTCCAGCTCAGAGACACTCTGTTTGGAGAGGCACATCATTCTGTGTGCATTCAGTCAAAACATTACCACAAACCTGATTTATATTCCTGACAAGCACGACCTGTTTGATGGCCTGTTAATTGCATTGCCTGAACAACTGTTATTGCAATGAGTAATGTTTTTGCATTTCTCACATCGCTGAGCCAGCTTTCACCCTTGGACTGCCCACCTTCCCCACCTTTCACTGAGATTCAGGTTTCCTCTGCACCACCAGCACCTCCCCAGAGAAAGACACTGGAGGCCACTCATGAAAATGACATCTATTCTTCATTCATTTGCACTGCTTGTTGACCAGGCTAACGCCACTAGTCCAAATCAAATTGCCCTTCGCTGTGGTGGTTTGCAGTGTTATGTCAGAGGATTGTTAACACAGTGCTGTGGAATTAAACAAGAGGTTAGACAGCCTCTGTGGAGAGAAAAACATTTCAGGTTGAAGCCCATTTGGAGTGCACATCCACTCCCGTCACCCACTCCACAAAGGCTATCAGTGAACCAGAGACCACTTGCAAATATTCAATTGTTTCATGGTTACCATCACTGATATTTAGTAGGATTTGAGCTCATGTCTCTGGAGAAATACTTCTGGGCTTTGGTTATCAGTCCAGTAAATGACTTGCTATGTCTGGGAGAATGGGCATGAAGGTGATAAACTGAGCAGCCGAGAAGATGCCAGTCAAAGATTCTGTAAAGGAGAATATGTGAGGTGGGGTTCAGTTTGTTTGTATCATTCAGTCAGTTAGGTCCAAGTGCATTGAATGTTGTGAGGAGACATTTGACATCTCCGTCTCTCAACTCTGTTCTGCTACTACTCCTTTCAGGCACAGTCTGAGCACATCACAGACTTCTGGAATTAACACCAACATTAGCAATTTCAGATAAACAGCAACTTCAGTCTTTAGAACATAGATCAGTACAGCACAGGAACAGGCCCTTCGGCCCATGGTATCTGTGCCGACCAGGATGCCAATCTAAACCCATCCCATCTGCCTGCACACGGTCCATATCCCTCCATTCCCTGCCTGATCAAGTGCCTGTCTAAATGCCTCCCAAATGACGTTATCTTATCTGCTCCCACCACCTCCCCTGGCAGCGTGTTCCGAGCACCCACCACCCTCTGTGTAACAAAACTTGCCTCACACATCTCCTTTAAACTTTCCCCCTCTCACCTTAAAGCTATGCCCTCCAGTATTTGACATTTCTACCCTGGGAAAAAGACTCTATCTGCCCTATCTATACCACTCATAATTGTACACCTCACATTTCCAGCATTTTTTTCTTCCTGACAGTTCTTCATTGTCTCCCATTTACCTTTCGACTGTTAGCGGCAGTGCCTTCACCACGTGACTCTGTCACCCCATGTCATTTATTCTCTCCTGCCTTCCACCTTCTCTCCTGTCCTCTGCTCCCCTCTCCACTTTAACTTTTCTGACGAAAGGTCAGTGTTAACGCTGTTCCTCTCCACAGATGCTACTTGTCCTGCCGTCCATCTCCAGCATTGCTTCAGTACTCTGTCCACCTCCTCGTTGAATGCTGCGGCCACCTCAGTGCTCCGAGTCGGTTGCCAGCTGAAGGAAGTTCATTACTGGGAGCTGCCCACACATCTGGGAAACTGCCCACAGATGTAAAAACTGGCTGCAGTCCTTCATGATTGCAGTTCCCTGCACACTTTGTATCTATTGACGAAGAGTGATCATTGTCACTCATTATTATGATCATTATGATCAGTGATCATAAGAGCTTAAGAGCCGCAAGGTAATGATGCAGCTCTATAAAACTCTGGTTAGACCACCCTTGGAGTATTGTGTCCAGTTCTGGTCGCCTCATTATAGGAAGGATGTGGAAGCGTTGGAAAGGGTGCAGAGGAGATTTACCAGGATGCTGCCTGGTTTAGAGAGTATGCATTATGAGGAGAGACTAAGGGAGCTGGGGCTTTACTCATTGGAGAGAAGGAGGATGAGGGGAGACATGACAGAGGTGTAAAAAATATTGAGAGGAATAGATAGAGTGGACAGCCAGCGTCTCTTTCCCAGGGCACCAATGCTCAATACAAGGGCATGGCTTTAAAGTAATGGGTGGGAAGTTCAAGGGAGATATCAGAGGAAGGTTTTTTACCCAGAGGGTGGTTGGAGCATGGAATGTGCTGCCTGGGGTGGTGGTGGAGGCAAGTTTAAAGGTCAGCACAACATTGTGGGCTGAAGGGCCTGTATTGTGCTGTACTGTTCTATGTTCTATGTATTATAAAGCTCTGGCTAAGCCGCATCCGGAGAATTGCATTCAGTTCAGGTTGCCCCTTTATAGGAAGGATGTGGAGGCTTTGGAGAGGGTGCAGAAGAGGTTCACCAGGATGCTGCCAGGATTTGAGGGCATGTGCTATAAGGAGAGGTTGGACAAACTTGGGCTGTTTTCTCTGGAATGGCAGATGCTGAGGAGAGACCTGATGGAAATTTATAAAATGATGAGAGGCATAGACAGAGTAGACAGCCAGTGTCTTTTTCCCAGGGTTGAAATGTCTAATACTAGAGGGCGTGCATTTAAGGTGAGAGGGGGAAAGTTCAAAGGAGATGTGCAGGGCAAGTTTTTTACACGGAGAGTGGTGGGTGCTTGGAATACGCTGCCAGGGGAGGTGGTAGAACAAAAACGATAGAGGAGTTTAAGAGGCTCTCAGATAGGCACATGAATATGCAGAGAATGGAGGCATATGGACCATGTGCAGACAGAAGGGTTTAGCTTAATTAGGTGTCATTAGCTTAATTAGTTCAGCACAGCATCATGGGCTGAATGGCCTGTTCCTGTGCTGTACTGTTCTATTGATTACTTGCTTCAGCACAGAAAGAGGCCATTCAGCCCATCTGGTCCAAGCCAGCAGAGTAATCCCACATCCTATTCCCCCCTCCCTATTTTCTGTATCTCTGAAACTTGGTCTCTCTCACACATGCCTAGCAACCCTCCCCCAATTCTCCTTCAAACCAGGCACATTCAGCAGTAACCAGTTAACCAACCAGTACGCCTTTGGGATGTGGGAGGTAAACAGAGCTCCCGGGGGAAGCTCACGCATCACAGGGAGAAAGTGCAAACTCCACGCAAACGGCACCCAAGGTCATGATTGAACTCTAGTTATTGGATCTACGAGGCAGCAGTGCTAATCGCTGCATCATTTTGCCATGGTCAGACAGGGTTAATTTGCATTGGTCTCAGGACTACGTTCACTCTTATTGGCGGATCTTCCCCCAGCAACACAAAAGATAGTTCCAAGCACTGGCTTCTCCAGGGAAGATCATTCTTCTTGACCAAAGCAGCACCTTCTTACACAAGGGACTTTGCTCTTGAGACCACCGCATTGTGTCTCTCCTCACAACAAGTGTACAGACTGTCTCTCGGCTTCCAGAAGTTTGCAGGCAATCATTCCCCCATCTCCGGACCCCTCTCTCCAATTTGTCTGAGAGATTTCTCTAAGTAAAGTCATCAGCCACTAGAGGTCTGATGAAGGCACTTCAGTGGGGGTTGAGCAAGTGCCAAAGGGGAAGGGGATTATGGATATTTTCACACACAGATCCTCACGGGAATACGTCGGGAATACACGAGAGATCCGGCAACAAAACAGCACAGTGCTCTCTCGCAGCTCCTGCAGGTAGGGTTTGATCCTGACCCCCAGTGCCATCTGCGTGGAGTATGCGTGTTCTCCCTGTGAACCCGTGGGTTTTCCCCGAGTACCCCAGCTTGTTATCACATCGCAAAGACCCGCAGGTTGGTGGGTTAATTGGCCGCTGTAAATTGCCCCTCGTGTGTGGGTGAGTGGTGGAACCTAGGGGGGGTTGGGGGGGAAAATAAAATGGGATTGGTGAAAAATGGGTGCTTAATGGTTGGTGCAGTCTCGGTGGGCTGAAGGGCCTGTTTCCGTGCTGGATGACTCTGTATACAGTGAAAAGCTTTTGTTCAGGTGCCATCCAAACAGATCATTCCATACATAAGTAATTTGGGGGAGTACAAAAGGGAAAAATCAGGATGCAGGTAGCAGTGTTATGATTACAGAGAAGGTGCAGTGCCCGTTAACCTGGTGCGAGAAACAAGGGCCAAGCAAAGGAAGGAGACCTTTCCCAAGAGCCAACCTGCACTCTGAGACCCGAAATATTTTAACCTCGGTCCTCACTGGAATCTGATTCATATATCGTCCTTTTGCCCTCCTCCCACTGACCCGACACTCCTCACTCACCTTCACCCAATCTCCCTCAACTCGCCCAAACTCCATCCACTATCTCACCCTCCATCCACTCACCTGTCACACACTGGTCCTCAACTCACTGAACCACCCTCAACTCATTCACCACCCACCGGCCCTCACTCACTTCCCCTCCACCCAATCCCTCTTAACCCACACAACCTCCCTCCACCCTCTCACCCCATCCTCCCTCCACTCACTAACACCCCATCTTCCCTCCACCCTCTCACCCCATCCTCCCTCCACTCACTAACACCCCATCCTCCCTCCACCCTCTCACCCCATCCTCCCTCCACTCCCTCAACAAACCCAGCCTCGCTCCACTTTCCTCTTCTTCCGCACCCTCCCTCCTCTCACCCATCACGCAGTCTACCTCAGCCTTCTCCAGCCTCTTTTCACTCTATAACCTCCCTCCTCTCATTTGTCTGCCTCCCTTCACTCAATCACCTCCCCTCCACCTACTGTGCGTCAACAGACCCAGTCTCCCTCCTCTCTCTCCCTCAACCTACCTCAACTTGCCCACCCTCCCTATATTCACCCCGCCTCCTTCCACCCACCCACTGTCCCTCTTCCCTCCATTGTCCTCGACTGGGAGAGGGTATCTCCCTGTTACCCTTTCTCCAGCCCATTCACTCCATATCCTCTTTCTATTGGCCTCTAAATGTCCAGCAACCTCCAGTCTCCAGAACTCTCTGGATTCATCTAAACTTACTTAGCAACTGTTCCTGTGTGACAGCCGTCAATGGTCCTGACTCAACCCAAGACCCTCTCCTTCTGACAGCATCTGGATTAGAGGGTATGTGCTATCAGGAAAGGCTGGGCAAACTTGGGCTTTTTTCTCTGGAGCGGTGGAGGCTGAGGGGGGATCTGTTGGACGTGTATAAAATTATGGAGGGACATAGATAGGGTGGCCAAGCAATATCTTTTTTCCCATTATTGAACGATCCAATACCAGAGGGCATGCATTTAAGGTGAGAGGGGGCAGGATCAGAACAGATGTGAGGGGTACGTTTTTCACTCAGAGTGGTGGATGCCTGGAATGTGTTGCCTGATTGGTGGAGGTAAATTCATTGGGGGCTTTTAAGAGGGGCTTGGATGGGCACATGAATGAGAGGAAAATGGAGGGATATGGGCTTTCTGTAGGTAGAACATAGAATACCACAGCACAGTACAGGCCCTTCGGCCCACAGTGTTGTGCTGACATTTTATCCTGCTCTATTTATCTAACCCTTCCCTCCCACATAGCCCCCCATTTTTCTATCATTCATGTGTCTATCTAAGAGTCTCTTAAGCACATGAATAGGAGGGATTAGCTATGTCGGCGCAACATTGTGGGCCGAAGGGCCTGTTCTGTGCTGTACTGTTCTATGTTCACCACCACCCCCCCCCCCCCCCCCACTGACATTCTTCTAATTCACTTTTCCAAACGGTTCTTATCTCCCAGCTCTCGGTTGTTTTCCGATACTGTCAGAGGGTCTGCCTGCATCAGTGCTGATGTGACAGCCCCAGATGAGGTGCCCTCCTCCCTGCCGCCAACACCCCCGGGAGCCTAGTCACTCAGCTAACCGCTGCTTATTGCTTCCTTGATGGGTGTCATGAGGGTTAGACTGCAGCGTCTCAAGGAGAGGCTATTTGTTACAGCCGTATATTTTGCAGCAGAAACTTCATATGTGGTCATCCTTGGTAATTGTACTGACAAGATTTATGTTATGAAATTTTTGCACTCAGCAATGTTAAAACAAGCCATTAGTTAGCTATTTATAATGGAAAAATAATGTTGTAAATTATGCTGTGTTCATAAATCTAATGTGTTCAATTTTCAATAATTATTTTTATTCTCAAGTAAGGTTTGGTTTCAGCTGTGGCTCATTTGGGTGACAACCTTACCTCAGTCCTAGGGGTCCAAGTACTGCCTCAGCAGGAGAATCAAATGTGCACTCAGGCAGGGTGGGACTGTGTTTCAGGTGGCCTTCCTTCTGCCTTCTCGGGCGCACAGAAAAAAAATCCCAAGGTGCGATTTCCCAGGAGAGCAGGAGGGTTCTTCCTGCTGACCTGATCTAATCATGACCCACATCGTAAACTTAACATCAGGTCATCCTCATGCTTTGGCTTGTGGGATCTTGCTGTGCACACGCTCACCAGCCCCATTTCTCTCCTCTACCAGTGACCACACTTCAGATGCACTTAATGATCTGTGAAACGCTTTCGGGGGGGGGGGGGGGGTTGCAGTGATTGAGGAAGTGAAAGGTGCTACAGGAATGCCCATTCTTTGGTTTGTCAAGCGAGGGTTCATCTGTGTCTCGAGAAAGGGGACATGTTTCCTTTCCATTGGGAAAACTCTGCCCTTAATCGGGGGAGGTCACTTATCGGAAGACTGGGCAGGCTTTCTAGTTGTTCCTGATGCAGGTTCTCGACCTGATCTGTCGACAATTCCTTTCCCTCCACAGATGCTGCTCGACCCGCCGAGTTCCTCCAGCAGCATGTTTTTTGCTCTGTGTTTCCAATTATTCCTCTCGGCCGTAGACAGATCGGGCAGGTGTTTATATTCTTCTGAACCTTTAGATGACTTCTCGCCATCTGTCTCAATCTGTCTCCTGGTCCATTGTGTGTCACTCTGACTCATGCTAATCTCCAACAAGGTTAATCCACAATTTGAAAGATCAAAGGTTCTAACTTGAGCATGAGGAACTAGGCTGGGACTCCAGAGGAATACTGAGGACCAGGTTCAGATGGATGTTAAAGATCCCATGACTTCACACAACCAAGCCCTCTACAGCACAGGAAGGAGGCAATTCTACCCAATATACTAACCCTTTGCTGCACTGGCCAACATTCATCCCTCTAGATCACCACCAGAAAGGAGATGATTAATGTTACACCAGTTGGCTGTAGTGTCAGACACAACCCTTCCTTACAAGGAGTTTGCTGTATGTCAACTGCTTTGCAATCATACTGTGAGGTTGTGCTCCAGGGCCACATGAATTCATTGTTTCCGGGCACCCTGTCTACACACTGCTGAGCATTGAGGCAAATTCTCTGACACTGGGCAGGTCTTGCTTTCCTTTATATTCTTTCTCACTATTTCCTTTCCTTTTCCCTTGAAGGAATCAAGCGCCTGTTGAGCTCATGAATTGGCTCCCAAGCAATGCCCATTAGTCCGTCAGCATCAGGACTCATCAGGCTCTGCTTTTCCCTTGTACTACCTCAGAGTACTTTATGTTTTGAAATGAGGGACAACGGACTAGAGATGTTGGAATCTAGATGTAAAAACAACAAGATGCTGGAGGAACTCAGCAGATCAGGCAGCATCTGTGGAGAAAAGCAGATAGTCAACATTTTGGGTCAGGACCCTTCCTCAGTCCCTCAGAAGAGTCCTGACCCAAAATGTTGATCAGTGCAGGCAGACAACAAGGTAGATTGTAAGGTCAAGGGTCCATCTTATCATACTAGGAAACCATTCAATAGTTTTATAACAGTGGGATAGAAGCTATCCTTGAGCCTGGTGGTACATGCTTTCAGGCTTTTGTATCTTCTGTGCAATGGGAGAGGGGAAAAGAGAGAATGACCTGGGTGGGTGGGGTCTTTGATTATGTTGGCTGCCTTACCAAGGCAGCAAGAAGTATAGACAAGAGTCCATGGAGGGGAGGCTGGTTTCCATGACGCGCTGGGCTGTGTCCACAACTCTCTGCAGTTTCTTGCAGTCACAGGCAGAGCAGTTGCCATACCAAGCCATGATGCATCCAATTAGGATGCTTTCTATAGTGCAGTGATAAAAATTGTTGAGGGTGAATGGGGACATGCCAAATTTCTTCAGCCTCCTGAGGAAGTAGAGGCACTGGCGAGCTTTCTAGGCCATGGTGTCTACGTGTTTGGACCAGGACAGGCTATTGGTGATGTTTACTCCAAGGAACTCGAAACTCTCAACCCTCAGGAAGTTTCTGATCCGTACTGACTGTGGTCTCCTGGAGAGGAAGTCGAGGATCCAATTGCAGAGGGAGGTACAGAGGCCCAGGTCTTGGAGCTTGACAACAAGTTGTGAAGGGCTGATGGTGTTGAACGCCGAGCTGTAATCAATGAACAACGGGTGATCTAGAGCAGAGTGGAGATCCAGCAAGATAGTGTCTGCTGTAGACCTATTGTGGCAAGAAGCAAATTAAAGCAGGTCCAGGTCCTTTCTGAGGCAGGAGTTGACTCAAGCCAGAACCAAACTCTCGAAGCACTCCATCACCCTGGGTATAAGCGCTACCGAGTGGTAGTCCATGAGGCAGATCACCCTGCTCTTCTTGGCACTGGTACAATTGATGGCATCTTGAAGCAGGTGGGAACCTCAGACCACAGAAGGGAGAGGTTGAAGATGCCCCTGAAAACTCCAGCCAGTTGGCCAGCGCAGGATTTTAGCCCTTGACCAGATACGCTGTCAGGGCCTTGCGAGGGTTCCCCCTTCTGCAGGATGTTCTGACGCCAGCCTCCGAGACTGAGATCACAGGGATGTCGGGTGCTGTGGGGACTCACACAGGTGTGTCATCGTTCTCCCTCTCAGAGCCTGCATAAAAGGCACTGAGCTCATCAGGGAGTGATGCATCACTGCCGTTCTTGCGTTTCGATTTCACCTTGTAGGAGGTGAGTCCCGCCACAGTTGTCGAGCGTCCGCTTGTGTTTCCTGCTTCAACCGGAATTGCCTCTGCGCTCTCACTTTCTGCTAGGTAGTGATCACACCACTCCCTTCCCCTGCTTTCCAACTCGTGGCACTAACAGAAATAGAATGACTCTCATTTTGATAACGCTTTTCACAGCTTCATGACATCTCAAAGTGCTACAGACTGCAGCGCAGTGCAGTACAGTGAAGGTGCCTCGCCTATTAGATGAGATGTTAACCTGTGCCCCTGCCTGCACCATTAAGTTGGATGTAGAGGAGAGTATTCGTGGTCTTTTAACCAATATTAACCCCTCAATGAAGATCACTTAAATTGATTGTGAAAGCTTCCTGATGCACATATTGGCACCGAGGCTTCCTACTTTACACCAGTGGCAGCCCAGATTACCAACTGAGGCCAAGAGGGATTAGTACCTAAACTCTGTCGGGGCCAGAAGAAGTTATCTAACCTGCTCCTGGCTATAACCCCAAACCAGAGCAGCAAAATGCCAAGACCTGGATTTGAACCAGGGCCGTTGCAAGGTGTGTGGCTCAGCTGGGGACACTGAGGGGTTTCTGTGAAGGCCTTTTCAACAGAAAATGCATCGTTCATGCAAATATAGAATCATATAGAATCATAGAACAGTACAGCACAATACAGGCCCTTCGTCCCACAATGTTGTGCCAACCTTTAAACCTCGCCTAAGAATATCTAACCCCTTCCTACCATCTTTTTTAAATTCCTCCATATGCTTATCTAGCAATCTCTTGAATTTGACCAATGTACCTGCCTCCACCACCACCCCAGGCAGCACATTCCATGCCCCAACCACTCTCTGGGTAAAAAACCTGCCATCCAGGTTACTTGCTGTTCCATTACGTCACATTTCAGTGATTCAAGGAGTCACACCAACATTTTTCAATATCCCCCATTTATAAAACATTCTGCTTCACTAGATTTTCCTCCAAGGTGCATGACCAACATCTTTCCACAAGTTTTGCCTGCCACGTCCTCACCAATTCTTTCAGCCGGTCTATACCCTCTGAAGTCTCTCTGCATCTTCCTCCCAGCTCCCACAGCCCACAATGTTTCACAAATCATTTTTCTTCTGTTCACCAATTACATTTCATTTAACAACTTAATTGAGTCATTTTTACAGAACGTCACTGTGGTGCAAAAATATTTTCTCCCTTCCCAAACAAAAATGATTTGCCAAACACTTCTTGCAGAAGACACTGGTTTCCTTTAAAGTGACTTCAGCTATGCAGCCATTCATCTCACTTCAGTCCATCTAATCAGCCATTCAGAGATACTGTGTGTTTCACTCCCAAGTGAATATAGGTCACAGTTGCTATTAAGATCACTGAAGCATATGCTGTCTATGTGAGAGGTAATTTGGTAGATCTTGCCAGACTCTTTTACAAGCCTGCCCTTGAATTGACTTCAGATTAATTACATCTTTTTGAGAGAGAAGAATATATTCTGGACTTGATTATAATGGATTTACACAAATATTTCATTAGTTTAATTTTCCAATAGGCCATATTTCAAAGCACTCAAGTGTGAGTTTTACATGGTTTCTCTGGTGAGGAAGGACTTGGATTTCTCTAGCCCTTTCACAACTCAGGAAGTCATTTTTTTATTATTATCTTTGTTGAAATGTGGGAAAGCTACAGTAATATTCACACAGCAAACTATTATATATCAGGCGTATATACAACACAGAAGACCGTTCAATCCATCCTGTGCCCACTGTCCAAAATGGACATTAGAATAATCCTGCTTCCCTCTCTTGGTCCGTAGTTCTGCAAGTTACTAGCTTGGATGGGGCATCTTGGTTGGCTTGGACCAGTTGGGCCGACGAGCCTGTTTCCGTGCTGTATGACTCCGTGATACAGCAGTTCGAGGGCTCATCCAAGTACTTCAAACATGGCACGGGTTTCTGCCTCTTCACCCTCGCAGGTTCCAAACCCCTACTGCTCATTGAGTGAAAAATCTTTCCTCCCATCAATCATCTTAAATGTATACCCCAATAAAAAGATCCAAGGAGATCACATCCAGGTAATTTGGTTTTTGTCATATGGGCTAAAGGATAAATGTTGATCAGGAAACACACAAGAAAACAGGAGCAAGAGTAGGCCCCTCAAACCTGCCCTGCCCTTCAACATGGCTGATCCACCTCAGGCCTCAGCTTCTCTTCCAGGCCATTCCCCCAGAGCCCACAATTCCCTGATCTTTCAAAGATTTAATTGCCTCCCCTCATATGCCTCCAGTGACCCAGCCACCACAACTGATAAAGGTTGAGATCATGAGGGGCATAGACAGGGTGAAAGCACACAGTCGTATTCCCAGGGAAGGCATGCTCAGAACAAGAGGGCGTAATTTTAAGATCAGAGGCGAGAGATTTAAAAGATTTAGAAGGGACATCAGGGGCAACTTCAAGCAAAGGGTGGTGCTATTTGGAATGAGCTGCCAGAGCTGTATAAATAAGGTTTTTAAAAAAGTTTAAAGTTTAAAAAAATAGTGGTTGAGGCGGGCACATTAGCAATGTTTAAAAGCCATCTAGATAAGTATTATCTATTATGTATTATCATTTTATCCTGCTCTAATATCTATCTAACCCTTCCCTCCCACATAGCCCTCCATTTTTCTATCATTCATGTGTCTATCTAAGAGTCTCTCAAATGCCCCTAATGTATCTGCCCCCACAATCTCTGCAGGCAGTGCGTTCCACACACCCACCACTCTTTGTGTAAAAAACTTACCCCTGGCATCCCCCTTATACCTTCCTCCAATCACCTTAAAATTATACCCCTCGTGTGAGCCATTTTCACCCTGGGAAAAAGTCTCTCTGACTTGATCCACTCGATCTATGCCTCTTATCATCTTATGCACCTCTATCAAGTCTCCTCTCATCCTCCTTCTCTTCAAAGAGAAAAGCCCTAGCTCACTCAACCTATCCTCATAAGACATGCTCTCCAATCCAGGCAGCATCCTGGTAAATCTCATCTGTTCCCTCTCTAAAGCTTCCACATCCTTCCTATAATGAGGCAACCAGAACTGAACACAATACTCCAAGTGTGGTCTAACCAGAGTTCTATAGAGCTGCAACATTACCTCGCGGCTCTTGAACTCAATACCCCGACTAATGAAGGCCAACACACCATATGCCTTCTCTCTCCAAGCTGTATGACTCTTTGACTCGTCGAGGAAGAGAATTCCGGAAAATCTTAGAAACAGTCAGGAGGTCAAGTAGCATCTGTGGAAAGACTTAGTTAACATCGAAGACTGAAGACATTCAGATCAAAGACCCTTTGTTTTATCTGAAACCTTAACTCTGTTTCGCCGTCCACAGATGCTGCCTGACCTGCTGAGTGTTTCCAGCATTTTCTGTCTTCTAATTTCAGATTTCCATCATCTGCGGAGTTTTATTTTGATTTTCATTAGCCTTTGACAACACTGCGTCAGTCAAGGAGTGGGGTGTTGGAGCAGGTTATGTGGCTCACAGCAGCAGCCTATTGTCCTCCAAAGTCGGTTTGCTCAGATAAAAGTGTTCAAGGAGCAGAAGAAGGAGAAACTACAGCCACTTCTCCCCAGTAGAAGCAGGGTAATTTCTACAGGAAAACCCAGTGAAGGGAGGATGGTCATACATACAGTAAATCACATGTATAATGTTGAGCACAGACACTCACAGCTATGTGGGTGTTAGGGACATAACTCAACCCTCTGCATTTTGGCTGGCTTTATATCAGCAGCCTCTGATAAAAGTGCCCAAGCTCGGAAAGGAATTGAGAGCCATGGAGAACCAGCACAGAAGAGGAGCTGAGGCCAGCATAAATTAGCCATATTGAATAGCGAGGCAGGCTTGAGGGGCTGAGTGGCCTACCCCTGCTGCTATTCTCTTGTGCTCTTGTGTTCTCTTCTCCTGGGCAAGCGGTTCCGCCTGTGATGAAGGACTCAAAGCGGTTGAAGGCTGTAGTGGTCTGGAGACCAGCATTCATAAACGCCTAGTGGTAGACTGATGGACAAGCGTTGACTCCCTTGTCCCCACTCTCCAGAACTGCCAGGTGTACGTGAGTTTTGGCCACACGGTGAATTCTTATCTTCCAATCCAAGTTTCTTCCCAGAGCTGTTTCCCAATCGGTGGTATCCTTTAACAGAAAAGTATTTATCTCTGTTTCACTTTATGTAAGCTGGGAGAGTGCAGAATAGATTCCTAAGGATATTACCAGGTCTGAAGGGCTTGGTCAGGAGAGACTATGAAATCGTGAGGGGCATAGATAAGGTGGATGGTCACATTCTTTTTCCCAGGGTAGGGGAGTCTAAAACTAGAGGGCATAGGTTTAAGATGAGAGGGGGAAGATTTAAAAGGGACCCGAGAGGAAATATTTCCATGCAGAGGGTGATGAGTATGTGGAACGAGCTGCCAGAGGAAGGTGCAGAGGCGGGTACAATTACAACATTTAAAAGACATTTAGACAGATGCATGGATAGAAAAGGTTTAGAGGGATATGGGGCAAACACAGACACATGGGAATAGCTTGGGCAGACAACTTGTTCCTGTTTCTGAACTGTCTAACTCTATGACTCCATGTATGTGTGTTGTCAGTGCAGGATGTTAAACCTGGGCATTAGCAGAACATATAAGATAAGATTTCTTTATTAGTCACATGTACATCAAAACACACAGTGAAATGGATCTTCAGCGTAGAGTGTCCTGGGGACAGCCCGCAAGTGTCGCCACGCTTCCGGCGCCAACATAGCATGCCCACAGCTTCTTAGCCCATAGATCTTTGGAACGTGGGAGGAAACCGGAGCACCCGGAGGAAACCCACGCAGTCACACGGGGAGAACGTATAAACTCCTTACAGACAGAGCGGCCGGAATTGAACACGGGTCGCTGGCGCTGTAATAGCGTTGTGCTAACCGCTACACTATCGTGTGTAGGGATCCTACCCAGGATCCGAGGAAGACTAAATCGATCCAAGTGAGTTGTGAAGTGGATTTAAAAGGTTTGCACAGAGGGGCCCTCAGTTTGATTGGGTTTGGTGTTGGAAAGTGGGTGATACTGACTTAGTGGCCAGTTTTGCATCACTTGCCTGTGACTACCTTGGACATGAAAACCAGGAGAGAACTACAACGAGAGGCTGAATCAATACCACCTGCTCCACACCGTTAGCCCAAGTCAGCGACATCTGGGAACGTGCTGGAAGTCTGGGAGTGACTCTTTCTCTCTCGTTCCTCACGGAATGAGGAATTTCCATCAGACGCATTTCAGGGAGTAACTGGAAAAAGACAAGAAACTGCAGATGCTGGAAACTGAAAGCAGGACCAGAATACGCTGCAAACAGAAAGACACACCTGCATTTCCACAGCGTCCTTCGCACCTCTTTCCATAAATTCCCAATAAAATGAAGCCACTAAAATGCAGTCACCGTTGTAGAAAATGCAGCAGCCAATTTGCGCACAGCAAGCTCCCACAAACAGTGGCGTCAAACTGACCAATCTGTTGATTGAGGAGAAGCACCAGCCAGGATGTCAGGGGCTGCTTCCTGCTGCTCTTCACGTCCGCGTGTCTCATCGCAAGGGACTCAGCAGGTGGGGCAGGAACGGGCGGGACGCCCCTTTTCACCAGCTGATCTGTTTACCTCCCCTCTACCCCCGGCGATGTTACGGCGTTTTCTCTGTTCAGTGACCAACTCAGTTTTCACTCAGCACAGAAAATCCTTACAAGACTGAAGCTGAATGAGCACTTGAATATTTCTTTCACAGAGAGCTATAAAGTCCTGGAGTTATACTGCACGGTGCAACTCAACAATACTGACCAAGGTGCCCACCTGAGCTAGTCCCATGTGTCTGCGTTTGGCACATATCCCTCTCAACCTTCCCTATCCATGTACCTGTCCAAGTGTCTTTTAAATGTCATAATTGTACCCGCCTCTACCACCTCCTCTGGCAGCTCGTTCCACAGACCCACCACCCTCTGTGTGAAAAACTTGCCCCCTCAGGTCCCCTTTAAGTCTCTCCCCTCTCACCTTAAACCTCTGCCCTCGAGTTTTTGATACCCTTTCCCTGGGAAAAGTGCTGTGGACCAAGTGCTGGGCAATGGGGTTAATGCAGAAGGGTGCCCACTGGTCGGTATGGATGAGTTGGGCCGAATGGCCTGTTTCTGTGTTGTACCACTCTAAGATGGAAATCAGACCCAAACCAAAGAAACAGAGGAACTAAAGCTATTAAGCCTTTCGCAACCCCCACCCCATTGTTAGCAAATATTGTTGAGGGTCTCCTCAGGTATTATCCCCCTCCCCATCAAATCAGAAAACATCAACTCTTTGTTCAAGAAAGGCCCTAAGAAAAAGCAGGGAAATTATAGGCCTGTGAGCCTGAGGTCATTCATGAGTAATTTATTGGAAGGTATCCCGAGGGACAGAATATATATGTATTTGGATAGACAGGGCCTGATTAGGGATAGTCAGCATGGCTTCTTGCATGGTAGGTCATGTCTGACCAATCTTATGGAGTTTCTCAAGAAGGTCGATGAGGGAAAGGCAGGGGATGTTGTCTACATGGACTTCAGCAAGGCCTTTGACAAAGTCCCACATGGGGGACTGGTCCAGAGGTTAAGTCGCTTGACATTCAGGATGAAGTAGCCAATTGGATTCAACGTTAGCTTAGCAGGAGAAGCCAGAAGCCAGAAATTGGTATAAGATGGTTGTCTCCCTGACTGGAAGCCTGTGATTAGTGGTGTGCCGCAGGGATCAGTGCTGGGTCTGTTGTTGTTTATCATCTATATGAATGATTTAGATGATAATGTGGTAAACTGGATCAGCAAATTTGCAGACAACACCATGACTGGGGGTGTAGTGGACAGCGAGGAAGGTTATCAAAGCTTGCAGCATGACTTTGATCAGCTCGGAAAATGAGCTAAAAAATAGCAGATGGAATTTAATGCAGACAAGTGTGAGGTGTTGCACTTTGGGAGGACAAACCAGGGTAGGATTTACACAGTGAATGACAGGGCTCTGAGGTGTGTGGTAGAACAAAGGGATCTGGGAATACAGATCCATAATTCCTTGAAAGTGGCATCACAGGTAGATAGGGTCATAAAGAGAGCTTTTGGCACTTTGGCCTTCATAAATCAGGGTATTGAGTACAGGAGTTGGGATGTTTAGCTAAAGTTGTACAAGACGTTGGTGAGGCTGAACTTAGAGTATTGTGTGCAGTTCTGGTCACCTACCTACAGGAAAATTATCAATAAGCTTGAAAGAGTGCAGAGAAAATTTACAAGGATGTTGCCAGGACTTGAGGACCTGAGTTATAGGGAAAGGTTGAATAGGTTAGGACTTTATTCCCTGGAGCGCAGGAGAATGAGGGGAGAATTTATAGAGGATTTGGTAGAGGTATTATGAGGGGTATAGATAGGGTGAACGCATGCAGGCTTTTTCCCTTAAGGTTGGGTGAGACTAGAATTAGAGGACATAGGTTTAGGGTGAAAGGTGAAATATATAAGGGGGATCTGAGGGGAAACCTTCACCCAGAGGGTGGTGCGAGTGTGGAACGAGCTGCCAGCGGAAGTGGTGGATGAGGGTTTAGTTGTAACATTTAACTATATTTCCCTCAACTTGCCCTAATGACATTATGTTATCTTTGCTTATTGTGTTGTGTAAGTTATGCATAATTTATGTTAATTTAAGTTTATGTAAGTTATGTTTGCCATGTTTGTAATGTGCTTTGCTGCTGTTGCATTTCATGGCATTTATACCCTGGGGATGTACAGTATGCTCATGACAATACACTTGAACTAATAAATACAACAATAGATATGCAACGAGTGCAAAGCAACAGAATGGTCCAAAGGCTGTCGTGCAATCTGAAGTAGTGCAAAAGGAAATGCTAAAGTGGTAATGACAGAATAACCCAGAGGGGTAGAGTTAGGAGTCCGAGAACGAGGCAGCACTACCGGGAAGGGGATGTGAAGAGGTGACTGGTTCAGAAGTCTGATCGCAGTGGGGAAGAAGCTCTTGTTGAGTCTGGTCATCCGGGCTTTCGAGCTCCTGTATCTTCTCCCAGAAGGTAGAAGAGAGAGAAGGTAATGGCCAGGATGGCAGGCGTCCTTGACGATACCGTTAGCCTTCCTGAGGCAATGCACAGTGAAGCTGGACTGGATGGAGGGAAGTGACGAGCCTGTGATGGACTGGGCAGTGTTCACCACTCTCTGCAGGTTCCAACAGTCCAGAGCAGAACAGTTGCCACACCAGGCTGAGATACAACCCGTCAGGATACTTTCTGTGGAGCATCTGTCAAAGTTCGAGAGAATTCCTGTGAACAAGCTGAATATTCTCAGATGCCTAAGAAAGTACATACACATAGCAGTTGAGTCCAATTCGACCCCATTTCTTGGGTGCTGCCATACAGAATATATCATCTGGGTTTATGTATACCGACGGATCAATTCTCAATATCGATGCATTGAGGTTATGGAACTGTATCACCTCATTCAGAACACCAGCACTAGACAACCAGACCAACACCTCAATGGATTATCCTTTACACTGGCTGTGTTCTGTTCTCTGACAGGCAACTACCCTCTGGCAATAAGGTACATCAATATACCACCAACAACCTTTTTTTTAGAATCACAGGATCATACAGCACAGAAGGAAGCCATTCAGCCCATAATGTCTGCACCAGGTCTAGGAGTGAATGATCCAAGTAGTTCCATTTCCCAGCTCCCTTACCGTGGCACTTTTTCTCTGTTATGAACACTGACACAATGAACCATTCTCTGACCCAGTATCTAACCCACCCTTGAGGGAAAGGGAGTTGATGCAAACCCATGCCTTGTTCTGTCTTACCATGGAGACATCACCTCCAAGAGGCTTAAAGAGACTCGTGTGTCCCTTGAATTTAAAAGAGAGCAGAGGTTGGGAGTAAACTGTGTACAGTTTTGTCAGTAGGCTCCCTTCAGGCGAGGTGCAACAGTCGGCATCCTCGGTGTTTCGGAGGGAGCCGAGAAGAGATTCTCTTTGTGCATTTGTTGCATCAACACAGCACAGCCTGCTCAGTCCTCGGTCTGAGATGTAGATTAGAGCCAGGCTCCCCTTTCTATTGGGTTAGGCCTGACGCAGCTGAGGTTCCCTCCTCCCGGGCATTCTCCTCGATGAGTAGCATTTTAATTTCAAGGATTGGAATGCACCAAAAAGTAAATAGGATTACAAACAAACAATCACAGCATTCAAAAATCTCCCAATCAAACCGTGGCAGCCAGCAAACCGTGATCCACAGCAAAGCAATGGAAGCACTGCAAACACCTCCCAAAGCTCTTTGGTTGTTCTGCTGAGTCCTGGGTCAGAGCCTTCACTCCCTCCACCGCCAGCTCTTTGTGGCTGAGTACGGGCCATCCGCATTCCAGGCTGCAGGAGTCCATGCTGAGGGATGCTCTGAAGCTCGGTGCAGCCAATGCAGAGGCTCTGTGGGGAAGGACCAGACACAGGTGTCCTTCTGCTACTGGACATTGAGGGGCTGAGTCTGTTGGGAAGCCCATTAAACAACAGAAGAGTGTATCACCCCAGGGGCCACATGAGCGGCAAAGGTGCTAAGTTAAAAAAAAGTGTGCTAACGTCACTGAATGTACTGACCAAATGACACTAAGAATGTAAAGAGCTTGGCGTTGTTTATTCTTTTGTATATACATTTATTATGAATAAAGTTTATTTTTAAAATGTAAAAAATCTACCGCAGCGACTACCAACACCTCTTCAACAGGATATCCACACCAGGAACGTCTACTGCCTAGAAGGAGAACAGCAGATTCATAAGATCACCGCCACCTGTAAGTGCTCCGCCAGGTCAGACACCATCCCCAGCTTGGAAACTTAAATGTACCTTGGCATTCCCTCATTACCAGGGGTCTGAATCCTGGATCCATCTACCTGACAGGACTGTGGGAGAACGTTCACCACAAGGAACAGAGAGGCTTCAGAAGTGGCTCATCGCCACCTTCACGTGGATCATTAGGGAATGGCAATAGGTGGAGCCTCTCCCGGCAATACACACACATTATGTCCATGATGCAAAACACGATGATGCTGGAGGAACTCAGCAGGCCAGGCAGCATCTGTGGAGAAAAGCAGGCGGTCAACATTTCGGGTCAGGACCCTTCCTCAGGACTCTGCACAGATGCTGCCCTGCCTGCTGAGTTCCTCCAGCATCGTCATGTTTTTCATCTAGATTCCAGCATCTGCAATCCTTTGTTTCCCTCAATGTCCATTCTTAGAGCTTGTTTTTTTAAAATTGTTCTAACCACACTCTCGGCAGCTTCAACTCAAATAGACAGCAAACTAGCTCCCCCAAGTGTAGTTTCTCTTTTTAATTTGTTCAAAGGACATGGTTATCACTGCCAAAGACAGCTCCTGTCTCCCGTTGTCCTTGACCTGATTGTTTTGTTGAGCCATCCCGGAGTCACCCACATTGTCGTCACATGTACTGCAGATAAAAGGCATTAACGAAGGGGTTTTAAAGACTAGTCAACAGTTTCACAGTCACCTTTACCAGTGCAATACAATTCAGTAGGCATTGGTAGATGGCGAAAAAGATGTGAACAAGTCACGTAAATCCTGACTGGAAGCTGCTTCCCTTCAGATTAAAATGAACACCAACAGTTGGAGGTTCTGCAGATGCTGGGATCTGGAGCAACACACTAAGTGCTGGAGGGGCTCAGCAGGCCAGGCAGCATCTGTGGAGGGAAATAAACAGTCAATGTTTTGGGTCGAGACCCTTCATCAGGACTGGAAAGGAAGAGGGCAGAAGCCGGAACAAGAAGGTGGGGGGAGGGGGAGGAGCACAGGCTGACAGGGGACAGGTGAGTCCAGGTGATGGGTGAGTCCAGGTGATGGGTGGGTCCAGGTGATGGGTGGGTCCAGGTGATAGGTGAGTCCAGGTGATAGGTGAGTCCAGGTGATGGGTGAGTCCAGGTGAGGGGTGAGTCCAGGTGATAACCTCGAGGATGGGGTTACGAAATACCTAGAGGCGCAAGGCAAGATAGGTCCTAGCCAACATGGTTTTGTGAAGGGAAGATCCTGCCTGACCAACCTATTGGAGTTTTTTGAAGAAATCACAGGTAGGGTGGATAAGGGAGAGGTAGTAGATGTTGTGTATTTAGACTTTCAAAAGGCCTTCGATAAGGTGCCTCACAAGAGACTGATTAATAAGATGAGAGGTCATGGAATTACGGGTAGGATAACAGAATGGGTGGAGCATTGGCTGGTTGGCAGGAAGCAGAGTGGAAATAAAAGGATCTAGTTCTGGTTGGCTACCGGTTACTAGTGGTGTGCCACAGGGGTCGGTGTTGGGGCCGCTCCTTTTCACCTTGTACATTAATGATTTGGATGATGGAATAAATGGTTTCGTGGCTAAGTTTGCGGATGACACCAAGATAGGTGGAGGAATAGGGAGTATTGAGGAGATAGGAAGGTTGCAGAGAGACCTAGACAGTTTAGGAGAATGGGCAAGGAAATGGCAGATGAGATTCAATGTTGAGAAATGTGCAGTTGTACACTTTGGAAGCAGAAATAAGCGGGCAGTTTATTATCTAGAAGGAGAGAAAATTCAAAGTACGGAGGTACAAAGGGACTTGGGGGTAATCGTGCAGGATACCTTAAAGGTTAACCACCAGGTCAGATTGGTGGTAAAGAAAGCGAATGCTATGTTGGCATTCATTTCGAGAGGTATAGTGTATAAAAGTAAGGAAGTGTTGATGAGGCTCTACGGGGCACTAATGAGGCCTCATTTGGAATACTGTGCGCAGTTTTGGGCCCCACATCTTAGGAAGGATGTGCTGACATTGGAGAGGGTTCAGAGGAGATTTACGAGGATGATTCCAGGAATGGAAGGGCTTACGTATGATGAGTGTTTATCGGCTCTTGGACTGTACTCACTGGAGTACAGAAGAATGAGAGGGGACTTCATAGCGACATTTAAAATGTTGATAGGAAAGGTCAGAGTAGATGTGGCTGGGCTGTTTCCCTTGGTGGGTGAGTCCAGGACCAGAGGGCACAATCTTAGAATTAGAGGGGACAGCTTCAAAACAGAGATGAGGAGAAATTTCTTTAGCCAGAGGGTGGTGAATTTGTGGAACTCCTTGCCACATACAGCAGTGGAGGCCAGATCAGTGGGGGCGTTCAAGGAGGAGATAGATAGATATCTAAATAGTCAGGGTATCAAGGGATATGGGGATAAGGCCGGAAATTGGGATTAGAATAGGTTTTTTTCTCCTTCTTCCCCCCCCCCACCCCACCAATTCCCTATTTCTCATTTCTTTTTTTCCCTTTTCCTTGGAGTAGACTCGATGGGCCGAATGGCCTGCTTCTGCTCCCTTGTCTTGTGATCTTGTGATCTTGTGAGTTCAGGTGAGAGGGGGAGCCTCCTAGTTGGGGGAGGGGGGGAGATGTAAGAAGCTGAGAGGTGATTGGTAGAACAGGCAAAGAGCTGAAGAAGAAGGAATCTGATAGGAGAGGGCACTGGACCGGAAACCACCTTTAATGCCAAATTTTTTTAAACCTTTCTTAATGGTTTAAACAACCGGTTTGCAGATTGAGGAAAGTAACACTGAGCCGGACACTGCTTTTCACTTACTGCAGTCACTGTATATATAATTAATTATACTCTAACATGTTTTTTAAATAAATTTATGAATTTTAGTTTTTAAAATATTTTTATCCTTTAAATTATTTACACCAACTTCAACTATTTTTAAATGTATCTGACGGAGGCATGTAAGAACAGCAAAACTGGCCTTTGGGAGCACGAGCTGTAGACAGCCAATGGGATAGGGCTGGAAATGGACCTCAGGATGTGACGTCCAGCAGCCTGGCCTACTGCACAAGTGCGAAGGCCATGGAACTGGGGCCTCAGGTTGAGCCGGTAGTAAGGAAGGCAAATGCAATGTTAGCATTCATTTCAAGAGGACCAGAATATAAAAGCAAAGATGTGATGCTGAGGCTTTATAAGACATTGGTCAGACCACATTTGGAGTACTGTGAGCAGTTTTGGGCCCCGTATCTAAGGAAGGATGTGCTGGCATTGGAGAGGGTCCATAGGAGGTTCACAAGAATGATCCTGGGGGTGAAAGTCTTAACATGAGGAGCATTTGATGTCTCTGGGCCTGTACTCAATAGATGGCTGAGGGGGGATCTCATTGAAATTTACCGGATACTGAAAGGCCTGGATAGAGTGGACATGGAGAGGATGTTTCCATCAGCAGGAGAGTTTAGGATCCGAGGGCACAGCCTCAGAATAAAGGGACGTCCCTTTAAAACTGAGATGAGGAGGAATTTCTTCAGCCAGAGGGTGGTGAATCTGTGGAGTTTGTTGCACAGAGGGCTGTGGAGGCCAAGTCATTGGATGTATTTAAGGCAGAAAATATGAACATAAACATAGAACATAGAACACAACAGCACAGTACAGGCCCTTCAGCCCACAATGTTGTGCCGACATTTTATCCTGCTCGAAGATCTATCTAGCCCTTCCTTCCCACATAGCCCCCTATTTTTTTTGCCAGGTTCTTGATTGGTAAGGGGTTTGGGGGTTAAGGGTTACAGGGAGAAGGTGAGAGAATGGGGTTGAAAAGGATAATCAGCCATGATTCAGTGGCAGAGCAGATTTGATGGGCAGAATGGCCTAATTCTGCTCTTATATCTTATGGTCTTATGGTCCTCAAGGTCACCGGGAGCCGCTTGGACCCAAGAGGTGAGGGGAGCTGCAGGGTCAAAGTGGGGGTGAGAGTGTGGGAGGTAAGCCCTTGTTCGGGAACACGGGGGCGGTGGAAGGGAAGAGGGAGGTAGGGATGAGTGAGAGCTCATTGTCAGTAGGCGCACCTGTGCCCTTGGATAACGCTGACAATGACTTGCAAGAAGATAGGTGGAAAGGCAAAGCCCCAGATGTTGGAACCTGAGACAGGAAGGACTCAGCAGGTCAGACAGACTCAGTGGAGGGAAGGAGTTCTCCGTGCTTCGGCAGCGATCGATCTTCCACATGATCAGATAATCATAGAATCATACAGCACAGAAACAGGCCCTTCGGCCCACCATGTCTGTGCCAACCTTCAAGTTCCCGTCAATACTAATCCCATTTACCAGCACTTGGACCGTAGCTTTCTGTGCCTTGAGATTCAACTGCTCGCCCAGATACGCTTCATGTTTTGCAAGAGTCTCTGCCTCCACCATCCCCTTAAGAGGTGTGTTCCAACCCCACCCCTCTGGGTGAAAAAATCCTTCCTTGAAACCGCCCACCCCCTTACCTTAAACCTATGCCCTCTGTCCAAAGGCACTTAAACAAAATTTCCCACTGTCGACTACACCACTTTATACTCCCTTTTGGGGTATTGTTTGACCAGATTTAGTCTTTCTAAGAGCTGGCAAGGGTCAGCGCTTAGCAGCCAGATAAGCCTCAACTCCTGGCAAACATCAGCATCCGCAGCAATGCCACTTCCCTGCAGTACTGCACCACTGGTGAAGCATGGCGCCGTGTCACAGGGCAGCTCACAAAGACTCATGTCTGTAGTCCCTTAAGTACAAGCAGTCCCCAGGTTCCGGCAGGGTTCCGTTCCTGAAAACCGTTCATAACCCAAACTGTTCGTAGGTCAGAAATGAACCAAAACAGTGTGTGAGAGAGGATCATGGGAACAGCTGTGATGGGAGAGCGAGCAGGCACGGGGAGAGTGGCCGCCAGCTGGCCTCACTGACTCAGTGAGCGAGCAAACGAGTCTGCTCAGCGCTCCCGGCTCTGCTCAGCTCGACCCCAGTCCCCGGTTGTTGCAGATTGGGGCAGGGGTGGGAAGAGAAGACACACGGAAATTCCTCGCTCCCACCCGGCAGAAGATGCCTGCAGCCCCTTCCTTCCCGCCGGTCTCCCAAATGCTCGCTCGTATGTACAGGGTGTACATAAGCCAGGTGTTCGTAACCCAGAGAGAACATGCGTAGAAGATTATGAGTTGGTATAATTGAGACACAAGAGATTCTGCGGATGCTGGAATCTGGAGTAATACACAAAAACTCAGCAGGTCAGGCAGCATCCATGGAGGGAAATAAACAGTCGACACTTCGGGCCAAGACCCTTCATCAGGACTGGAAACGGAGAGGACAGAAGCTGGAATAAGATGGTGGGGGTGGTGGAGGAGCACACACAGGCAGGTGAGAGGTGAGTCCAGGTGAGAGGGGGAAGGTATTGGGCGGCGGAGGGGGAGAAGATGTAATAAGCTGAGAGGTAATAGGTAGGAGAGGCAAAGGGCTGAAGAAGGAGGAATCCAGTAGGAGAGGGCAGTGGACCATGGAATAAAGGATGGGGGAGGAGAGGAGATGGGCAGGTCATCAAGGTGGGGGAAGGGAACTGTAGGAATAAGGGAAGATAAAGGAGTGGGGGGGAAAGAAGGATTAATGGAAATAAAAGCACTGAAGATGCTGGAAATCTGAAACAAAATAAGAAAATGCTCTGCAGGCCGGGCAGCATCTGTGGTTGAAGAGCCTTCATCACATGACTAATGGGTTTGAAGTACAGAGAAATTATATCATCTTCTGACACATTCCAGACTAGAGCCCAAACAAAGTCACCATGAGTCAGAGTGAAGGCGATGTTCACCAATATTTCTTTACACGGAGGGCAATGGAACCTGGAGCTTGCTGCTCGAATAGCTGCTGAGGTTTGGAGCTCAAAAGAAAACTGAGCTGCATCTGGTAGGTTTTTTTTCTGGCGATGGACATTGAGGGTGGGTAATGGGGTCCAAAGACAGACAGCAGACCATCTGATTAAAGGGGGAACAAGCCTGTGGAAGTTGTGTGGGCTCCTTCTATACCTAGTTCTAAATGATGCTGTCAAGGTCTGAAGTGGGGCTTGAACCAACTACCTTCTGATTCAGATGGGAAAGTTCCACTGCTGAACTGAAGGAGACGGAGATGGTGGATGAGCTGTAGAGCACAAGACAGGGAAATTCTCTGAGGAAGCTTTCACAGTTATCGTTCCAAAATTTCTGTCACTGATCCCAGGGAACTCTCCCACAGACTGAGTCCAGGTCCAGCTACAGGGTTAAAATATTCCTGCAGAATCGTGTAGAAGCAAACAGCAGTTTGAGGAATTGATATTGCAAATAACAGTATACAACAGGAGAGGAGGAGAAGGATGTCACTGGAAGCCTGATTTGTAAGGACATTCAGATCTAATTTCTTGCTATGGATATAACAGATTATAGTTATTAATGGTACAAAACACGTTCTTTTAAACATCAGCATGTCACTTTGCTGTGTGGTGTAAAGTTCCAGCTCTGGCGGGGAGGAGATCTGAAGTTGCCAGTGTCAGTATATTATTTTCTGTCACTACAATCGAAAGAAATAAGCATTTGTAAAAAAAAACGCAGCACTGGAGAAGTTGGTGAGATTAAAAATCGATAAATCCCAAGGATCTGATGATCTACGTCCCGGAGTTTTGAAGGTGGTTACTTTAAAAATATTGGGTGCTCCGGTTATCATTTTCCACGTGTTCTGCAATTGTTCCTGTGGATTAGACGGCAGCAAATAAGAGCAAGTTTTGTCAAGGACGCCTGCCACCTGGGTCATTCCCTTTTCTCTCTTCTACCTTCTGGGAGAAGGTACAGGAGTTTGAAAGTCCAGATGACCAGATTCAAGATCGGCTTCTTCCCCCCTGCTGTATGAAAAGGTTTGTCAAAGAATAGTTGTCAGGGAACAACAACACTTCTGAACCAATCACCTCTTTCACACCCCCTTCCAGGTGGTGCTGCCACGTTCCCGGTCTCTTAATTCTACCTGTCTTGGTTATTCAATTAGAGTCATAGAGCAATACAGCACGGATACAGGCCCTTCAGCCCAACCAGTCCATGCCAACCATGGTGCCCAACCAGCTAGTCCCAATTTCCTATATTCGGCCCATATCCCTCCAAGCCCCGCCCCTCCATGTACCTATCCAAGTGCTTCTTAAATGATACTATTGTACCTGCCTCACCCACTTCCTCTGGCAGCTCGTTCTATATATTCACCACCCTCTGAGTGAAAGAGTTGCCCCTCAGGTCTCTTTTTAATCTTTCCCCTTTCACCCTAAACCTACGCCCCCTGGTTTTGGACTGCCCTACCCTGGGGAAAAGACTGTTACCATCCACCTTATCTATGCCTCATAATTTTAAGCAACAGAGGTCCCAGCACCGATCCTTGCGGAACACTGCTGGTCACAGACCTCCAGCCAGAGTAACAGCCTTCCACCCCTACGCTCTGTCTTGTCTCCTATGGGCGAGTCAGTTCCAGATCCAAACTTGCAATTCACCCTGGATCCCATGCATCTTTATCTTCTGAATCAACCTACCATGAGGGACCTTGTCAAATTCCTGACTAAAGTCCATGTAGATAACGTCCACTGCCTTACCCTCATCAAGTACCTTTGTCAGCTCCTCAAAAAACTCAAACAAGTTTATCAGGCATGACCTGCCCCACACAAAGCCATGCTGACTGTCCCTCAGCAGGCCATGCCTTTCCAAATGTGCCTTTCCAAACTTTTCCAAATGAACTTTTCTTATGACAGTGAATACTTCTTCAGTCAGTTCGTTTTGACCCAGCTCTTTCTATGTTGAACAGTTCTCCGGTTTTGATGACTGTTCATAAGCTCTTCAGGATGTCCAGGTTTAAGCAACTCCTCTGATAGAAAAATGTGTCCAGGACTGAGGAGCTCGAAGGGCCAGTGACATCTCTTTCCTCGCTGATTGTTTAACAAAGGAGATCAAACCATGGTGACATCAAGGAAATGGGAGAAGGGGAAAGTCTGCAGGCAGACATTTATAAATGCTGCAAGGTTTTGGAAGTCGTGGGTGACGTTCAAAATAGAGGTTCCCACTTGGTGGTTTGTAGGACTTTCTATTGAAATCCTTGTTATTTTTGATTGTTTTTCTCATTTTATCCCTGCTATCCTGACATTCCATGTCTGTCTCCATCTATCCATCTCTTTCTCTCAAACTCCCTGCCCATCACTCACTGAAGGAACATCTCTGAAATGTTTTGTTGTTCATGTAACTCCGAAACTGCAATTGGCAGACTATGGTTTGTCCAGACTGACCAGTACAATTCAGCTTAGCTCTTAGAAATCCTTTTACCAAACATTACAAAGAGTTGAAATGAATAAAGGGAGAGTGTACTTGTGTGTGCTTGTCTGCATGTCTGTATTCATGTGTATTCATGTCATCATATGACTATGCATGTCTGTGTGTACCTGCAGATGTGTGCACATGCGTATATGTGCATGCATATTCCTCTGTGTGTGCACGTGTGTGTAGGTATGTATGTGTGTGTAGGTGTGTGTGTGTTATTACAGTGTTATTAATATTACAGCGCCAGCAGTCCAGGTTCAATTCCGGCCACTGTCTGTAAGGAGTTTGTACGTTTTCCCCATGTCTGCGTGGATTTCCTCCCACATTGGTATTGGTTTAATATTGTCATGTACCAAGGTACAGTGAAAAGCTTGTCTTACAAACCTATCATACAGGTCAATTCATTACACAGTGCAGTTACATTGATTTAGTACAGAGTGCATTGATGTAGTACAGGTAAAAACAATAACAGTACAGAGTAAAGTGCCACAACTACAGAGAAAGTGCAGTGCAATAAGGTGCAAGGTCACAACAAGGTAGATTGTGAGGTCACAGTCCATTCATTGTATAACGGAACCATTCAATAGTCTTATCACAGTGGGTTAGAAGCTGTCCTTAAGTCTGGTGGAACGTGCCCTCAGGCTCCTGTTTCTTCTACCCGATGGAAGAGTAGAGAAGAGAGAATGTCCCGGGTGGGTGGGGTCTTTGATTATGCTGGCTGCTACACCAAGACAATTAGAGGTAAAGACAGAGTCCAAGGAGGGGAGACTGGTGTCCGTGATGCGCTGGGCTGTGTCCACAACACTCTGCAGCTTCTTGCAGTCTTGAGCGGAGCAGTTGCCATACCAAGCTGTGATACATCCAGATAGGATGCTTTCTATGGTGCACCGGTAAAAGTTGGTGAGAGTCAAAGGGGACAAACCCAATTTCTTTAGCCTCCTGAGGAAGTAGAGGCGCTGGTGAGCTTTCTTGGCCATGGCATCTATGTGATTTGACCAGGGCAGGCTGTTGATGATGTTCATTCCCAGGAACTTGAAACTATCAACCCTCTCGACCTCAGCACCATTGACGTAGACAGGTGCATGTACACCACCCCCTTTCCTGAAGTCAATGACCAGCTCTTTAGTTTTGTTGACATTGAGGGAAAGGTTGTTGTCATGACACCATTCCACTAAGCTCACTATCTCCTTCCTGTACTCCGACTCATCGCTGTTTGAGATACGGCCTACAACGGTGGTGTCATCTGCAAACTTGTAGATGGAGTTAGAGCAGAATCTGGCCACACAGTCATGAGTGCATAGGGAGTAGAGGGCTGAGGACGCAGCCTGTGGGGCACCAGTGTTGAGAATAATCGTGCCGGAGGTATTGCTGCCTATCCTCACTGATTGCGGTCTGTTTGTTAGAAAGTCAAGGATCCAGTTACAGAGGGAGGTGCTGAGTCCTAGGTCTCGGAGTTTGGTGACAAGCTTATTTGGGATTATTGTATTGAAGGCAGAGCTGTAGTCAATAAACAGTAGTTTAACCTATGTGTCTTTACTGTTCAGATGCTCCAGAGCTGAGTGAAGGGCCAGGAAGATGGCATCCGCTGTAGACCTGTTTCGGTGATAGGCAAATTGCAATGGGTCCAGGTTGTCCGGGAGGCTGGAGTTGATGCGTGCCATGACCAACCTCTCAAAGCACTTCATGATGGTGGATGTCAGAGCCACTGGTCGGTAGTCATTGAGGCATGTTACCTTGCTTTTCTTTGGTACGGGCATGATAGTGGTCTTCTTAAAACAGGAGGGAACCTGAGATTGAAGCAGGGAGAGGTTGAATATGTCCACAAATACTTCTGCCAGCTGATCAGCACAAGATCTGAGCATGCGGCCCGGGACACCAGCTGGGCCAGGTGCCTTCCTCGTGTTCACTCTCCGGAAGACTGATCTTACGTCCTCCACTGTGATCACAGGTTCAGCTGCGTTGGTGGCTGTCAGGGTGGATGGTGACAATCCACTTCCCTTTTGTTCAAAACGCGCATAGAATGCGTTAAGTTCATCAGGAAGGGATGCGCTGTTGTTAGCTATGCAGCCCGACTTCGTCTTGTAGCCTGTTATGGCATGTAAGCCCTGCCATAACTGGCGGCTGGTCAGGGACTCTACTTTGAGTTGGTATTGTCTCTTGGCATCCCTGATAGCTTTCCGAAGGTCATACCTCGATTTCTTGTACATATCAGGATCACCAGATTTGTGTGCAGCAGTCCTCTCCTTCAGTAGAGAGCGGATCTCCCGGTTCACCCATGGTTTCCTGTTTGGGAACACCCACATTCCAAAGACGTACGGGTTAGGAAGTTGTGGGCATGCTATGTTGGCGCCGGAAGCGTGGTGACACTTGCAGGCCACCCCCAGAACACTCTACCAAAAGATACATTTCACTGTGTGTTTTGATGTACATGTGACTAATAAAGAAATCTTATCTTACCTTATTGTGTCTTATCTTGCCTTAGATTAACGTTCAGTAATTTGCCTAAGGAAACCTGCTCCCTCTGAACACCTTTCAGTCTTGCACCCTTCAAAAATACTCTGCTTTTTGTAGATGACCTCACATTTTCCACATTATATTCCATCAGCCGTGCCCTTATCCAGTCACGTAACCTGTCTATGGCACCCTGAAGCCTTCCCCGGTTTCCCCACAACCCACACAGCTTTGTGTCCTGTGTGCATGAATGCCTGCGTGCAGCTGGAAATCTCTGTGCCCATGTCTATGTATACCTGCCCCTGTGTGTGGATGTGTATGTGTGCCTGCACGTGTATCTGTGTGTATGTGTGTGTGCATGTGTGCATGTATGTATGTGTGTACAAGTGTGTGTGGAGGTGTGTGTGACTGTATTTGTGCGTACCTGTCTATCCAGTGAAATGGGGTAGGACAGGAAAATGCAGTTGAGGGAGAAGAACAGCTGTAAACTTATTGAACAGCAAAGTCTGCTCAAGGGGCTGTAGAGCCCACACATACTCCTGTTTCTTACATTCTTGTGTTTCTGTTTGTGTAGCTGTCCATCTGTGTTTGTCTGTGTAACTATCTAGCTGTGTGTGTGTGTGACTCTGTATAAGACTTTGTGTGTATGAGACTGTGTCCGTGTGTGTGACTGTGTGTGTGTCAGACTGTGTGTGTGAGACTGTGTGTCTGTGTGTGAGATTGTGTGTGTGGGAGAGTGTGTGTGTGTGTGGGAGAGAGTGTGTGTGTGTGTGTGTGTGTGTGTGTGTGTGTGTGTGTGTGTGTGTGTGTGGGTAAGTACTTGTTTGATCACTTTTTAATATACTGACCGCTGTTACTGATTTGCAGATGTGGAAGGCGAACACTCGGAGGAGCCGTGTGTCAGTGTCAGCACCCCGAGGTGCGAGGAGGACCCCAACAGGCGAATTGCAGCCACTGACTCCAATGGAGCAGAAAGTTCACTAACCGGTAAGCTTCTTTTTAATGATTTAATCTTTCTTCAACCTTCCCCCTTCCTCCCTGACCACACTGGGTTGTGGGATTCTCATGATCTGAAGGGCTTTTGTGCACACCCTAGCCTGGATGGTGGATGTGAGAAGATGTGGGGGATTGAGAGCTAGGCTGTGGTCTGTCCTCACCAAGCCCGTTACGTTCATTATCAGATCCTCCTTCTTACCTGTGACACTCCTCACCGCTTGCCCTGCCATCCCTCTGAAGCCGTCCTCAGCCCAATGGTTCAGTAGCTTCCAGAGCTGGGGTCACTGTGCCCTCTTTCCACAACCCACACTACCCAACACTGATACCAGAACCTGCGCCCAATGTCACCGCCTCTCCTGCCAATCTCTCCATTCACCTGGCTCACCACTTCCAAGTATTCCACAAGACCAACCTTGCTTCTACCACTTCAGTCCAGTTCTTGTTTGCGCTCTCTCTCTCTCTCACACAACTCAACATTGCACCTTATTGTCTACCTGCAGTGCACTCCCCTGTAGCTGTGACACTTTACCCTGCATTCTACTATTGTTTTTACCCTGTACTACCTCAATGCACTGTGTAATGAATTGACCTGTACGATCGGTATGCAAGACAAGTTTTTCACTGTACCTCGGTACAAGTGACAATAATAAACCAAAACCAATACAACTCAACATTGGAACTGGAATTGGTTTATTATTGTCACATGTACCAAGGTACAGTGAAAAACTTGTCTTGCACACCATTCATACAGATCAATTCATTACACAGTGCATAGACTTATAACAGCAGGATAGAAGCTGTCCCTGAGCCTGGTGGTACGTGCTTTCAGGCTTTTGTGTCTTCTGCTTGATGGGAGAGGGGAGGAGAGAGGATGTCTGGGGTGGTTGGGGTCTTTGATTATGCTAAAGACCTCTGCTAAAGACCTCACGTGATCTAAGTGCCATTTGTGTGACCTCCAAGTGGGAGGATTGCTTGCCAGTAATCAGGAGCAGGAACTGGAACTTGGGCTGCTTTATCACCCCCAGAGTCTTGGGAGATAATCTAATGCCCTCTGGTTCTCAGTCTGCCTGGGAATAACAGAATTATGCTGTGCATTTGGCATTTGTGCCAGTGCTGGCTCTTTCAAAGAGCTAACCAGATGGTTGCAGGGCCCTGGTTTTTCCTGTCACTCTGCAAGTTTTTCCTCCTCAGCTTGTAGGTCCCTTTCGGAAGTTACTGATGAACCTGCTTCCGTTACCCTTTCGGGCAGTGCATTCCAGGTCATCGCAACTCGCTAATATAAATGAAATAAAATGAAATTCATCAACTGCCTTAACTGTGGATCACGAATGGGTCACTTCTGGTCTGAATGGATGATTTGCCTTTGGCTCACTGTAGCTTTTGGGAAGTGTGTAACAACGTCAAATGATAAGTTGCTGTTGAGGTGGTGGAGTCAGATCAAGTAACATGTAATGCTGAGCAGTATGAGAAAGTAGTAGAGCCTAGAAACTGGATGCACCTGATTTGTAAATGCAGCACATCTGGGTTTTGGCTTTACCCAAGCAGCCTGAGCTGGAGATCAGTGTCAGGTAAAGTCCACCAGACATAAAACTGGACCAGTCATCTCCCATGTGCTGTTCACATCAACTCACCCGACCTTCTCCAGTAGTAGATGCAGGTTGGATAATGTTTGCATGCTGACATTGAAAGCTCAAAGCTCCAAACCATGGCCACTGTGAGACTGGGAGCACATTATACTGGTTTGTCTTTGCTGATGTTGGGAAATTGATTGAGCAGCTGCAGAAGTGACTGCAGGCTGTTCAAACACCTCCCAATGTCCACGGAGCAACAACTAACAGGGAGTTCTCTCCCCAGCACTTAGCTACTGTGTTAGTCATTCAATGGATGCCTCCGTGGGTGCAAAAGACTTGCATTTCTATGGCAACCTCCATGATCTCAGGTTATCCACAACACCTTGCAACCAATGGATTACCACAGGGAGTGCACTGCAGCAAACAGCAATTCATGGACGGTCGGACAAGCGTATGGAAGCAAAGGGTATCTAAGGATACCATGATAGATTTAGATGAGGAGAGATATGGAGGAGGTTCTCTGCCTAATATCCTATCTAGTCCAATGTAATTACTATTGAATTGTAGTCACTGTGGCAAAACAGGAGAAGCAGCAACCAATGTGAAAACAGCAAGCTTCCACTAACGGAGATCTGATTGCAACCAGTTTAGAACATAGAACATAGAACACGATGTCTATGCCGACCATGATATCAATCCAAACTAATCCCATCTGCCTGCACATGGTTGCACCCCTCCATTCCCTGCCCATTCATGTGCCTGCCTAAATGCCACTTAAACCTGCTTCCACCACTTCCCCTGGCAGTGCATTACATCTAACTTTTCACAGTGCTGATGAAAAGTCGTTGACGAAACATTGTACTTCCAATAGTGGTGGCAAGATCTTTCACATCCAGCTAAGCAGGCAGACGTAACCTCAGCTCAAAGTTCTGTATGAAACACAGCATCTTTGGCAGACTGGAGTCAACATCCTAGAGTGGACTTAGCTTTGAAGGATTCAGAAAATGATAGGTGTGGATTTAAGGTGCACACACACTTTGTCAGCACGAGGTGAAAGATAAAGTAATAGAGCTGAAGACAATCACTCAATGTTACCGTTTCAAATTTCCCTGTCAATATCTTTCATCCCAGTAGTATCTCTCGACTGCATTATTCCCATTCTCCCGTGTATATTCTATATTCGATTTACTTGGAAAATAGGATAACACAAAACTGTGACATGTGATAAGGCAGGCCCACATCAAAGAGTTGTAATGACATTTAACCATGATTGGCTTTGGGTAGCATTGAGACCCAGGATTCATTTGGCCTCAAAGGCCAGAAGCTCATAAAAGCAGCAAAAAAGAAATCAAAGGAAGGAGAAACTTAAAGAAGGAAAGAAGTATTGTTAAAAATGGTGACACAAGAGAGACTGCAGATGCTGGAAATCTGGAGCAACGCACAAAATTCTGGAGGAACTCAAGCAGGTCAGCTAGCATCTATGGAGGGAAATGAACAGTCGACATTTCGAGCCGAGACCTTTCATCAGGAGTTCTGATTAAGGGTTTTGGCCTGAAACATCAACTGTTCATTTCCCTCTATAGATGCTGCCTGACCCGCTGAGCTCCTCCAGCATTTTGTGTGTTGCTCTATGTAAAGATAGTTTTAGGTGAGGAGAAGCTGTCCATAACCAGCTCAGAACCTGGAAGGAGATCAACGTCATTCTCTGAGTGGTCCTGTTATGAGAGTCTCAGAGGGAACTGAAATAAAAATAAATCTAACATTGCATAAATGGAAAGGCAAGTTTTGAAGTTGAGCTATTGGAAGAAGACATTAACAGTTAATTATCTGGGGTTTTTCAACAGCATATGGTGTTGATTTGTTTTCCAGTTTTCCATCTGCCGTAGAGATCTGTTGGTAACCTGCCTCCTTATCGTAATGTTCACATGTTGTATTCATAATAAGTACAAAAACCAGGCCTTAAAATATCACAGGAGAAAACATCCTTACATTTCTTTGTTCAAGCAACCTGTGACTTGAACAATTTCCATATTTGCAGATGACATGCAACTTGGAGGCTAATGAACTCTGAGGATGGTAGTAACAGAACTTCAGGGAGATACAGACAAGCTGGTGGAAGGGGCAAATGGGAAGCATATAAGGATTAATGCTGAGAAATGCAAAATGTTGCCTCTTGATAGAAAGACTAAGAATAGCTAATGTAAGCCAAAGGGGAAAATTCTAAAAGGGCTACAAGAACAGAGAGATCCAGGAGTAAGCGTGCATAGTTCATTGAACATGGAAGTGCAGGTTGAGGAAGAGGTTGTAAAAGCATTTGGAATCCTGGGCTTCTTAAATGGAGGCATGAAGTACAAGACCAAGGAAATCTTAACGTAACCTGATTGAACACAGGAAAGATATAGAGAGGGTGCACAGAACACTTAATGGAAAATGACTCCATGGAACATTAGAACAGAAGGAAGATGAGCAGGCGTAGGTCATCTGGCCTTTTCAGCCTGCTCCCCTCATTGAGGTCATGGCTGATCATACCTCAGTGCCCTTTTCTACAATGTCCCCATAAGCCTTGATTCTCTTTGTGTCCAGAAATCTAAGGAACAGAAGAACACAGGAAGATAAGAGCAGGAATAGGCCACTCGGCCCATCAAGCCCGCCCCGTTGTTCAAAATTATCATGGCTGATCTGCCCCATCCCTCATCTCCTCTTCTGTGCCAGTGCTCCACAGCCCTCAATTCCCCGATCTTCCAAAATTGTATCTACCTCCACTATGTGCCTCCAGTGAGCCAGACTGGACCTCTGTTTAGAATTAATTCAACAAGTGAGCCTCTGCTTGCTTACAGGGTAGAGACTTTCAAAGGTTCACATCCTCTGGGTGAAGATATTTCTCCTTATCTCTGTCCTAAATGCCTTACCTCTTCTTCTGAAACTGTGCCTACTGGTTCTATTGTCCTCAGCCAGGGGAACCATCTTCGCTACATCTACATTGGTTATGAGGAAGATTGGAGAAGCTGGGGTTGTTCTTCTCGGATCAGAGAAGATTGCAAGGAGATCTGGTAGAGGTTTTGAAAATCATAACGGATCTAGACAGAGCAGGTTAAAAGACATACTGCCCATTGGCAAAACCACCAAGAACCAGGAGACAGAGAATGGCAAAAGAACCAAAGGGGTCATGAGGGAAAACATTTTTACACAGTGAGCAGTTTAGTGTCTGGGGGTAGCAGTGGAGGCAGATTCAATTGTATGGTTCAACAGAGAGCTGGAGAAGTACCAGAAAGAAAGAATTATGGCCATGGAGAGAGGACATGGGAGTTAGACTCACCGGATTGCTCTTACATTGACTTGATGTTCCAAACAGCCTCCCTCCTTGATGTAACAAGTCTGTGATTCTGGGAATTTAGCCAAGGAGGAGAAAATGAGTTGGAGGAAGAAAGTGCCAGAATTGCACAATTATATCCGGTGAGAAGGATTGGCCAGACTGGGACATTTTCTCTAAACAAGACATCAGATCAGCATATTTTTAAAACGTTGAATGAGTTGGATATCCATCCATAATTCTCCAGTAACAGTGTGTATATCAATACATAATTCTCCTCAAAGCAAGTCTGTTTACCCACCTATAATACTCCACCAACACCAGTGCATATATCCATTGATAATTTTTCATCAATACTTGTGTGTATATCTGTCTATAATCCTGCAGTAACGTCAGTGTGCGTATCCATAATTTTCCACTAACATTCTCCACCAATGCCTGTGATTGTGCCTTCTATAATTCAACACTAATGCCAATGTTTATATCTATAACTGATTCTCCACTAACAGCCATGTGTTTATCCATCCATCCTCCTGCACAAACAGGTGTAAATGTCCACCTTTATTCCTCCACATCTCCAGTGACAAAATCTATCTGTAAATCTCCACCAACACGTATCGATATCCATAAGTCATTCTGCACAAAAACACCAATATCCATGTATAAATCTTGCAGTATAATCTTCTCTCTTATACTCTTCATCAGTATCTCCTTAAATAAATTTATAATTGTCACTTCAACCACTCCAGGTGACTGTGAGTTCCAAGCTTTCACTGCTCCTTGGGTAAAGAAGTTTCCTCTCAATTCCTGGGTGGATCTATGTTTAGTAGATTGATGGTCTCTGGATCTGCTTTTTCCATAAGTGGAAACTTTTTTCTCTGAAAACACTTTGTAATTTTAGAGAACTCTTTTGGGTCGCATCTTAGCCTTCATTTCTTGAAACAAGTGACCCTATCTTTTTCATCTTTGCCTGTGTATCCTGTACTAACCCCAATCTGCACATCCACCTGGAATAAATGAAGGTTACAGAACATAAGGAGGCTATTCAGCCCATTATCTGTGCTGGCTCTGGGCAGGAATATTCTGTCTGGTCCCACTCCTCCACCCTCTCCCCATAGCTCAGGTATTTATCCAGTTCTCTTAGAGTACTACAATTGAATCTACCACTATTTCCCTTGGCAGTCTGTTTGGATCCTAACCACTTGCTGTGCAAAGTTTTGCCTCTTGTTGTTTGCTAGTCACCTTCATTCTATGTCCACTGGTTCTTCTTCCTTCTGCCAATGAGACTGGAATTTCTCTCTCTCCTCAGTCTCAATACTTCATGATTTTAAATACCATTACCAAATCCTCTCTCCACCTCCTCTATTCCCAGGAGCAACCCCAGCTTCTTCAGTCTACGGACACAGCTACAGTTCTCGTCCCTGGACTCATTCTGGTAAATCTGCTTGGCACCATCTCGAACACCTTCTCATCCTTCCTAAAGGGTGGTGCCCAGAACTGGACACGATACTCCATTAGTGACCAAATCTTTGTCTTATGAAGGTTCATCTTGATGTTCTTGCTTTTGCAATCTATCCCCATAAAGTCACAGATCCCTTATGTTTTTTAACAATTTTTGCAACCTTCCCTGCCACGACAATCTATGTCCATGTGCCCCAGATCTCTCTGTTCCTGTACCCCTTTTAGAACTAAGCTCTTTGGCTGATATTGATCTGCGGAAGACTGTTGCTTTCCATGCTGTGACAATGACATTAAATTCAATACTGTTTGTTTCCTGTGGTGGCTCCTTCATCGCATTGGTAATCTCACTGCATCAGACTGCTCCCCAGTGGTGCAGGTGAGAATGTAAGGCTGTGTTCTCATGAAGCATTTTCTGAGACCACAATGTTAACCAAATGTGGCAATGCTATAATAGCCTCGGCAGATAATGCACTGATTAATCAATGCTGTGCAGTGAAACTGAATTTCAGTCAAAGTAACAAAGGAAGCTAAGGTGCTCAATAATTCAGTAGACTGGTTCCAGGCATGAAGGGCTTGCCAGAAGAGATGAGACTGAATAGACTAGGATTGTATCCTCTAGAGTTTAGAAGCATGACGCAAGATCTCACGGAGTCATAGAGCAATACAGCACAGTTACAGGCCTTTCGGCCCAATCAGTCCATACCGAGCACATTTTCCACCCAGCTAGTCCTAATTTCCTGCGTTCGGCCCATATGCCTCTAAGCCCCACCTCTCCATGTACCTATCCAAGTGCTTCTTAAATGATACTATTGTACCTGCCTCAACCACTTCCTCTGGCAGCTCGTTCCATATCCTCACCACCCCCTGCGTGAAAAAGTTACCCCTCAGGTCCCTTTTAAATCTTTTCCATCTCACCCTAAACCTACGCCCCCTGGTTTTGGACTCCCCTACCCTGGGGAAAAGACTGTTACCATCCACCTTATCTATGCCTCTCATAATTTTAAACACTTCTATAAGAACACCCCTCATTCTCCTATGTTCCAAGGAATACCTAGAATTCCAAGAAGACCTAGCCTGGACAACCTCTCCCTATAACTCAGGCCTTCTAGTCCTGGCAACATCCTCGTAAATCTTTTCTGCACTCTTTCCAGCTTAACCACATCTTTTCTATAACATGGTGACCAAAACTGTACACAGTATGCCAAGTGCGACCTCACTAATGTCCTGTACAACTGCAATATAATGTCCCAACTCCTGTACTCAATGCCCTGACTGATGAAGGCCAGTGTGCGAAATCCCATTAAAATTTACAATGATTGTACAGGGCTCTGCAGCCTGGATGTAAGGAGGGTTTGTACCCTGGCTGAGGAGTCCAGCACCAGGGGTCACAGTTGCAGAATAAAGAGGTGGGCCAGTTAGGACAGAGATGAGGAGAAATTCCTTCACTCAGAGGGTAGAAAATCTTTGGAATTCTCTACCTTGGAGGGCTGTAGAGACTTAGTCATTGAATTCATTCAAAGAGATCGATAGCTTTCTGGGCATTAAGGGAACCAAAAGATATTGGGATAAGGCAGGAAAATGGTGCTGAGAGTGAAGATCAGCCATGATCTTAATGAATGGTTGAGCAACCTCGAAGAGCTGCTCATGCTACTGTTTCTTATGTTCTCATGTTCTTACAATGCAATCACCAACCTAATTTCAGTTTAGACATGTATCCTTCCATGGTCAGGAGGTTAAAGATTGTCCCTGTCAGGATGTAGTATTGGAAGAAAAGACTTTCACCTAACCACTAACTTATATGATGTGAAATCTGTTGTTTTGCAGCAGCTGTACAGTACAGAGACATAAAAATCTATAAATTACACAGATAAACAAATAGTGCAAAAAAAAGGAAAAATGAGCTAGTGTTCATGGGTTCATGGACCATTCAGAAATCTGATGGCAGAGGGGAAGAAGCTGTTTCTGAATTGTTGAGTGTGGGTCTTCAGGCTCCTGTACCTCCTCCCTGGTGGTAGTAATGAGAAGAGGGCATGTCCCGGATGGTGAGGGTCCTTAGTGATGGATGCCGCCTTCTTGAGGCACCACCACTTGAAGACGTCCTTGATGGTGGGTGTTGTGAGAAAAGGTTCTCTCGGGTCCCAAAGGTAGAGGACTCTGGACACAGTCTTTGGATTTTGGAAAAAAAGGATTTATTCACAAAGACAAATGCAGGAACAGAATGAAAGGGAACGGATGCACACTCGCACACACATGATCGCGGAACATGAAGGGAGTTGCAACAGGGGTGAAGTGCATGCAGAAACACACACACACACACACACACACACACACACACACACACACACACACACACACACACACACACACACACACACACACTGAACTAGTTACAAACAACCAGGGGAAATGCAATATGGTGCCTGAACCCCCTGACTCTGGACAAGCATCAGCTCTACGCTACTGGGAATCTACTTAAAACGCTCCTAGACCCCTGTGGAAGTGCACACTCTTACCAGTGGTCCCTTGGCGTGGTTTCAACCCTAGCAGCAATCAAAGAGAGAGAGAGCCATGCACATGTGGCATTCTTTATAGTGCTGGAGAGCTGGGTGGAGCTAGCTCAGGTAATTCAACAGGTCCAATAGGTCATGGCCAGGTACAAGAGGTGTGCACGGGAACAAATAGTCAAGAATGTGTGCTAATGAGTGGGTGGAGCCAGACCTTGATTGGTGTCACTTTTGACCAGTACTCGATGGTGTCACATGACAGCCATGACCTTTCACACTACAGTGGGGAGGGTTGTACCTTTAACAATAAACTGTTTTTGCAGCTTAGCCAATTTGATCAGCTCCTGCAAACAGCAAACAAAAAAGACAAAAAAAAGAATGAATTTATTGAAGCTTGATGAGTGGGTAGTTCCAGGATTCAAACCCAGTGACAATGATGGAACAGTGATATCTTTCCAAATCAAGATAGTGTGTGACTTTCAGGTTGTCTTCCCATACATCTGGCTAGTCCTCCTTGCTGGTAGAGGTTGTGGGTTTGGGAAGTGCTACCAAGAAGATTGGGTGAGTGTCCAGCTTAATGGCATCTTTCCTGTAGCAGGGTGCCAAAAGTGACCTCACCAACGTCTTGTACAACTGCAACATAACCTTTCAACATTTATACTCTGACTGAAGAAGGCCAGTATGCCAAGAATCTTCTTCACCACCCCGTCTACCTGTGATGCCACTTTCAGGGAACCATGTACTTGTAATCCTAGGTCCCACTGTTCTACAACACCCCCCAGGGCCCTATCGTTCAGTGTGAAAATCCTACCCTGATTTGTTGTCCCAAAACGTAACACATCGCACTTATCTGAATTAAACTCCATTTGCCATTCCTCGGCCCACTTACCCAGCTGATCAAGATCTCACTGTATTTCCTGATAACCATCCTCCCTGTCTAAGACACCACCTATTCTAGTGTCATTTGCAAACTTGCTAACCATACCTTGTACATTCTCATCCAAAAAGATGTACATCTCTGCTGTTTAGGAACAGCTCCTTCCCTTGCACCATCAGATTTCTGAACCATCCAGGAAGCCATGAACACTACCTCATTATTCCTTTTTTTTTTGCACTATTTATTTATTTTATAATTTACGATAATTTTATGTCTTTGCACTGTACTGCTGCCGCAAAACAACAAATCTCACCACATATAAGTCAGTGATAATAAATCTGATTCTGATATTAGATGACATACAAGAATGATCTTTTGAGCATCCCTGATTTCTTTTGCTCCACGTTAGTGCCCTCAGATTCCTGGGGGCCGAGGCCCAGGAATTCCCTCCCAAAACCTCTTCATCTCTCAGTCACTCTTTCTCTTCCTTTAAAGACCCTCCTTAAAACCCAGCCCTTTGGGCCAAGCTTTTGATCACCGGTGCTAACACCTTTTTTTTGTATAAAACATTTATTAGTTAAAAGCACTACAAAAGACTACAAATATCAAATGTATACATCTAATACAGAAAAGATCATCTAATCAACTATATAACTTCAGAGATTATTGTAAACTGACGCTGCGAAAGCACACATACGTCGCTACGTCCGGTACTGCAACACTCAATATTTCATATCAAAATCGTATTGGTATCGTCTACGACGCACGCTATCTCTTGAGGAGCCCACCGAGTGCAGAACTCAGCCAAGGTGCCCACGGAGACCGCGTGCTCCCTCTCCAAAGACACCTGCGCGCGCACGTAAGCACGGAAGACAGGCAGGGTGCTAACACCTTTCCCTCAGTGTGGCACTGTGTCTGCCAACGTTCTTTTGAGGTACCTCAGGACATTTTACCATGTTACGGGTGCTATTTAAATGCACCTGTTGTTAGATTCTTGACATCTGTTACAACAAGAGAAAGCAATCACTTGGGAGTACCCAAGGTATTGACACCAGTCCTGATCATGATTAGGTCTTCTGATTTCAGGTCAGGCAGCAGTTGATGGGCCCTATAACTCTCTCCCTGTGTATGGCATTGAAATTTCAGCCCATGCTCCTTATCCTAATTACTATACCTAAGTTCTCTGGTTAAGTGAGGGCAACAATGACGAGAGTGATGTATTCTGACATGGGAAGAGGTTGCCAGGAGCTCAGAGGAAATGTGCTCCTTCTTGAATAAGTAACAGCCCCATGCAACATCCCCACTGAGCCCTGGGAATCCTTGGCCCATGACTGATCCAGGTGGAGGAGGAGCTCTCGGGAGGGTATGGAGAATCTCGAATCCATGTTTCAGGATAAGTGGCAGAAGGAGCCCACTACCGCCCAAGCCACCAACCCATCTGCTGTGCCATCAGCGGGAGGATCTGTGGTTCCCACATTCATTCACCACAGAAACCATAGAACTGAAGTGGAAGCAAGTCATCCTCGATCCTGAGAGATTGCGTTAGAAGAGGATATTAGGGGGAAAGTTTGAAGTGGGTGTGTGAGTCAAGTTCTTTACACAAAGAGTGGTAGCTTCCTGGAATATGCTGCCAGGTGGTGTGGTAGAAGCAGATATGTTAAGGGGCATTTAGACAGGCATCTGAATTTCAGGGATATGGATTATGTGCAGGCAGATAGGATTAGCTTGATTTGGCATCATGGTCAGTCCAGACACTGTGGGCATAAGAGCCTGTCCCTGTGTTGTACTGTTCTAAGACACATGCATTACCTTGAAAGTAATAACCTAGGTAGGATGGAAGAGCTGAGAGATGTGGGAGTATAAATACAAAGTCACTCAGTCACAGTGTAGATTGAAAGGTCCATAAAAATATCAAACTCAGCAATAATGTTTATTTCCAGGGAAAGAAATCTTAAACTCAGTTGACCATACTGGGAGTACTGTATACGGTTCAGATCCAATGATGCATATTATATTTTATAACTATTATAAAAAGGATATAGTGGCATTGGGGAGGGTCGAAATAACCAGTTACAAGGCTGAACCCACAAACATGGGGAAGAACAAGAACACCGTCCCTGCACAAGGTGACCAGCAGATGGAGATGGGTCACCATTAATCACAGACTGAGCTGATTTGGCAACAGCCCTGGGTTCTGGAGAACAGATATACTGCAAAAGGCAAAAAGGTTCAGGTCCAATCCTGGTGTGGTTTAGTGGATTTACTCCTGGACTACATGACAGGTTAAGAGTTAGTACCCAGTTTTAAAAATGTGGGAATTAAAAGACGTTGCCAGTGACCATCAGACTGTGTGATCATTTAAAGCCCAGATTATTTTATTAATCTTCCTGAAGGGGAAAACATCTGTTGTCCTTAACCATCCCTGGCTAAGGGGACTGATTTTACTGCATTAATATAGTGCCTTTTAGCATATCTCAATGTGGTTAGCAGGCTCTGAATCGGAAGGATGTGGGTTCAAGCCCTGCTCCAGAGAGCTCAGCTGACACTCACAGGGAGGGTGAAGCTCTGGAAGGGGTGCTGCCTTTTGGGGAAGATGTTAAGCAATAGCACTACTATTCTTAGATAGATGCAAGATGCAATTTGAAGAGATATGGAGAGCCGAGAAGCTGCTTCATAACTTGGAGAGTCTACCATGAGTGGCCATAAGGGGTTGGCCATTCAGGACCGAGATGTGGAAAAATTTCTTCACTGTAAACCTTTGGAATTCTCTACATCTTCCATAAGATCATGGCTGATCTTTTACCTCAGCTCCAATTTCCTACACTGAGCCTCCACAGCCACCTGGGGAAGATTCATTAGGTGAAGAAATTTCTTCCCATCTCTGTCCCGAATAGCTGACCACTTATTTAGAGACTCAATTCCTGGTCTTGTCACCTGATCCGGGTGACACAGCACCCAGCCTCACATTTCAGTGAGATCACCTCCCATTCTTCCATACCTCCATCGCGTATAGGCTCAGCCTGGTTAATCTTTCTCATTGGACAAACCCCTCATACTAACAATCCATCTGGTAAATTTTCATGCCACTCCCTCTGTTGCAAGAATACCCTTCACTAGATGGGGAAACCAGCTTTGTACACAATATTGCAGATGTGGTCTCACCTGAACCCCATACAGTTGTGGTAATATATCTTTATTCCTGTACTCAAACTCTCTTACAATGCTGTTTACCTTTTTAATTGCTTGCTGTACCTGCGCATCAACTTCTGCTGAATTGTGTACAAGGACACCTGGGTCCCTCTGAACACAAACATCTTTCAATCCCTCATCACTTAAGAATTACTCTGCCTTTCTATTTTTTTCTGCTAACATGAATGATGTCACGTTTTTCCACATTATTAGGCAGTCCCTTGGGATCAAAGATGGCTTGTTTCCACTCCAGTTTTAGAGGTTCTGAGCTGGCTAACGAATCTAATGTCGAAACTGCAATCTCCACCAGAAATAAGGCAGGGCAGGTGGGTAGAGTGTAAATTGGTAAATTGATTTATTATTGTCACTTGTACCGAGGTACATTGACAAACTTGTCTTGCATACCGTTCATACAGATCAATTCATTACACAGTGCATTGAGGTACTACAAGGAAAAAACAATAGCAGAGTGCAGAATAAAGTGTTACAGTTACAAAGAAAATGCAGTGCAGCTATATATAAGGTGCAAGATCATGACAAGGTAGATTGTGAGGTTAAGAGTCTATCTTATACTAGGGAAACGTTCAATAGTCTTATAACAGCGGGATAGAAGCTGTCCTCGAGGCTGGTGGTTCATACTCTCAGGTTTTTGTATCTTCTGCCCGATGGGATGTGTGAGAGGTGGTGCACTCATTACACCATTTACACAGGGCTACTGTGTGCTCTCGAAGCATGGACTTGAGGTTCTCAAAACCATCTTTCGCATGGTCCAGAGATTCCAAGAATCAGTTGGGATGTTGCATTTCTTCAGGGTGACTTTGTGTACACCTTTGAATCTTTTCTTCTCTACAAATGGTAATCTCTTCCCATGACGGCAGAGCTGCTGTCTCACAGTGCCAGAGACCTGGGTTCAATCCTGACCTCGAGTGCTGTCTATGTGGAGTTTGCAACTTCTGCCTGTACTGCATGGGTTTCCTCTGGATGCTGCACTTTCCTCCCACATCCTAAAGATATGCAGGTTAGTGGGTTAATTGGCCACTGTAAATTGCCCCTATTTTTTAGATGACTGGTGGAATCTGAGGGGAGCCGATGGGAACGTGGGGAGAATAAAATAGGATTAGTGTAAATTGGTGCTTGATGGTCGGCACGGATTCAATGGGCCAAAGGGCCTACTTCCTTGCTGTATCTCTCTATGACATCTCAGTATTTCCTGATGACTGGCAGTTTGCTCCGTGACCTCAGACTTCCTCACAAAATGTATTTTTCTGCGAGGTTTGCCGCTCTGTGTGTGTGTGCAGACATACCTTGCGAGACGTGAAATTTCTTTTAGCATGTCTCCATTAGGTGGGGAAGCTCACTCCTGGGGTCACCACTGTGGCCATCTCTTATTGTGGGCCTGCCAGCCCTGGATCCCTAACACACAGGACCTTCCTCCTGCTGGTACCTGTCGCGATGATGAGGATTTGAGTGGCACATCTAGTAGAGCTGCTACCTCACTGCTCCAGTGACCCCGGTTCAACCCTGACCTCCAGTGCTGTCTGTGTGGAGTTTGCACATTCTTCCTGAGACTGCATGAGTTTCCTCCTTATGCTCCAGTTGTGTCCCACATCCCAAAGACGTGCGGTTTGGTAGGTTAATGGGCCACTGAAAACCACTCCTTGTGCATAGGTGAGAGGTAGAATCTGGGGAAAGTTGGGGGGAATGTGGGGAGAATGGAGAGGAATTGGTGTAGATGGGTGCTTGATGGTCAGCACATACTCAGTGGGCAGAAGGGCCTGTTTTCAATGTGACTCTATGACTTACATGTCCCTTTGAGTGATTGCAGCCACTGTCTCCTACACAACAGCAGTTTGTGTTGCTGCTGTCTGGCTGTAGTGGAGAGCGTACCTTTAAAGGTTCACACCCTTCTCTGCAGAGCAAAGGGTCGGGAGATGGGTGAAACTGAGTGAGATCCAGCTGGAGATCCTACAGGTCCTAATGCAGCAACTCCTTTCAAAATCAGAATCACTGACATATGTCGTGAAATTTGTTGTTTTGCGGCAGCAGTTTAGCGCAAGACGTAAAAATTACTATAAGTTACAAAAATAAATAAATAGTGCAAAAGAGGAATAACACATCACAGCATAATCAAAGACCCCACCCACCCAGGACATTCTCTCTTCTCTCCTCTTCCATCAGGTAGAAGATACAGGACCCTGAGGGCACGTGCCACCAGACTTAAGGACAGCTTCTACCCCACTGTGATAAGACTATTGAACGGTTCCTTTATACAATGAGATGGACTATGACCTCACGTCACTTGTTGTGACTTTCCTTATTGCACTGCACTTTCTCTGTAGCTGTGACACTTTACTCTGTACTGTTATTGTTTTTACCTGTACTACATCGACGTACTTTGTACTAACTCAATGTAACTGCACTGTGTAATGAATTAACCTGTACGATCGGTTTGTAAGACGAGTTTTTCACTGTACCTTGGTACAAGTGACAATAATAAACCAATACCAATACCAATACAAGGTAGTGTTCATGGGTTCATGGACCGTTCAGAAATCTGATGGCAGAGGGGAAGAAGCTGTTCCTGAAACATTGAGTTTGGGTCTTCGGGCTCCTGTACCTCCTCCCCGATGACAGTAACATGAAGAGGGCATGTCCCGGGTGCCGAGGGTCCTTAGTGATGGATGCTGCCTTCTTGAAGATGGCGGGAAGGGTTATGCCCGTGGTGGAGCTGGCTGAGTCTACAACCCTCTGCAGCCTCTTTCGATCCTAAATAACCTATAAAATATCCTAACACTGCTTCAAATTGGTATTGGTATTGGTATTGGTTTATTATTGTCACTTGTACCAAGGTACTGGCTTCTTGACCAAGTTTTACACTGGGTCTGTTTAAGCATTGGAGCTAAATGCAGCCATGTTGTAAATAATACATAGAACTGTACAGCACATGAACAGGCCCTTTGGCCCATGATGCCAAATTAAACTAGTTCCATCTGCCTGCACATGATCCATATCCCTCCCTGCATGTCCATGTGCCTGTCTAAATACCTCTTAACCTCCACTATTACATCTGCTTTCAAAACCAGCCCTGGCAGCAGATTTGACTCTCTGCGTAAAAAAAAACTTGCCCCGCACATCTCCTTTAAACTTTCCCCCTCTCACCTTAAAGCGATGACCTCTAGTATTTGACATATCTGAAGTGCACTAAAAATTGACACAATCCAACTTCAAAGCAATAGAACAATGATTGTACCATCAGGACACAAAGACACGTAGCACAAGATATATCAAGGAAAGGGTCAAGCATAAATTTGGCTTCATGGAGCAATCAGGACAGAGACTTGGACACAAGCTGGGCATGATGAGCAGTGAACTATTCCGGGCTGTGTGATCTTCATTAAAAGGCAGGAAAACAGGAAGATCTTTGTGCAAGAAAAATCAGCATCACCAAAATAGATTGTTTGATCATTATTACAGGGCCCATACGGCAGTGCAGCTCCAGTGAATCAAGTTCAATCCTGACCTCTGGTGCTGTGTGGAGTTTGCAGGTTCTCCCTGTGGCTGCGTGGGTTTTCCCCGGGTGCTCTTGTTTCCGCTCACATCCCAAAGACGTACAGGTTGGTGGGTTAATCGCCTGTAAATTATTTGTAATGAGTGAGAGAATCTGGGAGGAGTTGATGGGACTGTGGGGAGAATAAAATGGGATTGGTGTAGGACTGGTGTAAATGAGTGCTTGACGCTCAGTGCAGATTCAGCAGGCAAAAGGGCTTGTTTCTGTGCTGTATGGCTCTGTATTGAATGTGGGAGCTTGCTGTGTACAAATTAGCTGCTGCATAACTACAGTGACGCAGGTAGTAGAGCTGCTGCCTCACAGCATCTGTCGCCCAGGTTCAACCTTGCCCTCCAGTATCCGCGTGGAGTTTGCACATTCTCCCTGTGACTGTGTGGATCTCTCCCAACAGCTCCGGTTTCCTCCCACGCTCCAAAGATGTGTGATTTGGTAGCCATCAATTCATAGAGTGATACAGCATAGAAACAGGCCCTTTGGCCATCATACCCAAATTTATGTAAATCCTACACCAATCCCATGTTATTCCCCCCACATTCCCATCAACTCACCCCAGATTCTACCACTTCCCTACACACTCGGGGGCAATTCACAGTGGCCAACTAATCTACCAACCCACATGTTTTTGGGATGTGGAAGAAAACTGGAGCAGCCAGAGGAAACCCACATGGTCACAGGAAGAATGTGTAAACTCCACACAGACAGCACCTGGGGTCAGGATTGAATCTGGATCACTGGAGCTGCAACATAGCAGCTCTACTAGCTGTGCTACTGTGCTGCCCCTAAAAGAGTTAACCCAACCTCTGGTAGGTTAATTGGCCACTGCAAATTGCCTCTAGTGTGTGGGTGGATAGTAGAATCTGGGGAGAATTGATGGGATCATGGAGAGAATAGGTTATGGGCAAAATTTGAATGGGTTTGGTAAGATATCTTTATTAGTCACATGTACATCTAAACACACAGGGAAATGCGTAGAGTGTTCTGGAGGCAGCCCGCAAGTGTCGCCACGCTTCCGGCGCCAACATAGCATGCCCACAACTTCCTAACCCATACACCTTTGGAATGTGGGAGGAAACCGGAGCACCCAGAGGAAACCCACAGTTACGGGGAGAACGTACGAACTCCTTAGTGCAAATACGCTGAATGGCCTCCTTTGTCCTAATGAAATATCAATGGTGACAGCACTTCATTATTTCTTGGCTGTAAGTCACTATGAAGAGGTGCTATAGAAATGCAAGCCTCTATGGGAAGCAAGGGAATGGCAGCATTGATCAGTGATGGGGGTTGGGGATCAGCCATTGGCTGGTCCAGGAAAGTCAACAGAAAGCTGTGCATGGTATGGACAGATTCCACTTCTCCGCTCTTGTTAAAAATGTTTTAGCTCCTATTGGCCTAAAATGGTTCTATCTGGTCTGGAACTGGTGCCAGTCTCAAATGAATCTTGTGCAAACAGCAGTCTGTTCTCTGCTTCATCAACACTTACATAATCAATCACACCTTTAAGTGCAAACTCTGACAAATGTGCAGAAGAATCAAGAGGAGGGAAGGAAGTCAGCATAGAAATAAAATTTGAACACTTAGGGACAATTAAAGGGGAGTTTCATATTGGAAGAGGAAGACTTGAGAGACATTGACCTTGGTACTGTCCCAACAAGGTTTGCTTTAAATTGGTGTGTGCAGATGTTCTGTCTCTTACTGGACATACTACTATTAGACCTTTTATACTATCACATAAAGTGCCATAATCACTTGCTGTTCCCAAGAACAAGGCCTAATTTACATGATAATTAACACAGATAAATTAACACAGATTAATTACAGTTTTCTTCATTCTCTGACTGTGTCTGGAATTAGTACCCAGTATGGAGATATAATCAGATATTTCTTAATGTCGTCACCCTATCAATGATACAGCAGAAAACTGGAACTGACTCAGTGAAACCAAATCCAGATGAAGGATCTCAACCTGAAACGTCGACAGTGCATTTCCCTCCACAGATGCTGCCTGATCTGCTGAGTTCCTCTTTCTTTTTCAATCTTTTTATTAATTTTCAAATTAATACAGATTAATACATATAACGTCAGTAATTATACACGTAATATAAAGAGATCAGGAGGACAATCATGACATATATAGTCATAAAGATCGCTGAGTTCCTCTAGCAGCTCACATTTACTCCAGATTCCAGCATCTGCGGTCCCTTACGTCTCCAATGAAACCAAATGATGTTCCTGTGAGATAAAAAAACACCAGAAACATTCCGCAGATCAGGCAGAATCTGTGCAAAGAGAGATGGTTAACTTTTCAGGTCTGGGACCCTTCGTCAGAACTTTATTTCTGGTTTCCAGCATTGGTAGCTCTTTGGTGTTCTTTTGCTGAAATTCCTGTGAGTACTGAGGTGAATAACCCTGTGCATTTCAGGCAGATTAATGTGGATTTTAAGGAGTGCTGATCTCACCACTGCTGTCACAGTATTACACTGCAGTTAGGGCAGCCACACCCGAACATGCAGGAGATGAGTTATTGGTATCATATATCAATGCAAATAATAAACAGTGAATTAGCACCATTGTTTGGAATCCAGAAAGGTAAACTAAACCTTACATGGCCATCATAGTACTCTGTAAGCTGTTGTTACTGCAGTAAGTAACTCAATTATATTTTTGCCTGCATCTATGCAGGAAAGTTTCTCTGGTTTATGACAACTTGTAAATCCATTCTACTGTAAACAGAGTGAAGAAACCTCCAAGTTCAATCCTAACACCAGGTAATTTCAAATAGGGGGAAAGGGAAAGGGAGATAGAAATAGCAAAGGAGAGATAGACCACAGACAAGAGACAGAGAGACGGAGAGACAGAGAGGAAGATGCAGACACAGAGAGAATGAGACGAGAGAGAGAGAGAGAGAGAGAGAGAGAGAGAGAGAGCACACCAGCAGGGAATGAGAGAGAGGGGCCTGAGGCAGACAAATGGAGAAGAACAAACACTAAGGGTGAGAGACCAGAAGAAGAGAGTCAGAGTGAAAGAGGGAGAGAGAAACACAGGTAAAATCATGGAGGGGGAGAAGTGCAGGCCATGACAGGGGAAGAGTAGACATAATGCATGAGAAGGTAGTATTAGAAGGTCTCTTTCTGAAATAGGGTGTAATTAGTCTCATTGTAAGCCAATTATAGAACAGGTACAGTTGCTAATGGTAACATTTGTGATATAAACAAATAGTGATGTGTTGCTGAAGAGTCATTACATTCATTTTGAAAAATATCTGGGGGGGGGGTGGTTTGAAGTCACACCGTGGACAAATTTTGCATCTTGTGCAACTGGGGGAGTTTCACACCAGAAAAACAGCGAATCAGGCAAATTAAGATCCAACAGAAAGGTCAGGTGTCAAATTTCCAGACGGATGCCGTCTCCCAGAAAGAGGCACAACACTGCTCTACTCTGAGTTTAGCCAATATTCAGCTGCACTGTGCCATTTTTTTAAAGTTGTGCAAAGAAATGTCTGAGAGTATAAAAGCGAGTAAATTATGGTGAACCTTTGTAAAACAATGATTCAGCCACAACCAGAGCAAGGGATCCATTTCTGGTCACTGCAATAGGAAGAAGGTGAAGACCTTGAAGAGGGTGCAGAATAGATGTTCTGGAGTAGCATCAGGAATGCTGGAGTTCTCTTGCATAGATTAGATTGGAGGAGCAGGGGCAGGAAAGGTTGAGGAAAGATTTGATGAAAGTGTTCCAAACAATAAAGAGTCTGCAGTTGAAATGAATAAAGAGAAACTATTTCCATTGATGGGAAAGTTGAGTACCAGAGGACACATATTTAAGGTGCTGGGAAACGAATCAAGGAGATTGAGTGACAAAGTCAAAAATACTCCAGATGCTGGGAATTTGAAATGAAAATACACAAGGCTGGAAACACTCAGCAGGTCAGGCAGCATCTGTGGAAAGAGGAACAGTTAATGTTTTGGGTCTGGGACCCTTGTCAGATGTGAGAGAGAGTTAGTTTGTATTTCTAAATCCTGGAGCTGAATTTGAGCCTATAGCAATTTAATGAAATAATGAAGGGCAAATTATCATTTAAAATTTACATAGTGAAAGAAGAACGTGCAAATCCAGTTGCACCACCCAAACCTGATCATTTGTCATGCTAGTATCAGGATATAGCTTCAGAGGTTTCCAATTCTAGCATTACCCGAATCCTGTTAAAGTTCGGTGAAAGAAATGTTCCACAGTGAGTCTGACCATTATTGATATCATTAAAAATAAATCTTTAAAAAGGTTGACAGAATTATAAGACAGAATACTAAAATCCCGCAAATTTTCTCACTGAATTCTGAGAACATTTACTATATGAAAAGTTTGTCAAAGAATAGGAGTCAGTGAACAACAAAACAGAGAAGTTAAAACAAAGGAGATCGGATAGTATTTCATAGATATTTGCAATAACATTATATTTTAATGATTAAAATGCTCTTATTAGTTGTGCTGTTTTGCAGGTCCACATGAGAATTTGGTTAAGAAATATTGGATTGTCAGAAAAGGCAGAGGCTCAGACAATAACTTCAACGAGAAAATGAACAGAAGCAGTGACGAAGCAACAGGCAAGGAAGGAGAGAGAGAAGGAAAGGTTGTGAAGATTTGTAAAAGCTATAATTCTCACCATTAATTTGTCCTGTATGCAATGGAGAACATACCTAAAACAAGAAGAGGTAATGACAACAACCTTTCCCTCAATGTCAGCAAAACAAACGAACTGGTCATTGACTTCAGGAAAGGGGGCGGTGTACATACACCTGTCTACATCAATGGTGCTGAGGTCGAGAGGGTTGAGAGCTTCAAGTTCCTAGGAGTGAACATCACCAATAGCCTGTCTTGGTCCAACCATGTAGACGTCACAGCCAAGAAAGCTCACCAGCACCTCTGCTTCCTCAGGAGGCTGAAGAAATTTGGCACGTCCACTTTGACAGTCATCAACTTTTATCGATGCACCATAGAAAACATTCTATCTGGATGCATTACGGCTTAGTATGGCAACTGCTCTGCCCAGGACTGCAAGAAATTGCAGAGAGTTGTGGATGTCACAGAAACCAGCCTCCCCTCCATGGACTCTGTCTATACCTCTCACTGCCTTGGTGAAGCAGCCAGCACAATCAAAGTCCCCACCCATCCGGGTCACTCTCTCTTCTGTCCTCTCCAGAAGATACAGGAGCCTAAGGGCATGTACCACCAGGCTCAAGGACAGCTTCTATCCCACTGTGATAAGACTATTAAACGGTTCCCTTATACATTGAGATGGACTCTTGACCTCACAATCTACCTTATGACCTTGCACCTTATTGTCTACCTGCAATGCACTTCTCTGTAGCTGTGACACTTTACTCTGTTAATGTTTTTTTAACTGTACTACCTCAATACACTCTGTACTAACTCAATGTATCTGCACTGTGTAACGAGTTGATCTGTACAAATGGTATGCAATACAAGTTTTTCACTGTACCTCGGTACAAGTGACAATAATAAACCAATACCAATAAATGTCACTGTGGTAACATGATTATTTTTTGGATGATAAATTTTATAGACTCATAGAATCATATAGCACAAAACAAGCCATTCAGCCAAACTCGTCCTCACCCACCCATGGGCATCCTTCTGTATCAATCCCACCTCCCATTGCTTGGCCTGTAGCCTTCTATGCCGAGGCAATTCAAGTGCTTATTTAGACACTTCTTAAACACTGTCAGCGAATCTGCTTCCACCACTCTCTGAGGGAGCTTGTTCAAGCTATTACTACTCTCTGGGTGAAGAAGGCCCATCTCACATCCCATCTAAATCTCTTTGGAGTGAGAGTGGACAGTCAGAGACTTTTTCCCAGGGTGACAATGGCTAACACAAAAGACATAATTTTTAGGTGATTGAAGGAAGGTACAAGGGGGATTTTTTTTTACACAGAGAGTGGTGGGTGCGTGGAACACGCTGCTTGCAGAGGTTGTGGGGGCAGATACGTTGGGGACATTTAAGAGGCTCTTAGACACATGAATGATAGAAAAATAGGGGGCTATGTGGGAGGGAAGGGTTAGATAGATCTTAGAGCAGGATAAAATGTCAGCACAACATTGTGGGCCGAAGGGCCAGCACTGTGCTGTAGTGTTCTAAGTTCTCCGGTCTCTCCTTGTAACTGAACTGCTCCTTCCCAGGTGACAGGTTGGTGAGGCTCCTCTGCACCCTCTCCAGCCCTACCACACCCTCCCTGTAGGATGGGGACCAGAACTGCAGGCAGGTGGGTCTGAGCACTGAGATATTTGTGTGATGGGATGGAGAAAGGGGTGTGAGTGAACTAAGCATCCTTACAGCGTGAGTCATCCGACACACCGGGGTTACTCGCGGTCACGGCCAGCGCCGCCCTCAAGCGGAGGCGGAGGCGGAGTCGATGGGATGCCCAGGCCTCGCCTTCGCGACGTCACCGGGGGAGTCACGTGGGCCGCCGGCGCCGTCTGCCATTGGCGGTGGGTTGCGACGTGACGTCCTTCCGGTGTTTGTCCCTCCCTCCCTCCGCCTCTCGTTCGCTCCCCGGGTCCTGTCAGCTGGTTCGGGGGCCACATACCACACGCTTCGCTCGGCGGTGGGGAGGGGGGAAAAGAAGGGGGCTGGTGGGTCAAGCGGCAGAGGTTTCTTTCCACTGGATAGCAAGTAGCGGCGAGGGTCTGACCCGCAGGAGGAAAGTAGGCCGGGAATAGGGTGAGGGGCAGCAGGGCGGACCGGGTAGGGGCAACAGGGCGGACCGGGTCCGGACGACTTGGCCGAGCCGGACCCTGTCTGGTGGATTGGCTGTGGCTGAGCAGGGGTGTGGGTAGAGCTCCCTGGGCTGAAGAGGTGGGCGGCATGGAGAGCAAGCTGGCGCCCAACGGGGACATTTACAGCACCGTCAACGGGTTCATGGAGAAAGCGCACTCGGAGAGCAAGGCTGCAGCCTGGAAGAACGGCTTCGTGAAGCCGGGGTTGGCTCAGAATGGGCAGGTAAGGCTGGGGCGTTGGCGGCAGGGAGTTGCCGCAGGAGTGGGACTGTGGCGCGCATCTGAGCAGGTGTGGAGGGAAGAGTTACGGATGGCCAAGGAGGTGATCTCTGATGCAGAGAGGTGTGATGTATGGAATCTGTTGCCAGCCAGTACGTTCGAGCCGAGCTGTAGAAGTCTCACATAAGAGTAAAGACGTTTGAGAGCGTTGAGCATTTCCTGTGACTTTGCATATCGTTGTAGCCACACAGTGTCGAAGTTCTTTGGCAACTATTACATCTACATGTAACTGCACCAAGAATAGCAACATTTAAGCGTTGTTCTCGAAACGTAGTTTGACGGCTAAACGAATACACTTTATAAACTGCATATGTAATTAAAACATTGCTTGTTTTTAATAATTAAATAGTTTGTCAGGACTGTCGTTGGAAAACCAACTGTAACTCATTATGTCCGCCCACTCTCTGATATAAAACTTTGCTGTGTGGTATTTTCTGAAGTATTTTATGGAAAAACCTTGTACACAGACAATGAGAAATTCTTGAATGAAATTTGATTAGACTTTTTGTAATTCATTGCACCAGTGAAGTCTCATCTTGTACTACTTTAATACACAAGATTTCAAAAAAAACTGAGAACTAATAGTATCCTATAATGAACTATTTGTATGGAATGAGTTACACAAATTCTGCTCCCCAAAATATCTGTCAGCTTCATATTTGTAATTGATATTTCACTCTGTTAATTGGCATTTCCAAGGGAGTGTTTCAAACTTTTTTACTCCATTCCTCTCTCTATTTCATTGGTATTTTCTGTACTTGGTCACTACATATTCTGTATATGTGGATCCTGAGTCTCTGGATCGCCATTAATTTTAGCTCTTCATTTCAAAAAAAATTCTGAACTGAGTTCCAAAGAGGAGGATCTCACTTTTTAAATTCCTTTACAAAAGATGGACATTGCTGCCCATCCCTAAGTGCCCATAAAAGGCACTTGTGTGCTGCTAGCTTGAACAGCTGTAGTACATGTGGTGAACAAACTCATAAGTGGAATAGTCTCCACTTGTCTCAGTCAATGTAGCTTCAGCAACATTCAAAGCATCCAAGATTAAAATCTATTTGATTGGCAACCCTTGCAACACAGGTACGCCAGACCTTTTGTATCATCTATAAAATGCATGCACTTGTTAAGATGTATTCAACTACATCTCCCAAACATGTGGTCTCTACCATCTGGAAGGGGAACAAACATGGGAATGGCATCACTTCCCCACTTATATTTGCAAGTCAGGGTCATATTTATTTCTTCCTTCATTGTCAGAATCTAAGTATAAGAACTGCCTATACAATGGCACCATAGGGATCTCTTCTGCAAGTGGCCCACCACTGTGGGTTGAGGGTTGGCCTGGTTCAGAGGAGGGAGAGGGAAAATCTTTTGCTTACATTATCTGGGTGTCATTAGCAAATTTGGACAGGTAGCTTTTTATCCTATCGCCTGATGTTACTAAATAGTGAATGGTTAAGACTTATCCTTTCAGAGCATTACTAGTTCTGCATTCCTGCCAATTTGAGTAGTTTCTCAGTATTCCTTTTATGTCTCAATTTCCTTGCCAATGGTTTACTCTAACTTCATGGTCTTCAACTTGAGGGGGACACTTTGGAAGTCAATAACAAAACATCCATAGACATTGTAATCTTCCTGTTCCCTTTATCTGGCAAGCCATGCTTTTTACTGCTGGAAAAACAATTCTATTCGTTTCCCATCAGTTTTTAAGGAGTCCCATTTGTTCTTGAATCTCTTCTGTTTTGTGCCCTTTTTTCTTTGTTTCTCTTCCAGCCGCCAGAGTCTGGTAGCTTGTATTTTCTTTTGGTCCCTCAATCCCAAGAGACTGCCCCTAAAAAAAAAGAGGATTATTTGCTTCTACTCTGATTTCTTGGGTTCTGAAGTGACCTTGTAAACAAGCCCACAGATGGGGCAGGTGAGTGGTTGGTTTGTGAAGTGGTGTGCCCCTTCAGCCTTTTATCCTGGGTTTGTGTGCTCCCCATGTGTGGACTTGGGGTTCTCAATAGCTTAGACTCATTTGATATAATCAGCACTGTTTTGTGCAGGGGAGGTCAGATCTTACAAATTTTGAGGTGATGATGATGATTGAGGGTGGGGTAGTGGATGTTATGTACATGAACTTTAGTAAAGTTTTTGACAGGGTCCCTTGTGGTAGGCTGATCTGGAAGATTAAGGCATGTGATATCCATGGAGACTTGGTAGATTGGCTTAGCCATAGAAAACAGGGTAGTGGTGGAGGGGTATTATTTTGACTGGGAGTCCGTGACCAGTAGTGTTCAGCAAGGATCAGTGCTGGGACCGCTTTCTGTTATATATAAATGATTTATGTGAAAATGTAAGTGAGCTGAATAGCAAGTTTGCAGGCAACACAAAACTTTGCCTGGAATGCACTGCCAGTGGAGGTGGTGGAAGCAGATACAATAGCAGTGTTTAAGAGGCATTTAGACAAACCCGTGAACAGGCAGGGATTGGAGGGATATAGACCATGTGCAAGCAGATGGAATTAGTTTTGATTGGCATCATGGTTGGCACAGACATTGTGGGCTGAAGGGCCTGTTCCTGTGTTGTGTTCTATGTTTAAAAAAAGCCTATAGAAGCACAAAACCATAGAAGTACAGAAGAGTGGATGGTTGGGTGGTGAAGGGTGATATTCAAACCAACTTGCTTTAGGTGGACTTTAAAAATTACAAAGGTGTTGTGGGTGGTTTTGTGAACCAGATTCAAAAAATTTCTTGTAAAGTATTAATGTTTATTTTCTTGGCTGCAATTGACTCCATGTTCCTTGCTGTTTTGCATTTTAACATTTAGGGTTGATTGTCTTGTTTGTCTATATTGTTCAAACTTTGGCACAGTCTGAGTTTTGAGTTTTGTTGCATTGAGCTTGTGATTGTAAAGCTCCACCCTGAAATGACTGAGAACGAGTTGGCTCACTTTGAGAATGTAAGGAGAAACCATTCAGTCCCTCAAGCCATTTGAAGAGTTTATGGATGATCCTTGGCATCACTTTACACTGACCCCATATCCCTTTATTCACTTCAATATATTTATCCAAGTACTTTTGAGTTTTAATACAATATTCATTTATGGGAGGGTGACTTTTGTTTGTTTTCAAAATAAAAGTTGGTTCTTGTAATAACTGTGGAATTTAACTTTCCTGCTATTAAAGGTTAGTGTGGAAATACCAGTTAAAGGTAGGACAGATTTAATGCACTTTATGATGTGACAAACATGCTAGTGATGGTTTTGCATTACATTTTCATTTTGCATAATATGTTTTTGATTTTTAAAGTACTGTAGATAAAAGGTGAAAATACTATACACTGGCTTTTTGCAGAAGAAGCACATTTATCTTGGAAACTAACTGGAGATGGGCTTTCTTTTGATTCTTATAAGAACCAAATCACACAGGAGTTTCCAAACAAAACTGGAATGAATTCAAGCCACCTATTATAGACTCCAAGTCTGAGGAAGGATTCAATTGGTCCTAGATGATGTGCAGTGGTCATTATTGCTACTTCAGAAACAATTGCACCATTTTAAAAGTTCTACAAATACTACTTTAATAAATTGTTGGTGATTGGAGATGATAGCGATTGTGGAGTTTTTAATGGCCCGGTGATATTTTGTTAACTATCATCGTGTCCCTTGAAAGCTGGTGTCATAGCAAACCTTCTCAGTTACTGTGTCAGTGTTTGCAGCATTTTTCTATGGAGCCAAGCTTAAGGGAATTGACTTTATTGGGATTATATACTGAATTCTTAACTTCCACATCTAGATTTTTTTTAATGTCTGGATCCCATGAATTTATGGTGGGTTTTCTGATGTCTATTCTGCTTTGCAACCTCTATTTCAAAACAAATGTTATTGTTAAATCCCATTAACTGTTTCAGTGCCATTCTGTGGGCTATACCTCAAGTGATTACTGGAAAGTGTTGTTTCATCTTTCTGGCATTTCTAAGTACGCAGAATTGCTTGTGGCACTGATAGTGCTATAGTTGAGCAGCTCTTCAACATAAGGATTCTAAATGAGATCAGCAGTTAATCCAGCATTAAAATAAACACTACTTCATGAGACGTAGATTTTAATTGAACATCTACAGTTAATGTACAGTTAATGTTTTTATATTCTATAGTATATAAAGAGATTTATCTGCATATCATTTCTTGGTACATCTGTAGTAAAGGTGTCAGTCATTAATTCTGCTTGGGTAAAGTGGAGCCCCTGATTTGTTATATGGTATTATAGGTTTACTACCACTGTTCACATTGCATGCTGCAATTCCAGTGCTTTTTGTGAAGATTATAAAGCAGTGGCTTTAACATTACAGAAGTTTGTGATTAGTTATGCAGTACATTCTTATTCCCTGTGTTCAAATGCAATCTTGCTCACCCCAAAGTGTTTTCTACTAGTTTATGCCATAAGAAGTTAAGATTATCCATCCCCCTAATCCAACAGGGGATTTAAGATATAATTATGGACGTATTAATCTATGTGTTTATAGTATTACTATATTATTGCTTCACTGAAGGAAAAGGAGCATCCCTTAAAGTCACAGTTTACTTCAAATCAGTGCCACATCTGGACATTGCATCATCTCTCCTTTCTTTTTTCCCCTTTTGTTTTGACTTGGCTTTCTTCTGCCCCTAACTCTTGGAAAAACTTGAAATGGTTGTGGGCAGCTTGCACTTTAAAATCACATCTCTGAAAGTTGAGTTGGTATTTGAACATAATTCATTAAAAATAGAGATATGGGTTCAAGCTACACTCCAGGATATTTCAATGCATTCTGATAGACAAGATATTAAACAGAGGCTTTATCTCTTATTTAAATGGGTGGAAATTAAAACATTGTTTTGAAGAATTCTGCCAATGTCCTTGTCAACCCTGTCGGATATTCTAAATATCTCCCAATCTGCTGCCTTTGTCTACTAGTATTGTCTACATTTATGCCTTTTTAAATACATTGTCTCCATGTATTTGAAGTCTGGCAATGGTTTTTGTTGATAAAATGACAGGATTTCACATACACCAATGAGATGAGTGGCCACATGTTTTTATTGGTTGAAGGTTTAGTATTTTTTGGTGGCTGAGAACAGCTCCTTTCTCATTAGAGGAAAAGTGCAATAGGATGAGAGAAAAGAAACTGCAGAAGGATGCATCTTCAGAATAGATGTGGTGGAGATGGCAATGTTACAGGAGGCAGCATGAGAGGAGTTCAAGTCGAGGTAGCTGTGGGAGTTGGTGGGTTTAGAGAAGGTGTCAATGGCATGTCTGTCTTCTGAGATGGAGATAGAAGTCCTGCAATGGAAGAGAAGTATGAGAGCTGGCCCAGGTGAAATTGAGGGCAGGGTGGAAGGTGATGAAATTGAGTCCTGCATGAGTGCAGGAAGCAGCATCTATGTAGTCATCGATCTGCTGGAGAAAGAGTTGGGGGTGTGCCAGATTAGGCATAGCTAGGGCCCATGTGAGTGCCATGGTTACCTCTTTGATCTGTAGAAAGTGGGAGGAATCAAAAGAGAGATCCTTGAGGGTAAGGACATGTTTTGCAAAGCAGACAAGTGTTAGTGGAGAGGAACTGTTTGAGGCTTTGTTCAAGAAAGAAAGACCTTCCAGGTGGAGGTGTATATAGAGACTGGATGTCCATGATAAAGATGAGCTGGTTGGAATCGTGGAATTATCAAAATGGTGGAGGGCATGAGAGGTGTGCTGAAGGAATGAGTTCAGTGGGGCAGGAACAGGCCTGCTGGGGCAGTCCTGTTTATGGATTTTGGGTAAGAAATAGAAGCAGACAGTGTGAGTTTGGGGTACTGAGGCTGGAGGCTGTGGAGGTGAGATCTCCTGATTTGATGAGATTTGCAATGGTCTGGAAGATGGTGGTTTGGTGGTTGGTAAGTACAAGGTGCAAGAAAGCTGGCGCCTGGCCTCCAAGGTAGAGGTCAGTGCACAAGACTACAACAGCACTCCCCTTGTCCTGACTAGGTCAGGATTGGTCTGAAGTGTGGAGTGCTGCACATTCGGAAGCGGTGAGGAGAGTGGAGAAGTCGAGGTGGTCAATGTCACATAATCAATTGGAAATGAAAAGATCAGGAAAGGGTAAAAGGCCAGAAGGGGAAATCCAAGTGGAAGGGGTGTGCTCGATGAGAATGGGTCATCAGTGGTGGGGAGGGGATTCCTTGCCAAAGAAATGGGTGCAGAGGTGGCAGAAGAAGAGCTCAACATCATGTCGGGCGTGGAACTTGCTCAGACACAGGAATTTGTGATGGATGTTTTGTAGCCACATACCACAGCTAAGCATGATGGGAAATGAAGCCAAATTTAACTGTGGGTAACAACGTACCTAAAGAGCAGGCAATTATTAACATCATGCCCAAATGTTGGCATCAATGAAAATGTGGCACTGCTTAGGTTGTGTATTTGATTACAGGAGTGATGAGACAAACTGAATAGAATAGTGCCATTCGTTCAAATTTGACTTCAGGGAAGTGAATTGACTGAAAGTTTACAGGTGTCTTGGCAAGCTAATCCTGTCAGTGCATTTGTATCTTTGGGAGATCATGCAGAGCTCTTGTAATTAGAAATATTTTAAATGTCAGGAAAGGCTGATAATTAAAAGTAATTATTTTGATTAATGATTTGCTACTCAGTGCTGAGTCACTTGGCACAATTAAAACTTGTATCACAAACTGCAACCCACCTGACAGTTTTGTTTTGCATCTTTTGTGCCTTGCCAATATCTTGATACCAGAATATCTGATCATTATCACACTAGGCTGGTGTTTTGGGGAAATTGTTTTTCACATTCACTAGGTAACAGTGACTACATTCTAAAAACGCACTTCCAACCCAATGAATTAATGAATGGCCCAGAGCTGTGAAAACTGCCATTTGAAATGTAAATCTTAGTGACCAGTATACTTCTGTTAAGATGTTCAACTTTATTGGCCATTTTGCATTGAAAAGCACTTGCTTCAATTGTGAATTTTCTTTAGTGAAGCAAACCATTCTTAGGTAAGTGGGTAGTTGAGACTGAATTAAGAGGTTATCTGCAAAGACTCTTGAGGACTATTGAGCCCATAACAATGAGTTGCAAAAAGAAAATCCTGCGCTGGAAGTTTGAAATAAAAACAATGCTAGAAATCCACAGTCAGCAAGGATGGTAAAGTTGAAGCTCTGAAAAGTCATTGACCTGTAGTCTGCTTGGAACAGTCACTTTGGTTGTAAATTTTAGCCTGGTAAGTGCTTTCTAGAGAAGAAACTTCCAAAGTGCCTAGAGGACAAGTGCAATTTACAAAAAGGACATGTGCAATGAAAAACTTACTTGCAGCAGCATGACAGGCATATAGCATCAGATAAGCAACATTCACAAGAAAGACATCAATTAAACATAAATTGTGCACAATTTTTACAAGAAAGAACACAATTAGAACAAAAAAATAAGTCCATTTCAGTGCAAAGCAATCAAAATGGCCATAGTATTGCTAAACTGTGGTGATTAGGGTTTTGCTGGTTGGTTCAAGAACCAAATGATTGAAGGGAAGTAGCTATCCCTAAACCTGGTGGTGTGGGGCTTCAGGCTTCTGTACCTCCTGCCTGATGGTAGCTGCGAGAAGATGGCATGGCCTGGATGGTGGGGATCTTTGGGTACAAAATATTCTGCAGATGCTGGAATGTGGAGCAATACACAGTGCTGGAGGAACTCAGCAGGTCAGGCAGTGTTCATGGAGGGAAAAAAACACTTGACATTTTGGGCCAAGGGCCTTCATCAGGACTGGAAAGGAAGAGGGTAGAAACCAGAATTAGGAGGGGGGAGGCAAGTGCCCAGGAAGGCCATGTGGCTGTGGAAGTGAGTCTGGGTCAGCATGTGGTTGGAGAGCAGCAGAGATCACAGAAGGGGAGCAATGAGAGAGGGTCTCTCAGAACTCCCGTCAAAGAGAGGAGGAAAACTTCTTCAGGGTAGGCATCCCTGGAAGAGACTTTGTAGTGGAGTAGCAAAACAGACACAATTCTGTGAATGCAGGAATCTGGAGCAATACGCAAGAAGTGCTGGAGGAACTCAGCAGGTCAGGCAGCATCCAAGGAGGGGAAAAAATACAGTTGAGGTTTTGGGTCTTTGGATGTTACTGCCTTAAGACAGCATCTCTAGATACTACCAATGATGGGGAGGGATGTGTCCATTATGTATTGGGCAGAGTCCACTACTCTTTGCAGCTTCTTACATTTCTGCACATTCGAATTGCTGTACCAGACCATGATGCAACCGGTCAGGATACTTTCAACAGGAGTCTTCATGTCCAAAAATGTCAACCTGTATCACATGCTAGTGCTCGGGAAACATTTTGAACCAAGCTATATAAGAAGACAATTAGAACCAAAAGCTTCGAAGTTCAAAAGGTTGTACCATAAGAGAGGTTTAGGAAGGGAATTGTGGCTGAATATCTAGGCAGCCGAAACCATTGCTGACAGCATTGGGACAATTAAATTTAAGTAGATGCAAGGGACCAGAATTAAGCATGTGGTGTGTTGCATGGATGTTAGAGATGGGAAAGGGTTAAGTCAGAGGCATTTGAAAGTGAATAATTTTAATATTGTGACTAAACTGTATGGGGGCTTGTGAAATTAGATACAAGCAGAATTTGTTTATGGAGGATGTGAAGTACTTTGACCATATTGTGCTTTGGGACATTCCAAGGCTGCGAAAGAACTTTTTCAATGGACTTCTTTATGTATCAGTCTGTTCGGACCATTTGCTGTAAATGCAGGGATTTCTGGGGCCCAGACTTCTGTTCCATCATTTTATCAGAATGAGACTTGGGTTAGTATGTAATACCATTTTGAATTTGAAGATTAAAGAAAATGACTATTTTAGTGGTAATAGGCTTGGAGTAAATTTGGCAGTTTGAGGAACTGAATTCAACTGTAAAAACAAAGTTGGTGTCTGTTAAACTAAGATGTGCCACAAGTACACATTGTGTGTTTTATAAATTGGCCACAAGCCACATCACCATTCTTATTAAGGATAGTCAGCATTTATTGTCCTAACTTTACAAAGGGGACTGTGCAAGTAGCATATTGACCGGGAGAAGTGGAATAGTTGCTCAAAATGTCATTGCTAATGTGCACCACTGTTGTACACAGTTGACCATGAGATCAGCAGTAGCTCACCTGGGATTACTATACCATGTATAGTAATTACATGGTCCTTTCTCTCTGTTCCCCTGCGTTAACTAGTTTCTAAAGTCCCAAAGATAATGAATTGCATGCAAATTCATCACTAACACCAAAAACAAGTTAACGAGTAAGCTTCACTGTGCAAGAGGATTATGTATATGAAGAACATTGGGATGTTTCTAAGAAACGTTGTGGAATTATGCAAATATGGGTCCGTTATACTTATTTGCCAACAAGCTTTCACTGTCTAACCAGGTTTGTGTGTTGATGGTTCAGCCATTTCTAAAGGTAGAGTTGCTCTAAAGGTAACAGGTAGTTGTGTCATAGTGGCATGATGCATTTGTAGAAGCTGTTAGATTAATATCACAGGAACTGCAGTTGTTAGAATACTTCATGATGGTGATACATTTTAATACTTTCATGCTTCTCTTATTTTAGTATCAAGAGAATGAGGAAGTTGTGGGTGTGATTACTATTTGCTTAATGCAACCCTTGTCTCCTGGTTGGAACTAGTCCAGCAAGTTGTACAGGAATTTTAAAGCTTTTTTAATTTTGCAAAACGTGAGAAACTCAGTGCCTGGTATATGGTGAACACCTTTAAAGTAAATTGCTTAAATTGAAGAAAAGAGTCATTAATACTTAATTGACATGAGTGTCCTCTTCTGGTAAATGACAATGAAACAATTAAACCTAGCCTGAATTAAATAATTTAGCCAATTTTAAATTAATTTGAGGTCCTTTAACTGAAACTAAATATACCTATATTCTGTAAAGTAGCAGACACCAATATCTTCAATCTGCTCAATTATTTTGAATGGAAAGAATCCATTTTAAACAATAGTCTATTATGTTACATGTGAACTTCAGACAAATTGCTTTTAAGTAGTCAGTGGCTCCTGTTTAATAGAAATTTAAGTATAAAGCAGCTTGCATTCCACAAAAAGATGTTGACTGTTGCACATTAGCGCACTTCAGAGGTTTGGATGATTTCATGAGGGATGCAAGTGAGGTCACTGTAAACATCTAAATCCCTGATGTATGCAAATCCATGTACTCCGGGATTATATTCCCACTGCTGCATAGATTGTGTGCTACAAGATCACTACCGTTATTTTTATATGCTTGGCTATCTGGGAATTTCTGTTCATTTGAGTTTTCATATTACTGGAATAAAGCCTTAAACATTTAGTCTATCAAAAGTTCCAGATGCATTGCTAAATGACAAAAGAAAAGCAAGTTGTTCATATCTTCAGATGTCATGTGTCATTGTTGCCCACTTAACCAATGCACATACTATCTTTACCAAGTTCCTTTTCACTTTATGAATAAAGTAAAACGAAAAAAGTTGAACACATTAATATGAACACATTATAAAAACAAAATTCAAAGTAATGTAATACAAAACATTGAAGTCAATACTTCCATAGATCATAATCCTGTTACTTTGTGGTATGTCATCAGTTATCATTTACAACCTTAAAACAAAGCACTGTGGCTGTTCAGGATAAACCTTGGCAAATGGGCATCTCTCCCCCCCAGACTTTCCTGCAATATGGTTAGGAATAGTCAGCATCGCTTTGTCAAGGGCAGGTCCTGTCTTACAAGCCTGATTGAATTTTTGAGGATGTGACTAAGCACATTGATGAAGGGAGAGCCGTAGATGTAGTGTATATGGATTTCAGCAAGGTGTTTGATAAGGTATCCCATGCGAGGCTTATGGAGAAGGTGAAGAGACATGGGATCCGAGGGGACATTGCGGTATGGATCCAGAACTGGCTGGCCCACAGAAGGCAAAGAGTGGTTGTTGAAGGGTCGTATTCTGAGTGGAGGTCAGTGACCAGTGGTGTACCTTGGGGATCTGTACTGGGACCCTTGCTCTTTGATTTTTTTTTTATATAAATGACCTGGATGAGGAAGTGGAGGGGTGGGTTACTAAGTTTGCAGATGACACGATGGTTGGGGGTGTTGTGGATAGTTTGGAGGGCTGTCAGAGGTTACAGAGGGACATAGGTTGCAGAGTTGGGCTAAGAAGTGGCAGATGCAGTTCAACCCAGATAAGTGTGAAGTGGTTCATTTTGGGAGGTCAGATATGTTGGTGGAATATAGCATCAATGGTAGAGGATGTGTGAAGGATCAGAGGGATCTTGGGATCCGAGTCCATAGGACGCTCAAAGCGGCTGTGCAGGTTGACTCTGGTTAAGAAGGCACATGGTGTATTGTCCTTCAATCGGGGAATTGAATTTAGGAGCCAAGAGGTATTGTTGCAGCTATATAAGGTCCCTGGTCAGACCCCACTTGGAGTATTGTGCTCAGTTCTGGTCGCCTCACTACAGGAAAGATGTGGAAGCCATAGAGAGGGTGCAGAGGAGATTTACAAGGATGCTGCCTGGAATGCGGAGCATGCCTTATGAAAGCAGGTTGAGGGAACTCTGCCTCTTCTCCTTGGAGGATGAGGGGGGACCTGATAGAGGTGTATATGATGATGAGAGATATTGACAGGGTAGATAGTCAGAGGCTTTTCCCCAGGGCTGAATTGCTGGCCACAAGAGGACATAGGTTTAAGGTGCTGGGGAGTAGGTATAGAGGAGACGTCAGGGGTAAGTTTTTTACTCGGAGTGGTGAGTGTGTGGAATGGGCTGCTGGAAATGGTGGTGGAGGCAGATATGATAGGGTCTTTCAAGAGACTGTTAGATAGGTACATGGAGCTGAGTAACATAGAGGGCTATGGGTAAGCCTAGTAATTTCTAGGGTAGGGACATGATCGGCACAGCTTTGTGGGCCAAAGGGCCTGAATTGTGCTGTAGTTTTTCTGTTTCTATGTCTATGACACATCTGAGGAGCTGGGTAATGATTCTCGTCCCAATCTTCCTTACTCGACTTTGCTGATTATAACATCATGCTTTCTGGCTTTGCCATTGCATCACTCTGCAAATAACACATGTTCTGAGGTCTTGATCTTCAAACACCCTTTTCCTCAATTGACCAAAGGCAGTGCTGGTGCATTTCATCTGCCTTCCTAGGCAGGCACAGTAGTGTAGCGGTTAGCATAATGCTTTACAGCGCCAGCGCCCCCGGTTCAATTCCGGCCACTATCTGTAAGGAGTTTGTATGTTCTCCCTGTGTCTGCGTGGGTTTCCTCTGGGTGCTCCAGTTTCCTCCCACATTCCAAAGACATACAGGTTAGGAAGTTGTGGGCATGCTATGTTGGCGCCGGAAGCGTGACGACACTTGTGGGCTGCCCCCAGAACACTATGCAAAAGATGCATTTCACTGTGTTTCAATGTACATGTGACTAATAAAGATAACTTATTTAAAGAGGTGGTCCCTATGAATTATTACTGTCAGAGGGTAGTGTGGAGAAGCAGGAGCATGTACGTAGAGGATCTTTGTGTTGTAGATGTTGAATGTAAGGCCTTCTGTAGTCTCCTTTAGTAAATACATCAAAAATGGCTTGGAGATTTGCCTCAGCATGTTGCAGATCAATGAGGTTTCGGTGACCTTGGTTCTGGAGTGCAATCTTCAAGGGTTAAAACTTCCCATTAGCTCCACTTCCAAAGGAAGTTTGGAAATGCGGTGCCATGTTTTAGTGTGAAAGATTAAATAAAGTGGGACAATGACACAGCCTTGTTTGATGGCAATCTTCACTGAGTATGATTCTGTTGTAGATTTTTGATTAATACTATGGATAGTATGGAAGGTGGAGAATTTTTGTGGACAGCTGAATTTGTGGAAGATGTTTCTCAGTGCCTCCCAAGTGATGGAATCATAAGGGTTGGCCATGGATAGTGGCTGGTATTACTTTGTGCATTCTTTCTGGAGTGCAGAACTAAAGGGTCCTATAATGTCAGGATAGCATTTGGTCGAGTTGAGGCCCTTGCTTCCCTTTCAGTAAAGGATCCTACATATGATATGAGTTCTCCCTCTATTTGTTCACTGATCAACAATACTTTTTTTTTGTAAGAAATTTTATCTGCCCTGGTATCTTCTGGTACATAGGAAATTAGTTGCTGCGTTATAATGACCACTGCCAATCAGTGCTTTTAGTAGTCCTGAGATTGTGAAAAGCTCTAGATAAAGGGGTGAGCTTTAACAATTGTCAGAGCTTCCTTAAACTTTGGTATAATGTCTCTGTGCAACATTAGAATTTCTAATTGTGGAGAAGTCCTTTGACTTTGTGTGTGTGTGTGTGTTTGAAAATGAAGAATTGAATTTGTAGAACTGTTTTCATAGGGTGCATGTTAACCTCAACTTTCTAATGAACTTGAATTTATCAGAACTTCAAAATCTTAAATCTACATTCCTTAGTGATTGACCTCTGCTGACGAAAATAGGTCTTCCTTGCTTGCCCTGTTTAGGCCTCAAAATTTATGCATGTCAATTAAATCTTTAATCTCCAAGTCAGTCTCTCCTTGTAATAATTCTGCATGCCTGGCAACATTCTCTTCTGCACGCATCCTCCCTGTAGTGTGACCAGTATGTTTAAAAAATGCTCTGGGGCCCCATATTATATAGTTCTAGAATTTCCCTGTTCTTGAACTCGGTGCCTTGACAATTTAAAACAAGTTTTCTGTACAACACATAGATCCTGTTAGGTAGCAGGAATATGATCGGTGGGCATGCACTCTGAAGCTTCTGTTCCTCCACATTTCTTGGTATCCTACTGTTTATTGTGGATTCCTTTGCCTTGATTGCACTTCCAAAATGCACTACCTCGCATGGCAAGAGATTCCTAAGTGGACAGTAGACTGTTCAAGGATACTGTTAGGAAAAACTTAGCATCCCAATTGATTTGTGAGAATCCCCGACCAATGATTAAAATGGAGGAGGAGCATTCAGGATGGCACTGAGACATTCAGAATTTGGCATTAACCATCTATTCCCCAGTTTTGTATCCACTTAATCTGTACCTTCTTGCAGCCTATAATTTCCTCATTATTTGGACGTACTGCCAGTTTTGATGTCCTCGGAAAATGTATTTAGTCTGCTGCTGTTTGTTACAAGCTCATCCTTTTCCCATGGTAAAAATTCTTCACACTGACATTTATCGTCATTGTACATGTGCTCTGCAAATTGAATATTGGTTAAATTGCAGAATAAAACCACTTTTATTCTATATTTGGCACTTGGGCATCTCGGTGTTCTTTACGGAGATGAGCTATTTAAGAGATGCTTAGCATTGTGCTGTGGTTCTAATCTGTATCTGCGATTCATAAACCACAATGAGTCAGCTTGGTGTCCTCATTCCTGGCACAAGGTGCCACGTGACTAATATAGCACTATATTGTACTCACTGCTAAGTACAGACATCAAGCACCATTTCTCCCCATCAGAAAAGAATGGCAATGTGATGCTGCTCTGTGGAAACACTATTCCAAAATGGTGATAATTTCTTGCTTCTCCAACTCATTTGACAAAAGGCCTTCTGATTTGTTAGAAAATTTGTAGGAGGCTCTTTAGTCCAGTAGATCTTTCTAAATAATATATAATGTGCTGCCTTTTAAAAGACTGTTTTAATCTAATGGGAGGTGATTGATCTTTATAAGAACAGAAGCTCTTAGCTTTTCATTGATGCAAGTAAGGAAATGTGTACTCCCTTTTAATCAGTGTAGTCCATCTGTAAACATTGGCCTAATGTGAATATCCTTCAGAAAACAAAGATTCAATCTCATCTCCTGTGAAATCTTGAAACAAAGTATTATTTTGCTGACTTTATCCAATGACTAACCTCTAAAAAAAATTTTTATTTAAGAAACTATAGTTAGGAATATGCTGTAATTATAGTTTCCGTTGATAGGTGTGTTACAGGGCCTGCTGTATGTAATTATGATATGACTGATTAACCTGGTTAGCTTCCATTGTTAGTGAAGGAGAGAATTTTCAATGAATATATAACTCATGGTTAGTATGTATGACTGTAAGATGAGATCACTTCTCCATGCCATTCTTCAATTATTTCCCTTGCTACAATGTCCTGAAGACTATGGGTGATTCTGCTGTGCCACTGCAGGTTGATTAGGTTATATTGTTTGCAGTTGGGAAAGGAAACTGTTCAAGGGTAACTCGTTAAATGTGAACAAATTGAAGGTTTCTCTTTTCCGCAGGCCTCCCACACTATGCACATGCTGTTTCTTAAAAAAAATCCTTGCTCAATATCTTAATGATTTTCATGGCTTCTACATGCACCATGTGTCTTCCAGGACACCAAACATGGTACTACTACTCAAAGGGTGTGTTCACTGAATCTGGAATAGTGATGCCAAGATAGTGGACGTGGAGAGGATGTTTCCATTAGTAGGGGTCCAAGATCTGAGGGCACAGCCTCAGAATAAAGGGACGTCCCTTTAAAACTGGGATGAGGAGGAATTTCTTCAGCCAGAGGGTGGTGAATCTGTGGAATTTGTTGCAGCAGAGGGCTGTGGATGCCAAGTCATTGGGTGTATTTAAGGTAGGAATTAATAGGTTCTTGATTGGTAAGGGGGTTAAGGGTTATGGGGAGAAGGTGGGATAATGGGGTGGAAAAATCAGCCAGGTGGAGCAGACCTAATGGGCCAAATGGCCTAATTCTGCTCCTATATCTTATGGTTTTATGGAATCTTAGGGAAAAACAGTATCTATAATTTTGAAACAACCAGCTTGCAGTTTTAAAAACTTATCTTCAGGGAAGGAAATCTGCCATCCTTGGTCTGGCTTCTGTGTGCTTCCAAGCTGACCTTTGTAAAGGGACAGCAAGCCCCTTGGTTCAGGAAGCATTTAGAATGGATAATAAATGCTGGACTTGCCAGCAATGTTTACAGGCTGTGGAAGAAGTAAATAAAAACCCAATAGTGCTTGTTCTATATACTTAATATTGAGTTGATGTTTATATGGAATAGATAAAGCATTATAAATCTGGTTCACTTCATTTACCAGTTTTGAGTGTGCTGTTGCAAAAGCTTTCCTGATTAAAATGTTTTGTGCAGGGATATGTTAAGTTCTCCAATGCAGAATTCTGCTGGCAATCTCTAATATACTTGTTAATGTTGATCACATGTTTTTCTGGACACAAACCCATAGTTACTGATGGAACAAATGGCATAGGAATATAAAGAAAAAAAGCAGGAGTAAGGCATTTGACCTCTTCAACCTGCCCTGCCATTCATTATGATCATGCTTGATCCCCCCATGGCCATATTCCAGCTTTTCCAGTACCCTTTAACACCTTTTGTGTCTTGAAATCTGTCTTTTACTTGTATTCAGTGATGTGATTCCATAGATTGAGTGAAGAAATTTCTCTTCAGTCCTAAAGGTCTCAGCCCTGCATGAGACTGTGACCCTTGCTTCTAGGCCCCTCAACTGGGAAAACCTTTCTCTGCACCCAGCCTGTCCAACCCTGTCAGAATTTGTACATAGTAATAAGATCCCTTAAACTCTAGTGAATACATCTAATTGACCCAGTCTCTCCACATGACAGTTCTATCAGCTTTGTTGCACTATCTCATGGCAAGCATGTCCTTGGGTATGAAAACCAAAGCTGCATTCAATACTCCAAATATGACATCACCAAGACCCATTATAATTGTAATAAGATGTCCATGATGCTGTGCTTAACCTCTTGCAATGAAAGCCAATGACCACTGATGTCTTAATTCCTTGTGGCACCTGGAGGTTTTGCTTTCCTTGACTGGCATACAAGGATACCCAAATCCCTCAGTACATCAACATTTCCCAATCAATCATTTAAATGTTATGCCTTTGTTTTTTCTGACTAAAGTGAATAGCACATTTATCAATATTATACTATATCTGCTATGTATTTGCCAACTTGCTCAGTTTATTTAAATTCCCTTGAAGCCACTTGGTGTCCTCAACACATTTTGGTAATTGGATTATTATTGTCATGTACTGAGATGCAGTGAAAAGCTTTGTTTTGCACGCAATCCATACAGATCACTTCACCACATCAGTACATCGAGAGAGTACAAAAGGAAAAGCAATAACAGAATGCAGAATATAGTGTTTGTTACAGAGAAAGTGCTGTGCCGGTTAACAAATGTAAGGACCATGATGAGGTAAACAGTGGGATCAAGAGTTCATCATTGTTCAAGAGTCTTATAATAGTGAGATAGAAGCTGTCCTGGAGCCTGGTGGTATGAGTTTTCAGGCTTTTGTATCTTCCACCTGATGGGATGGAGAAGAGAGAGAACGACCAGGGTGGGAGGGGTCTTTTATTATGTTAGCTGCTTTCCCAAGGCAGTGGGAAGTGTAGCCAGAGTCCATGGAGTGGAGGCAGGTTTATGCGATGGACTGGGCTGTGTTCTCAACTCTGCAATTTGCATGCTTGAGCAGAGCAGTTGTCATACCAAGCTGTGATGCATCTGGATGGGATGCTTTCTATGGTGATCTATAAAAAGTGGTGAGGGTCAATGGGCTGTATTTGGATTTCAGAAGGCATTTTAAATAGTCCCACAAGAGGTTAGTATGCAAATTAACACACAGGTTTAGGGGTAATATGTTGGCATAGATTAAAAATTGGTTGACAGAATTATAGGAATAATGGGTCTTTTTCAGGGTAGCAAGCAAACTAATAGGGTGCTGCAGGGCTCAGTGCTTGGGCCCCAGCTATTCACAATGATATAGATGAAGGAATCAAATATACATTTCTAAGTTTGCTGATGACACAACTATGTAGATGCTATGGCCAAGGTAGCACACCAGTGCCTCTACTTCCTCAGAAGGCCAAGGAAATTTGTCATGTGCCCATTGACCCTCAATTTTTATAGATCTCTACATCCTTCTTACTAATTACATCCTCAAGGAAAATTCATGTAAGTTTCAGTCCTGATTTACTTGATTTTTTTTCCCCTTTCCTAAATCCATGCCTACGTTGTCCAATTCTCCTGATGTTTTCTAAGTGCCCCATTATCATGACCTTTATAATAGGCACTAGCATTTTCTCTTGATATTATTGGGCTAGTCAGTTTGTAATTCCTTATTTTCTCTTATTTTTTTTAGTGTTTAGGGGGTTACATTTGCCACCCTCCAATCTATAGGAGCTGTTTATAATCTATTCAAAATATTGGAAGATGGCCGTGATTAAGTTTTGTAATACTCTGGCATGCTGATTATCAGTCCTTGGATTTGGTAACTTCCAGTCCGTTTTTTTTGCTAATTTCCTTTAATTCCTGTTCATTTGACTCTTGGTCCTCTAGCATTTTTGGGAAATTATTTGTTCTGTGAAGACCAAGTTTAATTACTCTGCCATTTCTTCATTATAATTTTCCCCATTTCTGACTAAAATACTATCTTTTTCAATAATTCCCTTTTTATGTAAACCTCTTACAGTCAGCTTTTGTTCCTTGCAAGTTTACTCTTTTGTTTTGCTTTATTCAATCCCTTGGTCCATTTTTTTTTGCTGAATTCTAAATTGCTCCCAATCCTAAGGCAAGCAACTTTGTCTGCCCCCTGTTGGATCTCATGCTATCCTTTTTATTTTCTTTATTTAATCATGGTTGGGTCTCTTGTGTTTTTGCTCCAGAAAGGAGTGTTTCACTTGCAGTTTCGGCATTCATTAATAATGTTAGCCATTATCTATCCACCATTGTCTTTCGTTGGTCCCAAACTATAATGGCTCATTCCTTGTACCTTTTGTAGTTTTCTGTGTTTAGATTTGGGGTTCCAGTTTTGAATTTGAACTGCATTTTCCATCTTAATGTGTTATGGTGCCACTATGCTTTTGTGGAATTGGTATGTGTGCTTATCAAGTGTGGGGGCTTGCGTAGCCTGTATTTGCCAAAATATCTTCATCCATAAAGATGCCACTTCTAAATGTTTGTGCACTTCCTCTTGTTTTCCCCCTCAGTTGCAGCTAGTAGAACTTGTTACCACATGGAGTGGTTGACCCGAGTAGAAAAGATGGCTCTAAGGAGAGCTAGATTAGTATGTGAGAGAGGACTGCAAGTACACATTAAATAAAGTAAGGTGGAAGGGGGTTCACATGGAACATAAACATCAGCATAAAACTTACCAGGCTGAATATCCTGTTTATCCTTGTTTTTCAAAAAAATCTTTGCAGAAATGTTTTCCATATACTTAACAGCATTCCTTGTGGTATACTAGATATGATTCAACAGGCTTTTGAGCAACATAATTAAGGGCCACCTTTAATTCACTGGTTGTGTGCAAAGATGGTACCACAACTAGGCAAATAACAGCTGGAAATTTGCATTTTCTGGGTGGCTGTGATAGAGGAGAGCATTGTGGGGTACATGATGGGAGTTCAAATATGCTGATTTATAGGCAAAGCTTAATTCTGCTGATTAATGAACCCTGAGCACTACAGAAAATTTCAGTGTTTACTCTTTCAATAATTGGCACTGGCTCGTGATCAGCGCTCATCCTGCACCTTCATTAGTGTAGGAATATAGATAGAATTGGGAGCGCAGGTGGTAAGGATCTATATGCTGAAGTATAAACAAGTTGGATGTATTCCCTGAGGACAGGGGATCCACACAGCTTTCTCTGCACCATTAAAACATTTTGTCTTTTCCTTTTTATCTTTGAGCTGTCTGGTGTGCATTTGAATCAGTGTGGATTTCTGAGATGAAGCTTAATCATCAGCTATAATGAATAGAAGTGATTCCTGTAGTAAGTTTGTTTCTTAGACATGTTTTCTTGCTTTTGGAAAAAAAATGTGTAATAGATCAGGCTTTTAAGTAATAAAAAGAATGCTTTTCTGGGGTTGAAATTGATTTGCTCAGTCTCTGATAATTGTTTGATTTAATTGTCATTGTAATTCTTTAGTTGTAATCCAAGTGTGCTTTTTAATTAAAAAAAAACAATGTCTTAGAATTCCTATCTTTTTAGCACCCAACACGGAGAGGTATGGGGTGGCTTTGACTCTCAAATTTCCCATGCAGGAAGTTATTAACTTCCCAAATTACATCTACCCAAATGCCACTTTGAATATGCGGGGAAACTGCATGGAAGTGTTCCCAGCTAACCTGTTGAGATCTAGAAATGGGACAGAAACTAATTATTTTACAGTGCATATATTTAGTGTTTAGGCTGATGATTTTGGTGTCACTATCGACAGGGTAGTCTGAGTGGATGTGTTGATGTTTTACTGCCCTGTATTGGCAATGTTGATTATGTGCTGATCAGTATCTATGTATGTAAACTAGATGTAATGGCTCAATGCCATGCATTCCATAGTTGCTTTGCTGCTGGAATGTCCTAAGAATTGCTAGCAATCTGAACACACCTATTGCATTCTTTCCTGTGCTGAAGCAGGCATCTGGTTTAAAAACTGCAAACAGATAAAAGGGGAAAGGAGTGTTAAATGTCGGAAACAAAAGCTCAAAATTTCATCTATTTTGGAGGTGGGGGTTTGAATAAAAGATACTCCAGTAATTTACAGAATAAATTTCTAGTTCCTTTCCCACTTAAAAATTACTCCATCTTCTGTTGCAGAAGATGCAGCTAAATTTAGCTTTGCGGCTTCTACATCTTGTGACATGCTGATGGTACAGTGCTTCCATTTCACATAGAGCTATACAGTGTTATCCATGTGAGTCCCAGTAATTGCCATGGTGCAGGATGCTTTGATGCCAGATATTGTATTGCCAAATGTGGGGGAAGAGAAGAGATTGAATCCATCAGCAGTCGGGCTCCTTCCGAGTTGGTCATTCAGTTTAATAGTAGAGTGTAATATTACTCTCCCTATTTTGGATAATATAATTATCTCAGTACAATATTTTTGTCCCTGCCTGATGCAGCCATTTAATTCAGACTTGTAATCATGGATGATTTATGAATAACCAATTAACTGGCCTGAAAGTCACCGTGGGATAGGATGATGGCCTTCAGTGCATAATTGAATGGGGTATTTTTTTTATTTCCACCTGTCAAACAATTTCCATTAATAGCACATATAATATTGTTAACACGATCAAAAACTGAACCACAGTTTGCTTGAGGTTCCAGTCTGCAAGTTCTACACCTGCTCGTACAGTATTAGATGGGTCTTGCACTAGTAGATCTGCAGCTCATTCCTCTGAACAGAACATCTGCCTTGGAAACAAAAATAGTATTTTATCAGGCTCTTAGTATATTTTCCAGTTACATTCAACAATAAACAATGATGGCAATTGAAACAAAGCAGTAATAGGATGTATCCAAGGTTCTGATGAGAGCATTTTATTAAAGACCTGAAGCAGACTTATCCAATCTTTGAGAATATGTGCCAGGTAGCCTGTGAGTATCACTCAGTACTAATTTATCCCCATACATGGCTATCTCAAAATATGAGATGCTTGTTTGAAAGGTAACTCTCCTGGTTTTGTGAGAGAAGGGTGTGTCAGTGTGCTGCCATTTTGCATGTTGATCATTTAATTTGTAATGCCAATTACAGGTAAAACAAAACACTTGTTCTGCTACAGATCCATTCATTTGGTTAGGGTACATCACTGAACCAGAGCAGGAGCCAGATCTAGTGTGGAGGGTCCAGTTCTGGTAAGGTCCATCCATGTGCAAATATTTGACTGGAAGGAAAGGACTTTTAGCCCACCCCACAATGTGGTTTCATGTTTCTGATGTTAAAATTACTCTCAAAACCTTGAATAGATCCTGTTCATGCTTTGTTTCAATCGTGTCATTGTTTATTGTTGAACATGACTGGAAAATATACTAAGAGCCTGATAAAATACCACTTTGTTTTCACAGCAGATGCTCAGTTTAGAGGAATGATTTGCAGTTCTATTAGTCCAAGGCCCATTAATACTGTGCAGGCAGGTGTAGCATCTGCAGGCTTGGAACCTTGGCAAACTGTGGTTTGGTTTCTGACTACTTTCCTTTGCCCCAAATCTGCAACCATGTCATCTCCCAAGACAGTGAGCAGAGAAAGTAACTCGAGTCAGTGAGATTTTTCTGTACTCTCCACGGTCTGTAATCATGACAGCACTCCAGTGACACAAAAATGACACATTCCACATGCACCACTGTGAGGAAGCTGGTTATTTGAGCTCATCACTCAGCTGTACATGCAGAATACTTTACTGTTGAGCAATTTAAATTTTTCTTGAAGTCTGCTGACAGCTGTGTTGGACAAATATTAGTGGCAACTGAGTATTTAAAATACTCTTCAAATTGTGATTGCTTGCCTTGGAACAACTGCACAGGGAAGTGTTGCTTGCTCATTGGCAGATGAAACCCATAGCAGTACTAAATGAGCAAAATGTCTCATTCTCTACTGTGGCAATATGATTGTATATTTTCCATAACAACATTGTAATAACAAGGAACAATATATCATGCAATTGTGATTTGTGCTGAGTAGGATTGACTCAATAGCATTAGAATCAGATTTATTATTACTGACATATGACATGAAATTTGTTGTTTTGCGGCAGTAGTACAGTGCAAAGACACCTATAAATTACAAAAATGAATGGTGCAAAAGAAAAAGGAATAATGAGGTAGTGTTCATGGATCATTCAGAAATCTGATGGGGGAGGGGAAGAAACTGTACCTGAATCGTTGAGTTTGGATCTTCAGGTTCCTGTACCACAACCCTGATGGTAGTAATGAGAAGAGGGCATGCACCCTCCTAACTGAAAGTCAGTCCTTTGTTTAATGCTTTGCATGTAAATTCTAGACAGATACTAATTGAGTTTACCACAGGTAGAAAAGTGGGAAGTAGGATTTTCATGTAGAAAGTCAGATATAAGGATGCACACCTTTTTTCCAGGGAGTGAGCAAACATTCCCTCAAGTCTGTTAGGCTTCATAAATAAAATATACATGTTAAGTATGTGGAATGTGAAATCCATTATTGAGTGACTGTAGGCTTTTGTTTTCAGCTCATGGGATGTGGGTGTCATTGGCAAAGCTGGCATTTATTCCCTATCCATAATTGTCCATGACAAAATGAAGTGAACATTCACCTTAAACTGGAGCAAAAACTGGTTGGTAGAGGCCTCTCATTTTCTTTTTCTAGACTCCTCTCACCACACCCCTCCGCCCCCAAACGGTTGACCTCACCAACTAACTCCAGGCCACTGTCTTTTCTGCTATCAAAGATCTCATCACGCCAGGCGATCTCTCCACCATAGCCTCCAACCTGAGAGTGCTCCAACCCCGCACTTCCCACTCTCATCTCTTACCCAAGATCCACAAATAGGATTTATCTGGTAGGCCCACTGTTTTTGCCTGCTCTCATTCCACTGAACTTATCTCTTCGTACCTTGACTCTATCCTGTGTCCCTTGTCCAGTCCCTACCCACTACATCTGGGACACCTCATGCCCACCACCATTTTGACACTTCTGATTCCCTGACCTCCACTGCCTCTTCACTGTGGAAGTTCAGTCTTTATATACCTCTATCCCCCATCAGGTCTTAAAGGTCTCTGCCTTCTGCAACAAAGATCCAGCTAGTTCCCCTTTACTAACACTGTCATCCACCTGGCTGAACTTGTTCTTGCCCTGAACAACTTCTCTTGATTTCCCTCACTTGCTACAAATCAAAGGTGTGGCCATGGTCACTTGCATTGGCCTGTGTTTTTTGTTGGCTACGTGAAACAATCCTTGTTCTAGACCCTCTCTGGTACCACTGCCTCAACATTATTGATGACTGCATTGGTGTTTCTTGCACTCATGGAACTCATTTTGCCACCTTCACTACTATCTTCCATCCTGTGCTCAAATTCACTTGGACCATTTTTGACACTTTTCTCACTTTTTCTGGATCTCTTTCTCCATCTTGAGACAAACTATCCAATGACATCTTTGCTTAAACCCACTGACTCCCATAGCTACCTTGACTACACCTCATCTCACCCGGTCTCTTGTAAGATGGCATCCCTTTCTCCTAGTTTCTATCTCTGCCACGTGTGCTTTCAAAATGTATTCCATTCCAGGACATTTGAAATGTGGCTTCACTTTTACTGTGGTTAATGTAGCCCTCTTTCTCTTTCCTCCATTTTTACTCTTATTTTCCTCCCTCCCTCCCCCCCAATGCTAAACACCTCCAGATTCCAGCAACTGCAGTCTCTTGTCTGCATTCACCTTAAACTGCTGCAGTCCATGCAGTGAAGGTATATCCACACTGCTGTTGGGGAATTCCTGTGTGTGACTCAGCAATGAAGGAGGTGTTGGGGTGGTGGGAGAGCTGATCTATTATCAGGTATGTGATATGGGGATATGGTTGTTTGCAGGTATTGAAGGTTGTGGGTTTGGGAGATTCTGTTGAAGTCTTCAGAAGCTGCTGCAGCACTTGGTGTGCACACTGCAGCCACCAATAGTGGAAGAGCTGCACATTTTGGGTGCTTGGCAGTGTGTTACTCAAGTGCCCTGGATGTAGAGGTTCCTGAATGTTATTGCAGATTGTGATTGGAATTTTACTTCATCCAGGCAAGTAGTGAGTATACACCACATTCCTTCAGGTGGAGGAAGGTGTTCATTGCTTTCCACTCAAGTCTTTAAACTTTATTTACAGTACGGTAACAGGTGGTTCTGGCCCAACGAATCTGCGCTGCCCATTTAAACCCATGTTAACCTACTAACCCATACATCTTTGGAATGTAGAAACCCACGCAGACACGGGGAGAACATACAAACCTTTCAGACAGTGGGAATTGAACCCCGATTGCTGGCACTAATAGCGTCACGCTAACCACTAGCCTGAATGTTGGTTAGTTGCTGCATGTGAGAAAGGCCTACGTTATTTAGAGTTCTGAGCAAAACTAAGCACTGCAGTTATCAGTGAACATCTGCATTTCAACTACGATGGAGGGAAGATAATATTGATATAACAACTGAATATGGTCAAGTCTGGGATACTGACATGGCAAATTTGGTGTTGAGTCTATTGACCTACCACAATCAAACTTAAATTCCTTGGTTACTAACCAGTACAGTTTTTCTCCTGATTACCATTAATGATTTTACCAGGTCTCCTTCAAATGCTTAGTAAATGCTTAGTCAAATGTTTGTTCCCTTGATGTAAACTCTAGTGTTATATAGAATTCAGTTCTCTATCCAAACAGAGGTCTGGAATCAGAACTCAAACTGCACATCAGCAAGCAGAATTTTTCATAAGTTATTTTGATGGCACTTAACAAACCAATGGAAGGTTTTGTTTGGATCAGTGTAGATTGATGGGTTGTAATTGGCTGGATTACATTTGTTCTACTTTTTATAGAAATACTGGACAATTTGCTACATTATTAGGTAGGGATGGTAATGGAGCCTGCACGTGGTGGTAGTTGCTTAGGTCTTGTGTATCATTGATTAAAATGCATTTAGATTTCTGATACAGATTTGTCCCAGTCGGTACTTCAGTGTTGGATTTGTTTTGTGGTGCTCCTGTCAGCACTTTACACTTGGTTTGTTCACTGGTTTTATAGTAAGGGCATGAATGGTCATGAGGTGACACTGAGAGGAAATGCAGTTCTGCCCAGGGGCCATAGTGCCTCTCAAATGCCTGGGTTTGAGCTGCTAGAGCTGTGCTGAATCTACCCTATTTGGCATGGTGGTGTCCCAGAACACTGAAGGCAACTTGTCATTGTAAGGAAAGGATTTCTATATCCACAAGAACTGCAAGTGATTACTCTGACCAAGCTGTAATGATCTGATGTATCTGCATTGGGTAGATTGGAGGGAGACTAATTTGGATCTCTCTGGACTAGAAGTGAAACTAAAGTATAGTGAAGATCTGAAGTTTTTCCTGGTGCTGAATGTATTTACCAGTGTTAATGGAAAAAGGATGGTGTACTTTACAACATTGGCACACCAAAAGCACTTCACAGCTAATTCCTTTTGAAGCATAACACTTTAACTGTAGCAGAGTCCCAGTAAAAAGCAAAGTGATGATGACTCTACTTAGTGATGATTGAGGTATGAATTTTGTCCAAGTCAACAGGCAAACTTGCCTCTTTAAGTAGTACTTTGGGATATTTTGCATCACCCTGAAGTTGAAATAATATATTGTGTGAAGAATGCTTCTCTGCCAGTGCAACATTTCCAGTACTGTTTGTGTGTCAGCATAAATCATGTACTCCAGTCAGCAGAGTGGGGTTTAAACCCTATGAGAGTACTCCCCTTCTAAAGAAAGGAGCAATACACAGTGCTGGAGGAACTCAGGTCAGGCAGCATCCATGGAGGGAAATAAGTCAACGTTTCAGGCTGAGACCCTTCAGAACTAGAAAGGAAGAGGGCAGAAACCAGAATAAGGTGGCAGGGGGAGGGGTGGTGGTGGAGGAGTACATGCAGGCAGGGGATAGGTGAGATCAGGTGAGAGGGGGAAGGTAGTGGGTTGGGGAGGAGGAGATGTACATAAGCTGAGAGGTGATAGGTAGAAGAGGCTGAAGGAGGAATCCGGTAGGAGAGGGCAGTGGACCATGGAATAAAGGATGGGGGAGGAGAGGAGAACGCAGGTATATGAGATCCTTGTTGGGGCCCAACTGGGAGGCCTGGAAGTGGAGCTGGAAGCCATGTGGCTCAAGATGGCGACGGAGGCAAGTGCCCAGGAAGGTCACATTTGCAGAATTTCTTGTCTCTACTAAAGCAAGGGCTGGCTGGGTCTAGAGCAGTGTTTGAAATCACTGGATAGACAATGCTGCAAGCTCATCAGGAATATCTAGAGCTTTGCAGCATTGTCTATCCAATGTATATATTGAACTTTCTTGGCTTTTAATGCCAAGAACCTTGCCTTAAAGCACCATACACTCCCTTGGTCTCAAATGTATTTTGAATGTCCTACTTGGCTGACTGCTTTGGTTTTGCTCTTTAATTGTGATCTCAATTTTGGCACCAGAATCAGATTTATTATCACTGACATAAGATGTGAAATTTGTTTTGTGGTAGCAGGTGCAGTACAAAAACACTTATAAATTACAGAAATAGACCAAGAAAAAGGAATAATGAGGTAGTGTTCGTGGGTTCATGCGTCGTTTAGAAATCTGATGGTAGAGGGGAAGAAGCTGTTCTTGAATCGTTGTGTATGGGTCTTCAGGCTTGTGTATCACCTCCCTGATGTTAGTAACGAGAAGAGGGTATGTCCTGGATGCTGCCACCTTGAGGAACTGCCTCTTGAACATTACCTTGATGGTGGGGAGGGTTGAACCCATGATGGAGCTGGCTGAGTCTAAAACCCTCTGCAGCCTCTTGTGATCCTGTGCATTGGAAGCTCCATACCAGGCTGTGATGCAACCAGTCAGAATGCTCTCCACCATACATCTATAGAAATTTGTAAGAGTCGTTCAATCAAGGCAACTTGGGAGAGCTGTTGGAGACACATGCTACATAAATATCTTGGCTAATCTTTGTGGTTTGCTTTTTTAAAATGGATGATGATGTCTGTGTTGAAGCTGTTAAATGTTCACTTCTATGTAACTTTGATTGTGATCAGTTTCCATTTTGTGCAACAAATTATCTATTTTGAAATATCTTTGAAGGCAGTGTTGAAATATGATTCTGCAAATGACATTACAGTTCAGAAGTGCTAAGAAAATCCTTGGGATATATTTATTATATTTATGTCAATGTCTTTAGTGAAAACTTTCCCGTAAACAAAGCTGTCTTGAGTGCTTTGAGTATCAAGAGTAATTCTGAGCACTTGAATCCAGTAAGACTTGTTGAACCTTGTAGGTTTATAAAAGTCATTAAAGCTGATCTAAAATTGTTACTTAAATCATCTGGCAACAGTCTGGATTGAGCAACTTTGCTCAAATATCAAAAAATGATCTAATGTGTCCGTGCCCTAAATCGAAACCCTGCTTCCTAAAATTAATTTTTAAAATTCAGTAATGGACATAAGCAAATTTACTGTGAAATCTTGTCCACATTCTGGCTCTAGCAAATGAATATTGGGTGGCACTCCCTGTTCTGTTTGATACCCAAGTCACTTCATGGTCTTAATGGAAAATTGCAATTCAGCTGCAATAATACGTACGTTATAATTACACCTAGTCTTAACAGCTACATGTGGAAATCCCAATGGTTCCCTTGAGGGTGAACCTTCCCTGCACTGAAAATTGAATACTACTAAACAGCAATACATTCATGGTGTATGTATGACTTTTCTGTTCCAGATTCATCATATTGCACAGAATGGAGGACTGTACAAAAAGCCATTTAATCAATCCTTTGAGCAAACTCCTATGCTCGTTGCTGTGTTGACCTACATGGGATACGGAATTCTTACGTTGTTTGGCTACCTCAGGGATTTCCTTCGGGAGTGGAAGATTGAAAAGTGTCATCATGCTACTGAACGTGAAGAGCAAAAGGCTAGTACAGGATTTTCAAATGCTTCCCATTGTTTTATTGTGGTTTTTAAATGATGCACAAAAATGTCTCTTTGTATTGCAGAACTGCAGCCCTTGGCCATATCAATGAATTGTAATGACTAAAGTAGGCTTCATTTTTATCACATGAGACTCAGGAATTTTGTTCACATTTTTGTTGAACTGAAATATCAATAACCTTTTGTATATACTTTTTAAAAAAAAAAATCATGTTCTTTATTATCGATGACAATGGTTTATGGGGAATGCACTAAAATTCAGTTTTGTAAGCTGTATGTTGTGAAAGAAGCAAACAAAGGGTTTTTGTCATGGAGCAAGGCACTGCACTTTTTTCTTTCAACCAATCCATAAACTGCTAACATTTTTTCTACTTGCTCTGAAATAAGAAATATTACCAACATCAGTAAAATAAATGAACGAGAACATTCTCTCAAGGTTTCTTGTCATGCTATATCTATGAAAAATAGTAAGAGTCATAGTCGCCGGGCTTTTGATAAAATGGTTCATCTATATGTTCTTATCTTCCAGAGGAGGAATGGTCATGCACCAATTTGAAAGTTGGTCAAAACTTAAATCGATCACAACTAACTTTTACATCCATATGAGCAGTTAGAGACCTGCAAGGCAGCACCTCTGGCAATACAGTATTAAGTTGTTTGAAATTGGTTTATTATTGTCACATGTACAGAGGTACAGTGAAAAGCTTGTCTTGCATACTGTCTATACAGATCAATTCATTACAACAGTGCATTGAGGTAGTACAAGGTAAAACAAAAGTGCAGAATAAAGTGTAACATTACAGATAAAGTGCTGTGCAGGTAGACAATAAGGTGCAAGGTCTCAACGAGGTGCATTTATAAGGCCAAGGGTCCATCTTATTGTACTAGGTAACTGTTCAATAGTCTTATAATAACAGGAGAGAAGCTGTTCTTGAGTCTGGTGGCATGTGCTTTCAGGCTTGTCTTCTCCCTGATGGGAGGGGGGTGAAGAGAAAGTGTCCAAGATGGGTGGGGTCTTTGATTATCCAGGCTGCTTTACCAATGCAGTGACAATTTCAGACGGACTCCATGAAGGGGAGGCTGTTTTCCGTGATGCATCTGGATAGGATGCTTTCCGTGATGCATCAGTAAAAATTGGTGAGGGTCAGATTTCCTTAGCCTTGAAGTCGAGGCACTGGTGAACTTTCTTGGCCGTGACATCAGCACTTGGACCAGGACAGGCTGTAGGAACTTGAAACTCTCAACCCTCTTGACCTCAGCACAGTTAATGTGAACAGAAGCATGTGCACCACCCCCTTCCTGAAGTCAATGACCAGCTCTTTTGTTTTGCTGACATTGAGGGAAATGTTGTTGTCATGACACCATATCACTAGGCTCTCTATCTCCTTCCTGTACTCCGACTCCTCTGATATGGCCCACTACGGTGGTATCATCTGCAAGCTTGTAGATGGAGTTAGAGCAGAATCTGGCCACAGTCATGAGTGTATGGGGAGTAGAGGGCTGAAGACACAGCCTTGTGGAGCACCGGTGTTGAGAATAACCATGGTGGAGGTGTTGCTACCTATCTTAGTGATTGCGGTCTGTTGGTCAGGAAGTCAAGAATCCAGTTGTAGAGGGAGGTGTTCAGTCCCAGGTCTAGGAGTTTAGAGAAGTTTACTTGGAATTATAGTATTGAAGGTGGAGCTGTAGTCAATAAATAATAGTCTAACATAGGTCTCTTTACTGTCCAGATGCTCCAGAGCTGAGTGTAGGGCCAGGGAGATGGTGTCTGCTGTAGACCTGTTTCGGCGATTAGGTGAATTGCAGTGGGTCGAGGACATCTGGGAGGCTGAAGTTGATGTGTGCCATGTCTAGCCTCTTGAAACACTTAATGATGGTGGATGTCAGAGTCACCGGGTGGTAGTCATTAAGGCACATTACCTTGTTTTTCTTAGATACCAGGATGATAGTGGTTGTCTTAAAGCAGATGGGAGCCTCGGATTGAAACGGAGAGGTTAAAAATTAATTCTGAACGCTAATTCTTAAATCTGCAGTCTTCTGACTTGATCAAGATTGATACCAACTGAAGTAAGCTCACCCAAAAGATAAAGCAGGCATTTTATTGTCCTTGTTTGTTTTCCTCCTCCTCTTCCTCCTCCTCCTCTCTTTCCTCCTTGGACCCTTTTGGGCTTCTGTTGCCAGATCCATGTATCCATTATTTCTGGAGCAAAGTACTGCAGATGGAGGAAATCTGAAATGGAACAGAAAATGTGGGTGTTACCCAATAGGTTGGCCAATATCTACGTAGAACAGAACTAAATGAATGCTAGTCTTTAAAGAAAGACTTTAATGTTAAACTTACAGAAGTAAATTACTGGAGCTTGTCCTAAAAGTTTTACTTCCTGCACTAAGCATAAATTTCAAAAAGTAGAAATGCTGAATCTTGCTGAGAAATGAGAGCAGGTCTGTGACAGCCTGTATATGTGACAGAGAGTTCGATACTTTGTATATCTAAATACAGAAATCTCAAACCGACAGTCCTGTAGCAGTGCAAAATTCTCTGCAGAAATCCAAGTAGGTTCTGGAGGTGGGAGCATGAAGCTGTGGAGGTTTCCCAGCATTTACACTGGAGTATCTGCCAATCCATTAGCCTATTGGATATTTTATGGCTGGAAGGAAAAATGGTAAGAACAAGGGAAGTTGCATTGTAATTGCTTACCATAATTTTTCCAAGTTAAATGTATTTGGAGTTTTTAATTTTTTAAATGTTTTGAGGTTTCAAATGCCTCTGGAAGCATGAAGCTTTGACAGATGGAAAAGATGAGGGTGTAGCTTTATTCTGTCAAAGGCTTTCTTAGCAGTTTCATAGAACCATACAGCACAAAACAGGCCCTTCGGCCCACTGTCGTGCCGTCCATCAGACCACCCTCACACTAACCTAATCCCTTGCTCCCGCATATCCCTCTATCTCACATTCCTCCATATGCCTATCCAACAAGCTCTTGAACCTGTTCAATGTATCTGCCTCCACCACCACCCCAGGCAGTGCATTCCATGCACCAACCACTCTTTGGGTGAAAAACCTCCCTCTGACATCTCCCCTGAACCTCCCACCCATAACCTTAAAGCCATGACCTCTCGTCTTGAGCATTGTTGCCCTGGGAAGGAGGCGCTGACTGTCTACTCTATCTATTCCTCTCAATATTTTATATACCTCTATCATGCCTCCTCTCATCCTCCTCCTTTCCAGTGAATAAAGCCCTAGCACCTTAAGTCTCTCCTCATATTCAATACCCTCCAATCCAGGCAGCATCCTGGTAAATCTCCTCTGCACCCTCTCCAATGCCTCCACATCCTTTCTATAATGAGGCGACCAGAACTGAACACAGTACTCTAAATGTGGCCTAAATAGAGTTTTGTAAAGCTGCATCATAACCTCATGGCTCTTAAACTCAATCCCGCGACTTATGAAAGCCAACATCCCATTGGCCTTCTTAACTGCTCTTTCCACCTGTGAGGCAACTTTCAATGAACTGTGAATATGAACCCCCAGATCCCTCTGCTCCTCCACACTGCCAAGTACCTTGCTGTTTACCCTGTACTCTGCCCTGGAGTTTGTCCTTCCAAAGTGTACCACCTCACACTCCTCTGGATTGAACTCCATCTGCCACTTGTCAGCCCAGCTCTGCATCCTATCAATATCCCTTTGTAAGCTCCGACAGCCCTCCACACTATCCACAACACCGCCTATCTTAGTGTCGTCCGCAAACTTACTAACCCAGCCCTCCACCCCCTCATCTAAGTCATCTATAAATATCACAAAGAGTAGAGGTCCCAGAACCGATCCCTGCGGGACACCACTAGTCACTGCCTTCCAATCCGAGGGCACTCCTTCCACCACAACCCTCTGCTTTCTACATGCAAGCCAATTTCTAATCCACACAGCCAAGCTTCCTTGGATCCCTTGGCCTCTGACCTTCTGAAGAAGCCTACCATGAGGAACCTTATCAAATGCCTTACTAAAATCCATGTAAACCACATCCACCACACTGCCCTCATCAATCTCCCTGGTCACCTCCTCAAAGAACTCTATCAGGCTTGTGAGGCAAGATCTTCCCTTCACAAAGCCATGCTGGCTGTCCCTAATCAGTCCATGATTCTCGAGGTGTTCATAAATCCTATCCCTTAGAATCCTTTCTAACAGCTTACCCACCACAGACGTGAGACTCACCGGTCTATAATTCCCTGGCCTATCCCTATTACTTTTTTTGATCGAGGGGACCACATTCGCAATCCTCCAATCCTCCGGCACCACCCCCGTAGACAACGAGGACTCAAAGATCCTTACCAGCGGTTCAGCAATCTCCTCCCTAGCCTCTCGAAGCAGCCTGGGGAAAATCCCGTCAGGCCCCGGAGATTTATCTGTCTTAATATTATTTAACAACTTCAACACATCCTCTCTCTTGATATCAACAACCTCGAGAACATTACCCCTACCAGCACTCCCTTCCGCATCATCAAGACCCCTCTCCCTGGTGAATACCGAAGAGAAGTACTCATTCAGAATTTCTCCCACTTCCGCCGCCTCCAGGCAAATTCTCCCACCTTTGTCCTTAATCAGACCTACCTTCACCCTAGCCATCCTCCTACCCTTCACGTACTTGAAAAAGGCCTTGGGATTTTCCTTAACCCTACTAGCCAAAGCCTTTTCATGTCCCCTTCTAGCTCTCCTCAGCCCTTTCTTAAGTTCCTTCCTCGCTACCCTATATTCCTCACAGGCCCTGTCTGAACCTTGCTGCTTATACCTCAAGTATGCTACCTTCTTCTCCCTAACAAGTCGTTCCACCTCTCTCATCACCCACGGTTCCTTCACCCTGCCATTCCTTCTCTGCCTCACCGGGACATATTTATCCCTAACATCCTGCATAAGATCCCTGAATATCGACCACATCCCCATGGTACATTTTCTTTCAAAAAGGACATCCCAATTTACACTCCCAAGTTCTCTCCTTATAGCCTCGTAGTTAGCCCTTCCCCAATTGAAAAACCTCTTGTCCTCTCTGCACCTGTCCCTGTCCATGACAATTTTAAAGGTTATGGAGCAATGGTCACTGTCCCCCAATGGATGAGGATGAACATCATGGATGAGGATGTTTCAGACCAGCCCATGTGACCAAACTATTTGGTGCGAAGTGCTGGCATCAGGTAGGGCCTCAGTGATCAGATCAGGAGGTGGTCAGCCCGTAGTCAGTTCTGCACCTCTGAGTTGCCAGTGAGACCTCTGCTCAGCAAAAAGTTCAGGTTTTGCTATATTCTGTCAGAATTGATGTAGGTCTATCTGAAACCCTTGTCTGTCTTGTTACTGACTTATCCCACTGAGTGTTTTCAATTTCCCTGGGTATTCCATCCCAGCCACCTCACTGACCACAGCATTAACTCCACAACAATAACAAATTACATTGCGTCTTGTGTCCTGAAGGAATGTCTGAAAATAAGGTTATCTATTTAGGGGACATGATTGTACATCTTAAAACAAAATCTTGTTTCTGTGGGCATCTGTAAAAATATAATACAGGGAAATGAGCACTTTATTTAAACATAGCAAGCAAAGTTCAAAAGCTTTTGGATTGCATTTTGAGAGCCATGGATGGTTGATTTGTATGTCTTGGAATTGATATGTTTTATACTTTTGGAATAACCCTAAACAATGTTTACAATTTGTAAAACTTGAGTCATTTGAAAGGATTTCCTCTCCCAGCTGCTAAATTACAGGAAGAGAGGATGTGCGTTTCTGAGCAAACTTTTACAGATCTCTGAACAAACATTTCCTGAAATCTTGGTAGTTCTGATTTTTTTTTTACCATGTTTAATTAGTTTTACTTCTGTTGCAATGTGGCAATATCCCAGAGCTCAAGTTTATCATTGAACTTGATGGTCTACTAATAGAATAATCCACAATGACCAATCAGTTGTAATTCTCAATTTAATATGAAAACTATTGTTGGCTTATCTGACTTGGCTATTTTGCTTGTCACCTTCCCTTTCTCTACTCTTTATTTAACTTTTACATTTGCCAAACCCTAGTCAAAATTCTGAATCTGTAGCATCAACATGTTTTTTAAAACACCAGGTTGCACCAAGGAGAGAGAGACTTTCACTTCCATGATAATTAGTGCTGCCAATATGAAAGCTAGTTCCACACCTGAAGTCCAAACTGTCTGCATGGAACACCCATTCAGAGCCTGTATCACCAGTGCAGGTCTATCAGCATTACCATCAGTGCCAAATTGTAACATGAAACTGGATAAATGTATTGCAAGCTTAACTTAAGAGGTGCCACCTACAGTGCCAACATTCTTGGAGAGGTTTGGTACCAAAAACTCCTACTGAACTGATGCTGCCCCTTTAAAACAGCTTCAGTTTCCAGAAAATGAGCTAGCGTTTGGGTTGCATCAAACTTTGCTATATATTCACAATCTGACTGATATTGTGAGCATTCCAGGTGAAATCATACCACCCGTGAAATTGGCCCAGACCTATCTGCAGTCTCTTGTGTCTCCATTTCAGGCTGGGATTGGTGCTTCCCCAGTGTCTGGCCATTTAATGATGTCAATAATCATGTAATGCACAGTCATGCAAAGTACTGGAGAGTGCTCTACAGATCGATCCCTAGAAATTGGCAGGATAAGTGAACCAATGTTACCATACTCTCCTGGACCAACATCCCTTGCACTGAAGCCCTGATTATAACTCGAAGTTCCAGTGGGCAGGCCATGTCATTTGTCTGCATAACAACACTCCCAAAACTGGTACCCTGCTGTAAATTGTCACAAAGGGATTACGGGGGATGATAAAGCTGCCTCGGTGGGGGTGGAGGAGAAGAGAAAATAAGATCCTCATTGGCTTTTGTGAAGCCCTGGCCAGGTGACCATTCAGACTACAGAGATTACTGCCATCAATGTGGTAGATTGAGTTTTGCGCCAGGTCTGAGTTCTCAATCTTCAAATACTTTCCTCAATCTACCAAAAGCCGTGCAAGTGTACTGAAGGCAATGATGAATTTCATCAAGGCAGCTCCTGAGATATGGAAAGTGGTCCATGCTTTCTAGTGTTTTGCTGTAAACATTCATTGTTAAACAGTTGTGCACAGTAGGAAGCAACATGAGTCACTGCTTGTTGCCCCTTTTAACCTGTCATTGTCAAACGGGAGGGACAATGTGGTATCCTCAAATTCAGCTGTGCACCTTGCTGATCAGCAGTATGCAAGTGTGAAAAGACTGTTCTGCAATCCAATTGCATGGATTTCTCAGATCTGAACTTGTCTTTATGTTGTCATTATTTCCAAATGGATGTGTTGGTAGTGTGGGCTCTGCTTATGACGAGTCTGTGATTATCTTTTTAAGCTGCATTAAGTAAAAGTGCTTAACGTAGATTGATTTTTGGAGTGCGTGGAGAAAAGGTAAACTATTACAGGCCTCCAGCCCGAATAAGTCCCTTCAACCACCACTCTCTGCCTTCTTGTATCCATTTGTATCTATTCATTACAAAACTACAATGTTAGAATGCAGAGTAAGAAAATAAATAGAAACATAATTGTAGTATTTGGACTGCCAATATAGCCACTGAGTTGTCACTGTGTGAAGTACAACCCATTTTGCAGGACTTGGCAGAGATTTCTCTTTCATAAATGAGTTAACTTTACATAAAGTCATCGGATTGAAATACTTTTTGGTTTGGCGGGGGGGGGGGGGGGGGGGGGGAAGAGGTGTACAGGTTGCAGTTATTTATCAGTGGATTTTCCTCACTGGCAAAACACCAACCATGTTTATTTGAATTGGACACTTCTCAGAACAAGAATGCATTGTTTTGAAGTTTCCCGGCAGGAAGAACATACTGTTGACTTTATTGCTGTTGATGTAAAAACAAAAACCTGGCCAGAACCAGCTGACCTCTTAACAGTAAAGGTAATCAAATGAGAACTTTGAATGTGCCTTGCATAACTCTAGTCATTTCCTTCATTCTTGGACAGGGCTATACCTTCTTGGTTTGTAATTCATAAAATGGATACAGATGAAGCTCTGTTTCCAAGTCATAAGGTGTAACCTTGCTTGTCAAGACTTGAGACTTTTCTTGCATGTACTTGTTCTGTAACAGTCAAGTAAACACTAAATCAGTTTGACCAACTGGAGCTTAGTTTAGGCTAAAAAACCATTTCCCCTCCTACCCACAACTGGCAAGGCTGTTGACATGGAGCTTAGGTAATATTTTGGGGGTAGAGAGCCAGGTGTAGGGGATGCTACCTTCTGACTTGATTGCATCAATTCTAAATTTATCTTTCACCAATTTGAGCCTATTGTGATTTAACTTTGAGTAATGTTCTGATTTTTTTTTGAGGTTGATAGGCTTTATCTGTGATTATAATGCCATCATCCAATTTTTTGAGAATTCCTCTTTCCAGTTGAGTCTTGGAGGCTGTTTAATATCATGTGCTTATAACTACATGAATTCAAAAGGGCAATGTTGCAGATGCTGGGAGTCTGAAAGAAAAACAATGCTGGAGATATTCAGCAGGTCAGGCAGCATCTGTGAAGAGAGAAACAGTTAACTTAGCTGATGATCTTGGTCTTTAACCTGAAGTGTTAAGTATGCTTTGGTTCATGATGCTTGCTCCTTTTATCCTGTATACTGAACTAAGTCAGGGACGCAGGAGCTACCATACCCAGCATATTAGCCTTTCAAATCCTTGCATCATGATTTGATTATCCCTAGTTATTTCTGTCCATGAGATGCTATTGTGAGATTTGAAGGAACAGTAGGCCAGTTGATCTTTCTTGAATTCTTGTACTATTAATCATAGAGCAATACCGCACGATTACAGGCCCTTCGGCCCAACCAGTCTATACCGACCGCAAGGTCCACCCAGCTAGTCCCAATTTCCCATCAAGCTGTGGTTGAAGACAATTTTTTTATTCCAGCTGTGTCCTCCCATAACCACTCTAAAATAAATTGGAGCCACTACTTGATACATGTTGCAGTCTGCTGAGGGGGTTTGGACACGAAGACCTTGTGTAAACCAAAATATTACAGGTCTAATGTGGGCAATTGGCTGATCAAAATTGGCAATGGTATTCCTGATCCAAATACTTTTAAGTGGCCTACTGTCATTTAGACTAATTGAATGTCTTATTTTGCTAGTTTTGCAACCCAGTTTCAAGATAAAAATCAATACTGGTCATTTTGTCCTCCTGTTGCTGAATCATCTCATCTGAGTACAATCTTGGAATAGTAGGCGCCTCTTTGTGGAACATCCATGCAGAGTTATGACATCGGGTCGCTAACTTAGTCTGTGAATTTAATTAGGCATTTATCATTTTAACATCTGCTTCAATTTATTCAGTAGGTTTGAAGCCAAACTGTTTGCACAGTGGTATTTCAAATTCTGCTAGACTAGAATGGCAAATTTCTTTGAAGGAGAGGATTTTTATGGCTGTTTGGTCATTTAAAGGTCATTTATTTTATCTGTAATTCTTGAATCTAAGATCCTCAGCTGGGATTTAGAGTTCATTCCTGATCAATATTGGATGTCAAATCAAGTAACTTGCCCACTGTTACTGTGCCATATGCTTAAAATAGCTGTGGTGTTCCACATTCCAAAAAAAAATTCGGTGTTTTGGCAATACACGAAGGAATAAGGGAGTTTTTTTCTCTATTTTATATACACATTGTGTAATGGAAGTGACTCAGTCTAGCTTGGTATCAGTTCTTGAGTCACAAATCTCATCAGTGCACTGTTAAGACCATAGAAAGCAATTGTTGATTACCTCTTGGTTGTTCAAAAACTATTACATATGCACATTGGACCTTAAGCAGTTAAGAGGATGCATTGTACTTTGACTGTCTTTGCAAGAGGTTTTGACCTTGGGAACAAGGAAGTCTTAAGGTATAGTAGGTTTCGGTGAGACCACACTTGCAGTATTGGTCTCCTTACCTAAGGATATACTTGCTGTAGGAGTGCAGCAAAAATTCATCAGATTGATTTCATGGATGGTAGGACTGTTGTATAAGGAGAGAGTGGCCTATGTTCAGAAGAATGAAGGGATATCCTTGAAATGTACAAAATTCTGAAGGGATTTAACAGACTAGACATGGAGACCTGTTTTCCCTGGCTGGGGGATCTAGAATGAGAGGTCAGTCTCTGGGTGAAGGATAAGACATTTAGGCCGAAGTGAAATTTCTTCACTCCAAAGATGAACCTGTGAAACCACAGAAGGTAGAGGTCTGGTTGAATATATTTAAGGTGCATAAATGATTCACATGGCATCATGGACATTTGGGAGAGCAGAGCTGTGGGATTGATGATCAGCTGGGATATTGAATGCCTGGCAGACTCAAGGGGCCAAATGGCCTGCTTCTGCTCCCATTTACTATGTTTCTATTTTCTAAATGTGGGGGGAACACTAGGTTTTTTAATGGAGAGAATATTGGGAATATTTTCTCATCAGTGACTTTGAGGCTATCTTGACCAAGTATCAACATGGGCAGACAGTGCAGTGCTGAAAATGGAATGTATGCTTTAGAATCCATTCAAGTATTGGATGCTGCCTTCATAGTTTCTTGGTGGGCAGGCTCCTTAATCGCTGTTTGATGTGATAGATGTGAAAAGTTTTAATAGGAAGAAAAATGAGAGATTCCACCAGGATAGAAATCTTGAAACAATTGGTACGACTCCCAATCAATTGAGGTCAAGTGTTTCTTCCTAAACTAATTTTTAAATGTGATTATTTACTTGATATTTTGTGAATAAAATTGGATCTCTTGTAGGATTTTGGTAATGTGATGGACAGTGATTCTAGATTTGTTTCCATTTGTTGTGGAGGATAGACAACACATGCATAGGACAGCAGAATATTTCAACCTTGAGTCTTCAGAAAAGAATGAAGTGGTTTGAATCTAATTCATGCTCAATTTCCAAGTCATGGTATAAAACCTTGTTAAGATTTCTCTTAATTGTACTTGTTCCATAACCACCAAGTAAACACTATATCAATTTTACCAACTGGAGCTTAGTTTAGTTTAACTTATAACCGCATTTAAGTGAAATATTTTAATTTGTAAGAGTGATTTTTGGCACCCTTAATTCTGATCTGTAAAAGAGTTGCCCTTGAAATAATTTGAAATTCTTCCTCTGTAGGACTTTGTACCTTTGTATCAAGACTTTGAAAATTTCTACACCAGAAATCTGTACATGAGAATTCGAGACAGCTGGAACCGGCCCATCTGCAGTGTCCCTGGAGCAAAGTTTGACGTAATGGAGAGGGTCTCCTATGACTATAACTGGACATTCAAGTGAGTCACTCACCCCATATTTGACTAATTTTCTTTAGAGATGGTGAATTGACACAGCTGAAGGTTGTGAAGGTGGGGTCCTATAATCTTTGAGAAGCAGGCAGACACTTTTAAGAATGCAATATGATGGTGCTTAAGCCCAAGAGCAATGACACTAGAATGCATTCCACTTCTTTAATACCTCCACCCATTTAATATTTTTCACCTTAATGGGGGTAAGCATGGATAATTCCGATGCTTTAGTGCTTGCTTTTTGTTATCAAGATCTGGCCGTAATAGATCTCCAGTTTCAGGTTGCACGTGATAGCTTATCAAAAGCAGCAAATATTCTGGGTTATAGTGAGGGTATGATGGAAATGGGAAGAAAAATATATACTGTTACCATCTAAGATGTGACCTGCTTTGGTTATGAACCAAAGGTTGAAGAGGAAATAAAACTTATTCCTGCATTTATATAAAAAAAACTATAGAAATTTACTTGGATATGACCACCTCTATTTGTTTAATGTAGGAAACATGTCAACTGCCCTTTAGGGGCACATGGGGAAATCAAGTGTTCCAAACCAAAGCTCAGGAAGAGTGACTAAAGCTGGGTAAAAGGGTTTTGCTGAGCAGGATTTGTATTTGAGATCAGTGTGTTCAATTAGGCCAGTTTCTCAGCAAATGTTTTCATGTGGATGGCAATAGAAACACAGGGATTTCTCACTTAGGTCTCAACTTCTGGAACAGAACATTCCAGTTGGAACCCTTGGTTATGCAGAGGTGTCAACAATGGGAAGATTAATCCTGCGGTGATGAAATAGGATTATTTAAAATGGCGGATACAGACAAACTGCCTCACTTCGTAGGAAATCCAGAAGAAGGGAACATTATCTTGAAATTGGAGTTTGGCCATTTAGCTAGGAAGACACTTTCCACAAAAGGGGTAATGAAAATTTGGTACTGGTTCCCTGATGTGCTTGGACAATTAAAATGTTCAAAGCATTGATTTTTGTCAAAAAGTGTTTGGGAATGGGGAGCAAGTCAAATGAATGGAATAGATGGTACAGATTAGTTTAATTTAAACTGAATGGTATGACATGCATGAGTGGTGTGAAGATTCTACTCCCACAACCCTAGAACTCTTCAGTGTATAAAGGCACATGCACAGAGGTAAAAGCAGATAAAGAATTTGGGTATAGATATGGCTCCTTGAATTAACCAGTGTAAATGGTATTTCCTGTCTCTCGCCCAACCCCATGACCAAGATAAATTTTGCTATAGAATTGTTACAACACAAAGGGTCGTTCACCCCATTGAGCCTCTGTTAGCCAGCAGTGGAGCAATCCCATCAGTCCCATTCCCATTTTCTATCCATAGAGCCCTATAAATTATTTTCAATTGTGTATCTGTTTTTATTTTGAAACGCTGATTTGTTTCCAACATCCTTGTAAGGGAGCACATTCTTTGTTCAATCTTTTTTATTAAATTTCAAATTAATATACATACTAGTAATTATACATGATATAAAAAGATTCGGATTACAATAACAGTTAACGTATACAAACAGTAAAATATGTAATCTGAACCTCCCAATCTCTTAATAATTGAACAATAAAAAGATTTAAAAGAAATTTGATTATATGAGGAAAAAACCCAAACTTAAAGTAACAAAACAAAATGAATGGTAATAGTAAACAAAAACTAACCAAGAACTAAGCAAAAATTGGGCTGTTGTATTTCATCGATTTAAAAAAAAATTATTGTCGTTAACTCTGCTCTTCTATATTCAAATAAAGTTATTGAGAAGGGTTCGGAAAAGGTCAGCTTACATCACATGAAAATACTGGATAAATGAGCTTCAAGTTTCTTCAAAATTAACCGAAGGATCAATAGTGCCACTTCTAATTTTTTCTAAGTTTAAACATGTTATAGTTTGGGAAAACCCTTGGAATGTAGTAGGAGGTTTAGGATATTTCCATTTAAAAGAATGGATCTCCTGGCTATTAATGTAGCAAATGGAATCATACGACAAACTGAGGCAGATAAATAACCAGAATCCATCATTGGTAACCCAAAAATTGCAGTAATAGAATGTGGTTGTAAATCAATATTCAATACCACTGAAATGATATCAAAAATGTCTTTCCAATATTCTTCCAATAGAGGGCAGGACCAAAAACGTGTCAGGGAAGCCACCTCAATTACATCTATCACAGATAGGATTTATGTTTATAAAAACGAGCTAGCTTATCCTTAGACATATGGGTCCTATGAACCACTCTAAACTGTATTAGAGAGTGTCTAGCACACATTGAAGAGGTATTAACTAATTGGAGAATTTTCTTCCATGTCTCTATAGGTAGAGGTATCTGAATTTCTTTCCCATTCATTCTTAATTTTATCTGATTTCCCTAAATGTATCCTAAATGTATTTTCATAATCAAGTCAGAAATTATTCTAGATCTTAACTATTCTCTGGGTAAGAAAGCTTTCCATCACATCCCCATTTACCTCTTTGGGTGGGGGGGGGGGGGGGCGGTGGTGAGCAATGAAGGATCTGCCATTTATAACTGAGATGTGAAGAAATTTCATTATATAGAGGGTTGCAAATTTTGGAATTTTACCTTTATAAGGCTATGTATGCATGATTGGCACAAGAGAATTTGCAGATGTTCCAGATTCCAGCAACACAATGCTGGAGGAACCTAGCAGGTCAAGCAGCATCTATGGAGAGAAATAAACATTCAATATTTCAGGTAGAGACCCTTCAGGACTGGAAAAGGAGAGCAGAAGCCAGAATAAGGATGTCGGGAGGGGGAAGAGTACATGCAGGTGGGGGGGGGGGGGGGAGAACTAAGAAGCCGAGAGGTGATAAGTAGAAGAGGCAAAGGGCTGGAGGAGGAATCTGGTAGGGGAGAGCAGTGGACCATGGATTAAAGGGAAGGAGGTGGGGAATAGATGGGCAGGTCATGAGGGTGGGGGAAAGGGGCCATGGGAATGAGGGAAGACAAAGGAGGAAAAAGTGGGGGAGAAGAGGGGAGGGGTTATTGGAAGTTAGAGAAATCTGAGGCCATCAGGTTGGAGACAACCAAGGCAAAATGAGGTGGTGTTCCTCCAACTTACGTCTGCCCTCAATGTGGCAGTAGAGGTGGCCATGGATAGACATGTTGGTGTGAGAGTGGGATGTGGAATTGAACTGGATGGTCACCAGGAGATCCTCGCTTTTGTGGCAGTTGGAATGAAGGTGCTCGATGAAGCGGTCACCCAATCTGCATCGGGTCTCACCTATGTGGAGGAGGCTGCACCGATGCAATACATGACACCCTTGGATTCACAGGTGACATGCTGCCTCACCTGGAAGGAGTGTCTAGGGCCCTGAATGGTGGTGAGGAAGGTGTAGGGGCAAGTGTAGCACTTAGTGCAGTTGCAGGTAGAAGTGCCGGGAGGGTCATCTGCGGAGAGGGATGAGTGGACAAGGGAGAGAGCAATCCCTACGGAAAGCAAAGGGAGTGGGGGAGACGAGGGGAAGATGTGCCTAATGGTGGGATCCCGTTGGAGGTTGCAGAGAATGATGTATTGGATGCGGAGGCTCGTGCGGTGGTAGGTGAGGATGAGGGGAACTCTATCCCTGTTATGTCATGAGGGTGGGGTGAGGTCAGACGTGGGAAATAGAGGAGATGTGGGTGAGGGCAGCATCTGGTGCTCCTGGTGCAGCCTCCTCTACATAGGTGAGGCCCGATGCAGATCGGGTGACTGCTTCATTGAGCACCTTTCTATTGTCTGTCACAAAAGCAAGGATCTCCTGGTGGCCATTCACTTCAATTCCACATCCCACTCCCATACTGACATGTCTATCCACGGCCGCCTCTACTGCCACGTTGAGGCCAGACGTAGGTTGGAGGAACAGCACCTCATATTTTGCCTTGGTTGTCTCCAACCTGACAGCCTTAACATCAATTTCTATTACTTGTAACCCCTCCCCTCTTCTTTCTCTTCCCCTACCCCACCCCCCCCCCCCCCCTTTTTTCCTCCTTTGTCTCCCCTCATTCCTGTGGCCCCCTTCTCTTTCCCTTTCCTCAGCCCTCATGACCTGCCCATCTATTCCCACCTCCTTCCCTTTATCCCTTGGTCCACTGCCCTCTCCTGTTGGATTCCTCCTCCTCCAGCCCTTTGCCTCTTCTATCACCTCTCAGCTTCTTACCTCTGTCCTCCCCCACCACCCCTTCCTATTTCTCCCTCTCACCTGGATTTGCCTATCACTTGCCTGCATGTACTCCTCCCCCTCCCCTGACCACCTTACTCTGCCTTCTGCCCTCTTCCTTTCCAGCCCTGATGAAGGGTCTTGACTCAAAACATCGACTGTTTATCTCCCTCCATAGACACTGACCTGCTGAGTTCCTCTGGCATTTTGTGTGTGATGCATGATTGGCAGTAGGTTTTCTTGCGCAGTACCTGAGACTTTAGGGATCTGGATTAGCTTTGATTCCCAGGGCAGCTGCTGCTCGTCTAGAAACCACCAGGCCATCATCTCTCCTGTTGGATAGGACTTGACCTTGGGATAGTAATGGAAGAGTCTACAGTCTTGGCTGAAAGCTGTGATTAAAAAGAATGACTGACTTCTTATTGACCAGTTTGTGGGTCAGTGAATTCCAATTTTAGTTTCAGCCACCAAAACATTTATAGGATGATTTTGTAAATTTGCCTGAGCATGGTGGGCCTTTGCTAGGTGTGAATTTGGTGCTGTAGCAAAGCTAAGATGCTTTAACTGGTTTTGCCCTTATGGTTTCTCATGGTGGTTATGGTGCAACTGAGTGGCTTGTTATGTCATTCCATGGATAGTTAAGTCTATCATATCTCTGGAATTCCCCATCAAGTAATCAGGATAAGTATGACATGCTCATTTCAGTCCTTTACATTATTACTGGGATTAGCTTTTTATTTGCAATTTATTTAATCCATTAATTTAAATTCCTCATCTGTGATGGAATTAAGCTTGTGCCTCTTGAGTTAAGACTTCACAAACATAACCATTATGCTACTGCAACATTGAATTTTTATTGCTCTGCTATTGATGGCTGTGCTATCAATTGACCTGGCCCAAGCTCTGGAATTCCCTGTCTAAAATTCATGAGTGTTTCCTCTAAATTACTGCTTCAAACTTGTGATTGTCAGATTTAATAGGTGCTCTTGCAAAAGTACCTTGGGTTGTTTTATCACATTAAAGATATTATGTAAATGCTGCTTTTGATTTATCTTTGGACCAGAAACCAAAGATCAGTGTTAAACATTAACCATTAATAAAATTTAAGTTTCATAAATTGATATTCAAAATTACTGAAAAATAACAATGTGAAATAATGTTACTTGCCTGATATATCACTTGTACAATCTCTCAGTAAGTGCCAATTTTGATATTTTTGTGCTGACAGTGATTGACTTCTTAAAAATGTAGCTTTGCTAGATAATAGTGTAATAAATGCACATTTATTGAATAGGTTTACTGGCACAATCATCAAAGATGTCCTCAACATGGGTTCATACAATTACTTGGGCTTTGCTGAACGCCATGGCTTCTGTGCTGATGCAGCAACCAAAGCAACTATCCAGTACGGAGTTGGTATTTGTAGCACGCGCCAAGAGATTGGTGAGTCACAATATTCCACAAATCCACCCAGCTTTTAACCTGGTTTTAAGATGAGTAACAACTCATTAAGCACATTTAGTGACGACGTTAATTATACAATGAGTGAAAAAGCATTTCGGATATAGCTTGATAAATACTGTTTGTAAAGACAGATTCTCCACACATCATTCAGCTGTCTAATGAAATCTTATGGTAACTTATATAAAGCATGCTGAGTTCAAATAGCTGGCTGCTTGTGTGTGGAGTGAAGGGAAAGTTTACGTATTTGTCCTTGGTATGTGGACATTGTTGGCATTTATCATCCACTCCTTTTTTTGCCCATGAACTGGTTAGTTAAGAAGCAGTTAAGAGTCAGACACTTTGGTGAGTCTGAGTTTCGTAGACCAGATCAGGTAAGGACGACGTATTCCCTGAAGGACTTTGGTAAACCAAATAGTGTTTTTTCAATAATCTAATGACATGGTTACAGTTACTGAGACCAGCACTTGTCGTTCAGATCTTTTAAATTTTTCAGCTGCTATAGTGGAATTAAGACTTGTGCCCTTGGGTCATTGGTCCAGAATTCTGACTGCTAATCTAGTAAATTTAACCACTACACATGTAACACTTGAAGTTCTATCTACCTGTTATCTTTGAATATTTAAATAGCAAATATAGAATGGAGATGGCAGCAAACAGTTATTTGCAGTCTAAATATTGTGGCCACGTAGGAAGCGTGATAAGAAATTATTGGAAAAAAGCATAAACTACAAGAAACCTTTTCTGACTGTGGTTCCAAGCTTTGACTCTTATTTGGTAAGTTAAATGTAAATCTGCATGACAGTGCATTCCAATGTAGGATGGAGGGGTAGACTGTTACCACTTCTTGGTTGTGTGGTGCTGGTATTTCAAAATCACAACTGTTCATAATAACTTGAAATGCCATTATAGTCCTACATGAGCAAATCACGTAGAAGCCACAGCCAAGAAAGCTCACCAGTGCCTCTACTTCCTCAGGAGGCTAAAATAATTTGGTTTGTCCCCTTTGACTCTCACCAAGTTTTACCGATGCACCATGGAAAGCTTCCTATCTGGATGTATCATGGCTTGGTATGGCAACTGCTCTGCCCAGGACCGCAAGAAACTGCAGAGAGTTGTGGACACAGCCCAGTGCATTACGGACACCTGCCTCCCCTCCTTTGTCTTTACCTCTTGCTGTCTTGGTGAAGCAGCCAGCATAATCAAAGACCCCACCCACCTGGGACATTCTCTCTTCTCTCCTCTTCCATCAGGTAGAAGATACAGGAGCCTGAAGGCACGTACCACCAGACTTAAGGACAGATTCTACCCCACTGTGATAAGACGATTGAACAGTTCCCTCATACGATGAGATGGACTATGACCTCATGATCTACCTTGTGACCTCACACCTTATTGCACTGCACTTTCTCTGTAGCTGTGACACTTTGTACTGTTATTGTTTTTACCCGTACTACATCAATGCACTCTACTGACTCAATGTAACTGCACCGTGTAATGAATTGACCTGTACGATCAGTTTGTAAGACAAGCTTTTCGCTGTTCGTCAGTACAAGTGACAATAATAAACCAATACCAATGTAAGCATTTTCTGAGACTTTTGAATACACAGCTTAGTGGCACTGCTAATAGAGCTGCTGCCTTAGTGCCAGAGACCCAGGCTCAATCCTGACCTCGAATACTGTCTCTGTGAAGTTTGTACATTCTCCCTCTGTGGGTTTTCTCTGGATGTTGTAGTTATACATCATAGAAATAGGTCCTTCAGCCCAACTTGTCCATGGTGACCAAGGTGCCTTCCTGAACTACTCCCATTTGCCTGCATTTGGCCCATATCAGTCAACCTTTCCTATCCATGAACCTGCCCAAACATCTTTCAAATATTGTAATTATACCTGCTTCTTCCACTTCCTTTGGCAGCTTGTTCCATATACTCACCACCCTCTTTGTATTAAGAACTTGCCCATTGGGTCATCTTTAAATCTTTCCCCCCTCACCTTAAAGCTGCGCCCTCTAGTTTTATATTCCCCTACCCTGGGGCATAAAGGTTGTGACCATCCACCTTGTCTATGCCCATCATGATTTTATAAACCACTATATGGTCACTCCTTGGCCCCCTTCACTCCAGGGGAAATGGTCCCAGTCTCTCCTCCTCAGACCTGTTTGATGAAGACAATCATGGCATATGCTGTCTTCATCACCTTGTCTACCTGTATTGCCACTTGTGCTCTAGTTTACTCCCACATGCCAAAGAGATGCAGGTTAGTTAGCTACTGAACATCACCCCTAATGTGTAGGTGAACAGTAGAATCTGGGTGGAGTTGATGATGTGAGAAGAATAAAAAGGATTAATGTAGGATTAGTGTAACTAGATGGTTGGTGGTCAGTGCAGACTTGATGGGCTGAAGAGCCTGTTTCCATGCTTCATTTCTCTAAAAACTTTTTCCAGGGATGCAAGATGAGATGATGACACGGTAGCATAGTGGTTAGCACGATGCTTTACAGCGCCAGCAACCTGGGTTCAAATCCGGCCACTGTCTGTAAGGAGTTTGTACATTTTCCCCTTGTCTGTGTGGGTTTCCTCCGGGTGCTCTGGTTTCCTCCCACGTTCCAAAGACATACAGGTTAGGAAGTTATGGGCATGCTATGTTGGCGCCGGAAGCGTGGCGACACTTGTGGGCTGCCCCCCAAAAATCACTACGCAAGGGATGTATTTTACTGTGTTTCAATGTATGTGTGACTAAAAGATCTTATCTTATTAAATGCAAGAGGTTCTGGTTGACAGCTTGAGGAATACTGTTCAGGAATTAAATGATGGAAGCAGAGATTGCATCTCCTTAGAGTGCTAGGGATATGGGTGCAGGCCCACAGGAATGGGGAATGCTGTGCCAGATAAATAAGCTAATTTAGTAAGCGATCTTTGTTTTACTGAACAAATGTTTGTGCTGTGAACAGTCCCAAATAACGGGAGTGGCTGTTTAGTGAAATTGGAGTGTTTGTGTTTTCTAGAAATTCTAGATGGACGCAGTTCAAACCAAAACTTTGTTCCACAGTGACAAAGATATGGGTAAATTCCCAGGGCGTGCACAGTACCCATGTAATTCCATTTCTTGCAGTTAATAGGGCAGTTAAATCATTTTTTGTACCATACTCATTGGTAGTTAATGAGAGCTTGAAGACACGACATGTGATTTGTTCATGTCTGGTAAATGCATTCCAGCTGTTTCCTGTATTTTGTTGTTTTTGGGAATCTGGAGAATAATTGTTTTCTTAAATCCATATATCTGTGCCATACATGAAGTCCTTCCATCTTTGTAGTCTGTGATGTTTAAATTGAAGCCTTGGTTGACCAGTGTAAAACTGTATTCCATCTTTGCTGCTGTGAAAGTGACACAAGTTAATCTCATGCATGACTTTTGGAAGTGTTATGGACTCAGTGAAAGTCCCTTTAAGATAGAGAGTGTGTGTGTATGTGTGTGTGGGGCGTGCTTACGTCAATAGAAGATAAAGGACGTAATGACGTTGTTGAAGAAGGCAGAAGAAGAAGAAAGAGAGAGAGAGAAGGGAGAGAGACACCAGCCTGCTTGTTTTCTCTATCGATGGATGAGAAACAATAACTGTGTTTGCCACTGAAATCCATGTATGGAAGTTGGAAGTAATCCGGTGGAGTTCACTTTGTTGCTGACCTGTAGAAGGAAACAGGTATTTGTATGTGGACGACCACGGTTCGGATGCTTTTCGGGGTGAGGAAGTCACTACCGAGTAAACACTGAAGTGTCGTTTGGGTTCCATCGTGGAACATTTGGATTTTGTATGTACTCTCTCTATGTTTTTCTACATCTACATCTTATCTTCAGACAACGGTGGTTGTTGAAGAAGCCCTTGCTCATGTTTCACCTTATGGCTTGCGGAACTGAACTTTAAGAACCATTCCGGAACTGGGAGTTTTGGACTTTGTCACACACACACACGAAGAGTTTAGTTTTGGGGTTAACGTTCGAGGTTTAACATTCTTGAATTCTAACATACTAACATTTTTACTTTTATTTTACGTATTATCAATAGTAGTGATTAATAAAATAGTTTTTAACACTGAATCATGCTCAGTGTGTTTCTTTTGTTGCTGGTTCGTGACAAAAGAAACTAGCACTTCACATGTTCAACCTCCTCATTGTACCTGTTTGAAATTTATCCCAAAAAGGCTGTGATCATAAAATAGAGCACATTGTAGATAATGCAGGGCAGGAAATTTTCAATTCTTAAAATGCTCAAATCTGTTCACAGGTAACCTTGATAAACATGAAGAGCTGGAAAAATTGGTGGCTCGGTTCCTGGGAGTTGAAGCAGCTATGGCGTTTGGAATGGGATTTGCAACGAACTCCATGAATATTCCTGCTCTTGTTGGCAAGGTTTGTTAAGTAAAACTTCCCTAACTCTACCTTCACCCCAACTTTCCCTGAAGACTGCAGTTTGTATTGTAGTATTATAACACAAGAAATGAAGACCTGATATCTTGCCAAACAATGTCAGTCTGGTGATTGATGTAGACAATTCGACTGTAAACAAAGTCAAGCCTTGATTTCTTTTTAACTTTCATCCTCTTACCCAGAAAAACACAAGGACTTCAGCTGTGGATCAATGGTTATATGATGCTATGTGGCTGTGCTGCTGCAAGTCAGTTTTTCATTGCACCTGTGCATAATGAACGTGCATATGACAAACTTGACTTTGATCCCTTTTCTACAGCTAGTGTTGTAAGTAATAAGATGCAAAGAAGTGCAAACATAAAACAGGATCTTGGAGTGCAGGTTTATTTCTTTGAAGGTAGCAGGACCAGTGGATAAAATGTTTAAACTTGTAGGATGTTTGCTTTAATTGGCTGAGGTATAGTTTGGGAAAGTTGAGCTAAAATTGTACAAAACATTAGCTGGGTCACAGCTGCATACATTTCTGGTCATCACACAGGAAGGATGTGTTAGGGACAGGAGGTCTGCATGGGTTTCTTCCGGGTGCTCCAGTTTCCTCCCACATTCCAAAGACATACGGATTAGGAGGTTGTGAGCATGCTGAGTTGGCACTGGAAGTGTGGCGACACTTGTGGGCTGCCCCCAGAACACTCTACACAAAAGATGTATTTCACTGTGTTTCGATGTACACATGACTAATAATAGCTTATAGGGACGTGGGTGGGGATTATCTTTGATTATGGCCAGGCAAGTGTTGTTTACTTCGAAACAAAGGAAACAAAGCAGGAAGTTCATTGTGTGGCCTGGACGAGGTGAATAGGAAGGGTGTATTTCCCCTAGAAGGGAGGCCGGTAAGGGGAGGGGTTGGGGGGGCATGTAGTTAAGTTAATTGATGGAAAGATGAGGTGGTATTTCTGAAAGTGAGTTTTTTCCACTCAAAGTAGTGGACGCAAAAACTCACTACATTTAAAGTACCTGGAATGCAACTTAAAAGGCTGTGGACTAAGCCAGGATGTGAAATTAAGGTAAAGAAGTTCCTTTTTCTCCCCATGGACATGGTCCAAGGAGCACCCTCTACCATAAATTTCCATGATTTCTCTTGAGTAGTTCCAAGTTTGTCCCACTCCTGCACATACTTAAATGAAAAAGAAAATGTCGAACACGTTCAGGAGGTCAGGCAGTGTCTGGAAAAAGGAACAGTTAACATTTAGGGTTGAAAATTCTACCTGAAGATTTTATGGCTATTGTGCTGCCTATATAATACTTATTAGTCACGTGTACATCGAAACGCAGTGAAATGTCTCTTTGCATTACTTGAGAATGTGTTGGGGGCAGCCCACAAGTCTTGGCACTCTGTCACCAACATAGCATGCCTACAACTCCTAACCTATACGTCTTTGGAATGTGGGAGGAAACCGTAGCACCCAGAGGAAACCCACACAGACATGGGGAGAACGTACAAACTCCTGACAGAGCGGCAGGAATTGAACCTGGGTCGCTGATGCTGCAATAACGTAATCTCCACACTGGACTCTTGACAGCTGCAGGAGAGCGCTACCATGTTAACACTTCTGTAGAATATAAACCCTACCAATTTTGTTTGGAGATGAGAAATGCAGATACATGTGTAATACTAAAGCGCACCCTTTCCTCTTCTAACCAACCTCAAAGTTCATTTGATCATTATGGAAGATGGATATCATTATAGATCCCAACAGATAACAGCCAATGCATCTGCAATCTCTGCAGCCGTTTTGAAGACTAGGATGCAGGCCATATGGATCAGGGGACATGTCATTCTTTAGTCCCATCAGTTTGCTCCATTTTTCCTCCAGTGATTGCTTTATGTTCCTCATTTGCTTTTCCCTTGATTGTTTGTGTTATTGGGAGGCTCCTAGTGTCTTCTACCATGCAGACTGATACAAGATTTGTTCAAAGTCTTCCCATTAGAAATTCTTCAGGCTTATTTGCTTAAAGGACTGATGTTTAAATTAACTGTGCTCTTTTTATCTACCTGTAGAAGCTTGCAGTTTGTGTTGCTTGTGCTCTTGTCTGTTTTCTGCCTTGTTTAAAAAGTCATTATTCAGTTTCTAAAATTTCCAATCTTCTAACCTACCATTAAGCTTTAACTTTTTACGCTTTTTCTTTCACCTTGCCATCCTTAACTTGGCCATAGATGAATCAACCTTCTCCTGGAACCTTTATTTCTCAATGGAATATATCTTTGAGCATTAAGAAATATTTCTTTAAATTACTCTGACAGTACAAAGTATGGAAGAGTTTATTGAAATCCATTTTGAGAGTAAAGTGTTGGTATTGCCAACATGTTCCATTACAGTTCATTCCCCATATTCCTGCTGTGAGCAGTTCTAATTGCCGTTTGAAAAGCTTTGAGCAAAGACGGTGCTTCCTTAGAAGTAAAAATCATGTGTCTGCATTTTGTTGAAAATACTCTAGTGGAGGCTAGGATCAAAACTTTTTTTTAAACTGAAGGCAATCAGCCTTTGGAGTTTTTAAACTAATATGAAAATCTAATAACTTTATTTTTCCATCTTCAGGGCTGTCTGATCTTGAGTGATGAACTAAATCATGCATCATTAGTGCTTGGAGCCAGACTTTCAGGTGCCACTATCAGGGTTTTCAAACACAACAGTAAGTAGACCAGAAATGAGACATGCAGAAAATTACAACTTGTATTATAGATCGGAAAATCTTTGGAAAAAGCAGCAAAATGCTTCCAAAAAAAAATTGCAGATGTTGGAAATCTGAAATGGCAAAAAGGAATGCTGGAGATGCTCGGGTCAGTTAGTGTCTGTGGAAAGAGAAACGGTTAACATTTCCAGTTGAACATTTTTAGTTGCGATATAAATTGGAAAGGCTATTTGTCCAAAATTGAGGCCTATCATATGCCAAGTTAAATGACCTGTTCTTGGAGCTTGCATGGGCTTCGTTGGAACAATGTAGGAGATTAAAATAAAGTCAAAACAGGAATGGGATGGAGAATTAAAGCTCAAGGTCACCCTTGCAGTCTGAACCAGTATTTTCATTCTGTCCAACAATTTGCAGAAGTTCCACTATTGCATTAATCTTTAGGAACTCTGTTTAAAATAAACAGCTTTGCAAATAAATAGTTTGTGTTATGTCCTAGGCTTCCCTGAAAACCTCAACTGCTTGGGTGGGGTTATTGATCTGAACATATCAACAGTTTGCAGGCTAATAAAAATCGATAATAAATTCAGAAACTGTTGATAGAAGCCAGCTAGAAATTCTGCCAGCAGTTCTACTTTTCATCCGAATCCAAAAAAATTTGCTGTAAGTGGATGCCTAAATATTGACAAAAGGTTGAGTTTGCTTTTGCCCTCTGGCCACAATTGCTCTCCTGCATCTACTCTTACAAACAGGTTATCAGCAACCTTTGCATCTTGCTGTTGTAGGCGAATTGGAACAGATCCATGTTGTGATGCTGCCTTGTGCTTATGAGTCAGCAGTACTATCAACTGATTCTGTATCATATATATATATATAATTGTTTTTGAACAATTTCCAGAAATGATGCTTGCCATCTTCCTTTAGTAATTAACATAGTACATACATTTTCCAATAAATTGTATGAAAATACAGATCAGATCCATCTACCACTACAGTAGGAACTTTAGGCTCTGGGTCAGAGGAATCGAATAATTTTACTGCTATTCCTAGTGTTTTGTTCACCAAGATGTTTTGTCAAATCGTATCAAAACTTGGATCTGCAGAAATATGTTTTCACAGGTTAAATGATTGACATTAACAGATTTAAGCATGATTTAAACTCAAAATCTAATTGTTCCTCACTGGACCCAATTCTCCAGTGCACCACTTCCCCCTATAGTGTGCCAACCAGATCTGCACAGAATACTCTGCGATCTAACCAGTGTTTTGTGATGCTGCAACGTTAAGTCCCAACTTTTATATTCTGTGCTCCTGACCTATGAAGGCAAGCATGCCATATGTGCTGTCAACCACCCTATCTACCTGTGTGGCCACTTTAACTATGGATTTGAGCCTCAAGGTCTCTTCATCAACATTCCTGCTCTACCATTTATTGTACATGTTCTACACCTGTTTAACTTCCCAAAATGTATTGCATTGTCATAATGCATTGAATCCTAAGTTATCCAAAATTCAACATTTGAAGGAGAACTTAAAGTATATAAATTGGTTTCAGTTGCCATGCTGATAATCATTGGTCTTGAGTTTAAGAAATCAAAATGGGTTAGATCTCTTTTTACATTGTCCAAGTGTTAACCTGAAAACAGCAAAATATGCAAGCAAAACTAGCAACCTTCTAAAAGGAAGCTTGTGATTGGATGGAATGCTCACTTATCAATATTTTACCAAAGGAATTGCTGTTCCATTTTCAGCATCATTACACGCAGTAGTATTACCCCAGATATCATGTATACATGTCTTTCCTGAACAGAGGTTGGTGGCTTGAAAGTTGCTTCGAGTAGCCTAGGTAGGAAACTGAATCTTGTTGATGGTATACCCTGCGAAGTGGAGAGGAGTGTATGCTCGGAGGGATAACAATCAACCTGAATGCTGAGTTTCTTGACTGCTATTGGAGTTGTCAGTCCAGTTCAGCTTCTGGTGGCATCCAGGATGGAAATCATTCCAAATATTCCTACATTTTAATAATTTCTGTATGCTAATGCCATTTGGAATTTCAGCTTATTTTTGGAAAAGCTAAGCCATCTTTCAATTATCCCTTCTGTGGATATAATCCTGTGCTTGTTGCAGAAGGCACACCCTGAAGCTATTCACTGATCTTTTTGCTAGCAGAAGACAATTGCAAAGAAATGAAATGGCTTCTCCATGAATCGATGGTAAACTGCTTTGTCATCTGTGTTACTTAAATCCACAGATGAGAACAGTGCAAGTTTCTTAACATTACTGTCTCTCCAATCATGTGCTTTAATGTGCTAGTGCTGACTGAATCGATCAGCTTCAGTGATTGCTAATTTTGCCAGGTAGTGCAGATTTGCCCTTGTGTAATAGATACCATTGTGAAATTGACCTATTATAACATCAGTCTGTAATATCATCTGTCATTTTAAGTACAACATTTAAAATCAGTCAAGGAAGCCGAGTACTCTTCAACTCTAGAACCCCCCCTTGGATAAAAGTGGTTAGTCTGCAGTATATGCAGTACAGTAAATAAATCTCTACCTGTTCTTTGTGGATGAAAGTCCACAGAGCAGAACTGTTTCCAATTTGGCATTGATTTCATTCAAAAGTGGAAAGTTGAAGCACATTGAATCAGAATAATGGAGCTTTATTCTGCCTCCAGCAGACCTTGCTCCTTGCAGCACTTTAAGCTCCTGCTTTAAACAAAAAACAAGTTTGTGGACTCAGATGTTTTTCCAACTAGCTGTAGAATATGGGTTAGAATACATTTTTACCCTTTGCCACCACCTATGTACATGTATGCTCATTCAATCACATGTTTATATTCTCTTGTTCAAGTGCTCATGGTGTCCTGGCCAATAATTATCTCTCAATCATTAAAACAGATTATGACATTATGGTCAGGAACTTGCCTTGTGCACATCAGATGCTTCACTATCATATTTCTGAGTGAAGAAATTATGACAGGCTGAATGGATTTGCCTTCTGGGATTGAATTTGTGTTGTGCTTCAATTCTCATAATTTGCTCTGAGCATTTTGAGATAACAACGTTTTTCTTGGGACATCCACCAGCTGATAATAACTAAAAATGCAAACTTATAGTAGTCATAGATGTTTGTGTACTGCCAACTGTATAGTCATCATTGCAATGCTTGTATTATTTTCAGATATGCAGAGCTTGGATAAATTGCTTAAAGACGCAATTGTACATGGGCAGCCTCGGACACGTCGACCATGGAAAAAGATTCTCATCGTAGTGGAGGGAATATACAGGTACAATCAAGAGTTTAGAATTCATTCTGAATGAGGCCTTTTTGTTAGCCAAGCCATGAAATGCTGCAATGACTCCTTGGGTTCAATGCAGCGTGCAATTCATGTTGCACTATCTGATGAAAGACTTGAGTTGAAAAAATGCTTGGTCTTTGTCCTAAGATCACCTTGTCCAAACTGTAGTGTAACAACATGCATTTATTGTGTTCTGTTAGCAATGTAAAACATCCTAAATAGAAGTAGTTCATAAGTGTTATCAAATGAAATTTGACACCAGTATCAGGATGTTCAAAAGCTGTCACAGAAGCATTTTGTAGAAGAAAGTGAGGTAGAGGGCTAAGAGATTAAATCGTAATTATACAATGCAAAAGCAGGCCCTTGGATCCACTGAGTTTGCACTGACTATCAAGCACCCATTTACACTAATTCTATTGTAATCCCTTTATTATTCTTACCACATTAAAGGGAATTTCAAAGCCAAGGTCCTAGGCAACTGAAAGCAAGGCTGCCAACAATGAAGCAGTTAAGACCAGAAGTGTGTAAGAGACCAAAATTAAAGCAAAATGGGAGTTGTCTAGCTAAGGTAGCAAGGTGAAGGAGGGATTTGGGGGACAGTTTGGAATTTGGGCATGTCATGATAAGTCACTGCTTTTCATTCTATTTTTTCATATTTCCTTCAGACATAACAGCCACCTTGGCCCATGGAGTTTACACCGGTTCTGAGCAATCCCATTCCCCCATTTATTTCTCTCGTGCCCAGTAATGCCATCACTCTGCACCCACCTATCCATTCTCCCCCGAATTCCCCACCAGTCACCTTCCTGCTGTGACCTTGTGCTGAACATTTGGATGAAAGCTGAAGCTCGATAATGGGTCTTGCTGAAGAACACCCTGCTTTTGGCTGAAGCTGTCCAAATGTAATTAAATTGGCAGTGTTGCACTTTATCAGCAAAACATTTTGGAACTCTATTTACCAAATGTGGTGCTGCTATTCAACATTTTTGTAAAGTTGCTGCCACAAATTTCTGTCCAATTCTCTCCAGTCTAAATATGTAACATCTTCCAGTCCCATCTGTCAAACTACCTACTTTATTGTCTAAAACCTATTGCACCTTCTGTTCCTTTACTCTGGTTATTGATAGCTATACCTTCTGTCATCCAGGTGCCCTCTGAACTTGCTCCTCAAGACCTTTAAGATATGCCTCATTTACTTGCCATTTTGATCGGTCCTTTTTCACACTTCTGTGAATGCTATTAAGATATTCTTCTCTGTTAAAGGCTCTTGCTGCAGATTTATTTTCCCTTTTTGGGTGTGGAAGTGTAGTGTTAATTGGCAGAAATTCCATGTAGGAGTGCAGTTTTCATCCTTTCAAGGTCTGTATTTCAATTACTAGATAATTTTTCCCACACCACGCTCCAAGATCAGACTAACCTTCTCTTTAATTTACATGAAACTAATTAACTACCAATGCTGTCTTAAGCGGAATTCAAATTTGTCTGTATCCCTTGGTCTTAAAGTAAAAGTGAACTTCTCAATCTACTGTCAGCATTAATTGTTTTCCTATCCAAAAATAGCTTCATCTATCCTCTGTGGTTTCCTATTCACCAGCATCACTCTGGTAACATGAACAAGCAAGTGTTTCCTCAGCTGGAACAACTGAAAATTGCACAAAACAGATAAAGGCTCTGTCTAATTGTACATTTTGGTAAATGTTTATGAAATAAAGAAAAACACTTTAGCTTACATTTTACTTAAAACTAACATTTCGCTTATCTCTAACTTAGATCTAGTTTTAGGTAATGAACCGGGTCAGGTGTCAGATCTATCAGTGGGTGAGCATTTGGGGGACAGTGACCGTTGCTCCATAACCTTTAGAATTGTCATGGACAGGGATAGGAGCAAAGAGAACGGGAAGATATTTAATTGGGGAAAGGCGAATTATGAGGCTATAATGTGAGAACTTGGGAGTGTAAATTGGGGTGACATTTTTTGAAGGGAGATGTACTATGGAGATGTGGTCGATGTTCAGGGATCTTTTGCAAGATGTTAGAGATAAATTTGTCCCAGTGAGGCAGAGAAGGAATGGTAGGGTGAAGGAACTGTGGGTGACGAGAGAGGTGGAACGACTAGTTAGGAAGAAGAGGGCAGCATACATAAGGTGTAAGCAGCAAGGATCGGATGGGGCTTGTGAGGAATATAGAGTAGCAAGGAAGGAACTTCCAAGGAAGGGCTGAGGAGAGCGAGAAGGGGACATGAAAAGGCTTTGGCGAGTAGGATTAAGGAGAATCCCAAGGTTTTTTTCGCGTATGTAAAGAGCAGAAGGATGGCTAGGGTAAAGGTAGGTCCAATTAAAGACAAAGGTGGGAGGATGTGCCTGGAAGCTGTGGAAGTGGGTGAGGTTCTCAATGAATACTTCTCTTCAGTATTCACCAAGGAGAGGGGTCTTGATGATGCTGAGAACAGTGTACATGAGGGTAATGTTCTAGCGTATGTAGATATTAAGAGAGAGGATGTGTTGGAGGAGTTAGAAAATATTAGGACAGATAAGTCCCCAGGCCCTGACGGAATATCCCCCAGGCTGCTTTGTGAGGCGAGGGAGGAGATTGCTGAACCGTTGGTTAGGATCTTGGAGTCCTTGTTGTCAACGGGGATGGTACCGGAGGATTGGAGGGTGGCAAATGTTGTTCCCGTATTCAAAAAAGATAGTAGGAATAGTCCAGGGAATTATAGACCGGTGAGCCTTACATCTGTGGTGGGTAAGCTGTTGGAAAGGATTCTGAGATAGGATCTATGAGCATTTGGAGAAACATGGACCGATTAGGGACAGCCAGCATGGCTTTGTGAAGGGAAGATCTTACCTCATAAGCCTGATAGGGTTCTTTGAGGAAGTGACCAGGAAGATTGAGGGTAGTGCAGTGGATGTGGTCTACATGGATTTTAGTAAGGTGTTTGACAAGGTTCTGCATGGTAGGCTTCTTCAGAAGGTCAGAGGCCAAGGGATCCAGGGAAGCTTGGCCGTGTGAATTCAAAATTGGCTTGCCTGTGGAAAGCAGAGGTTGTGGTGGAGGGAGTGCATTTGGATTGGAGGGCTCTGACTAGTGGTGTCCCACAGGGATCCGTTCTGGGGCCTCTACTTTTTGTGATATTTATTAGCGACTTAGATGAGATGGTGGAAGGCTGGGTTAGTAAGTTTGCAGATGACACAAAGATCGGTGGTGTTGTGGATAGTGTGGAGGGCTGTCGAAGCTTGCAGAGGGATATTTGATAGGATGCAGAGCTGGGCTGACGTGGCAGATGGAGTTCAATCCAGAGAAGTGTGAGGTAGTACACTTTGGAAGGACAAACTCCAAGGCGGAGTTCAAGGTAAATGGCAGGATTCTGGGCAATGTAGAGGAGCAGAGGGATCTGGGGGTCCATATCCACAGATCACTGAAAATTGCCTCGCAGGTGGATAGGGTAGTTAAGAAAGCTTATGGGATGTTAGCTTTTGTAAGTCAGGGGATCGAGTTTAAGAGTCGCGAAGTGATGATGCAGCTTTACAAAATTCTGGTTAGGCCACACTTAGAGTACTGTGTCCAGTTCTGGTCACCTCATTATAGGAAGGATGTGGAGGCGTTGGAAAGGGTGCAGAGGAGATTTACCAGGATGCTGCCTGGATTAGAGAGTATGGATTATGAGGGGAGATTAAAAGAGCTGGGGCTGTTCTCATTGGAGAGGAGGAGGATGAGGGGAGACATGATAGAGGTCTACAAGATATTGAGAGAAATAGTGGACAGCCAGCGCCTCTTTCCCAGGGCACCAATGCTCAAAACAAGGGGACATGGCTTTAAGGTATTGGGTAGGAAGTTCAAGGGAGATGTCAGAGGGAGGTTTTTCACCCAGAGAGTGGTTGGTGCATGGAATGTGCTGCCTGGGGTGGTGGTGGAGGCTGATATCTTGGACAAGTTCAGGAGATTGTTAGATAAGCATATGGAGGAATTGAAGTTAGAGGGATATGTGGGAGGAAGGGGTTAGATAATCCTAGGTGTGGTTTGAAGGGCAGCACATGGTGGGCCGAAAGGCCTGTATTGTGCTGTATTGTTCTATGGTAACTCCGCCCCCCCCCCCCCCCCCCCCCAAAATCCTTTCTAAAATGGCATTCTGTAAGTAAGTTATTTTTGCAACAGGTGTTTCTAGTTTTATCAGTGCAGAAGCATGCTGTTTGTATTCAATGCATTTGGCAATCTGGCTGTTAATTTGTGATGCTGCTGTTGAACTGACATGCTAGTGAAAATGGAGTTTGTCAGGTAACTGATACTGCAGCAGCTCATCAGCATGTTGACATACACCTTTTGGAAAGACAAAACTAAACTGATCAAATTTCCAAGACTGAACTGATAACAAGCTCTCATTCCATCTTGATCATCTTGGAACTTTAGATGTAGTAAATAGCTTTGACAAGCGGTGTTTGCACCATTTGCTTGCAGCTATTTAGAACCTAGAACAGTACAACATGGAGACAGACCCTTCAGCCCACCATGTCTGTGCTGACCATGATGCCAATCTAATGAATCCCATCTGCCTCCATGAGATCTGTATCTCTCTATTCCCTATCTGCTTAAATGCCTCCTAAACATTGCTATTGCATTCGCTTCTACCACCTCTGCTGGCATGCTCACACACTTCCACACTGGGGAAGAGAGATTCAGGCTATGTACCCTATCCACGTCTCATAATTTTATACTTCTATCAAGTCGCCCCTCAGTCTCTGATTCTACTGAGAAAACAATCCAAGTTTGTCCAACCTCTCCTTATAGCAAATACACTTCAATTCAGGTGGCCATGCCTATACCACCTTTAGTGTTATGGCCTTGCACCTCAAGATCACTCTGTACATCAATGTTCCTAAGGATCCTGGCATTTACTTTATATATAGATATATATATTTTTTTCTTTTTTATTATTTATTTATTTCCTCTTGCATTTGACCTCCCAAAGTAACACCTCTCACTCCGGATTAAACTGGCCTGTCATTTCTCTGCCCAAATTTCCAACTGATCTGTATCCTGCTGTATCCTTTGACAACCTTCCTATCTACAACTCGGAAATTTCATGTCGTCTGCAACCTTATTAATCAGTGCACCTAGGTTTTCACCTAAACAGCACTATAAATGACAGTGTTTTGGGGAATTGTTTCAACTAACTAGATTAGGTGGGGTCAAGTGACCATATAACATGTTGACCTATATGTTGGGTACCAATCTGCACCTCTGAGCAGCACTTCATCCAATGTATTTAGGTTGCTTCACAGAAGTAACCTTTATGGTCAGTCTTTGATTTTCATTATAAGCAGAATGTACCACTGCCCAGCTGTTCAAACCGCTTCTGGGGTTTTGGATTGTATGCTCAAGGAACAGAAATGGGATTGCAATGGACTGAGTCATGTAGCACAAGAATATTAAAGAATCAATGGTCCAGAAGATGTCCACAGAGTCCAACCTGACTTCATGTAGAGCGATCTGTTTTCTCCTATTCCCCATCTTTGGAAATTATTTTCCTTTTAGTGCTGATCCATTTCTCTACTGAAAGCCATGATTGACTCCTGGTTTTGCCATTTTCTCTGACAACAAATTCCAGATCATAACAGTACACTGCATTTAAAAAAAAATCCTCTCAGCCTTCTTCCTCCCTGCTCTCTCACTTCATTGAATCTTTATCCCCTGGTCCTCATGATGGGAGCAGTTTCTATCATGATCTTGTACACTCCTACCATCTTTAGCCACCTTTGATCCAAAGGGAACCATCCTAGCTTTCCCAGTCTAATTTGGTAACCTAAATCACTGTCTGGAACCATTTTAATGTTTGCTGCATTTTTTTTCTAGGCTCTCCATATTTATCCTAAAATTGAACATAATGCTTAGCTTGTGACTTAACCAGTGTTTTATTATGGTTCAACATAAGATGGCAGAACAGCACCGGCACCCATGTTCAATACTGACCTCTGGTGTTGGCTCTGTGGTGTTTGAACATTCTCCCTGTGACCATCTTAGTTCTCCCCAGGTGTTCCAGTCACCTATTACATCCCAAACATTGTGCTGGTTAGTAGGTTAATTGACTACCGTAAATTACCACTGGTATGTAGGTAAGTGGTAGGACAGCCAGGAAGTTGACGGATGGAAGAGAAAAGTTGCGGGGAGGTAAGTTGAAGAATGGAATTAAGGCCAGCATTAACTTGATGGACTGAATGGTCAAAGCATAATATGAAATAACCTCCCTGCATTTATTACAATATGTCTCTATTCCATGTGCTTTTTAACAGTTCTTAGCATGTCTTGCCACTTCAAAGAAATTTATACACGCTATACACACAGATCTTGCTGTTCCTGTCAAACTAGTGAAACTAAACTCGTACTTCTAATAATTTTTCATGAAATGATCACTATTACAAGATTGCAGAATCTCAGTTGTAGCAGAACATGGTGTAAGTATGTAGTCAGTTTGTTACCAGAAAGGAAGAAACAAGATAATGCATCCTAAAATTTTTGAAGATCCTTTCAGAAATGTTACCTTACATGTTTTTGTCTCATAGTTCCCTTGCTGGTTCTTTGGATAACATTCTTACAAAATTCTGGTGGCTATGATTTGCTCTTAGTATCAGAGGTTAACACATTTGGGTAACTGCAGTCCCTCTTCCCATCCTTTCCCTGTCTATCGTCCATGTTTTGTGTGTTTCACCTGCAGCCAAACTTGTTTCAAAGTTAATTTTATGCAGCAGATTTGTGTTTTGTAACTAAGGTGCTACATTTTAAGTTCCCACAAGTTTTTTTTTAACTAAGCTTGCATTTTAAATATGATTTGGTTTGAAATGCTGTGGAGCTGGATATGATTATTTTTCAATTGCCAAAATGCTCCTTGGAATCATGTATCTAGTTGAATTATAAATTAGCAGGAAGATGATGACAGCAGTGGGTCAGTTTTTCAGACTTCTGATCAAATACTTGAACAGTGGAGAGAGAGCTGGCTCCTACTACCCCCATGTTGAGAGATTTGTTCTCAAAAGACCAGTCTCCATTTGTAGTTGGTGTCATAGTTATACAGCTCTGAAATGGCCCCTTTGGCCCAACTTGTTCTTGCTGACCAATGTGTCTTCCTGAGCTAGACCCATTTGCCTGTATTTGGCCCATATCCCTCAAACCTTTCCTATCCATGAACTTGTCAATGTCTTTTATGTTGTAGTTGTTCCTGCCTCTACCACTTTAGCAGCTCATTCCAGATACCACCTCCCTTTGTGGAAAAACTTGCCTCTTGGGTACCCTTTAAATCATTGCTTCAGGGAAAATGGTCCCAAGCTATCCAGTCTCTCCCTGTAACTCAAGTCCTCCAGTCCTGGCAAGATCCTTCTAAATCTTTTCTGCACCTCTAGCTTGATCACATCCTTCCTATAGAATGGTGACCAGAATTGCGTGCACTTTTCCAGGTGTGGTCTCTCTGTCCTGTACAGCTGCAACATGATGTCCCAACTCTTGTGCTCACTGTCCCCTCTGAAGGTAAACATGCCAAACGCCACCTTCACCACTTTGTCTACCTACGTTGCCACTTTCAGGGAACTATGTACATGTGCCCCTAGGTCTCTCTGTTCTACAACACTCCCTAGGGCCCTGTCATTTACTGTGCAAGTCTTGCCCGGTTTAAATTGCCAAAATCCATCACTTTGCACTTGTGTCAGTTAATTCTATCTGCCATTTCTTTTCCCTCCTTCCCAGTTGATCTAGATCCTGTTGTAACCTTAGACAACCTTGTTGACTGTCCACTGCACCACCAATTCTGGTGTCATCCACAAACTTATCACACCACCTACATTTTCACCCAAATCGTTAATAAATAACGGGATCTAGCACCAATCCCCATGGCATCCCACTGGTCACAGGCCTTCAATCTAAAAACAGCCCTTCACTACCACCTTCTGAATCTTTCCACCAAGCCAATTTTGTTTCCATTTGGCTAGCTCACCCTGGATCCCATGCAATCTCTCCTTCTGGACCAGTCTACCATGTGGGGCCTTGTCAAAAGCTTTCGCCGAGGTCTGTGTAGACAGCCCCTACAGCCCTTCCCGCATCAATCCTTGTCACCTTTCTTAAAATCAAATTCATGAGGCATGATTTGACCCACACAAAGCCATGATGACTAACCCTAATCCTGTCTCTCAGAATTCCCTTCAGTATCCTTCCCACCATTGATATTGAGCACACCAGCCTGTAGTTCCCTGGTTTGACCTTGTAGCCCTCCTTAAATAAAGGCACAACACTGACCCACCCTCTGTCTTCCAGTACCTCGCCTGTGGCTAAGGAAGAAATTAAAAATCTGTGCTGAGACCCCAGCAGTTTCTTCCCTTGCTTCCCACAATGTCTTGGGATACAGTCAGTCAGGCCCAGGGATTTATCCACCTTTGTATGCCATGAGGCTGCCAATACCTCTTTTGTAATAACAATGTGTTTCAGGACATTGCTGCTCTCTCCCTAGAATTCTCTAGCTTCCATGACCACCCCCACAGTAAACATTGAGGTATTCATTTAAGATCTCTCCCATCTCCTGTGGTTCCACACAAAGGCAATATCACTGATCTTTCAAGGGACGTATTCTCTCCCTAGTTACCATTTTGCTCTTAATATACTTGCAGAATCTCTTAAGATTCTTGACCTTATCTGCCAAAAATGTCTCGTGTCCCCTTTTTGTCCTAATTTCCTTAAGTGTACTCCTACATCCCTTCTACTCGAGATTCACTTGATCCCAGCTGCCTATACCTGACATATGCCTCCTCCTTTCTCCTGACCAGAGCATCAATATCTCTCATCAGCCAGAGTTCGCTAATCTGCCCTGAACTCTCCCTATCTCACTTTTAAAGACTCCCACTTGCCAGACCTCAGTTTACCTGCTAACAGCCCCTCCCAATCAGCCTTTGCAAGTCCCTGTCTAATGCCATCAAAGTTAGTCATGCACCAATTTAGGACTTTAACTTGTGGACCATTCCTACCTCTTTCCATAACTATTTTAAAACAATAGGATTTAAGGTCACAGGTCCCAGAGTGCTCCCCCACTGACACTTCAGCCATTGCCCAGCCTCATTTCTCAAGAGGAGGTGGAGTGTTACCCTCTCTAGTAAGGCTATCTACATATTGCTTGAGAACTTTCCTGGACACACTTAAATTCTTCCCTATCTAATCCCATTGCACTACGGCAGTCCCAGTCAATATTGGGAAAGTTAAAATCACCTATTTCAGCACTATTCCCAGAGCTTCCTACATATTTACTCTAATTCCTGCTGTTTGTTTGCGGGGGGGGGCGGGTGGAGGGCTATAACAATCCCATCAAAGTGATCACCCTTATTTCTAAGTTCTACCCATATATTCTCAGTTGTAGTGTGCATTTGTATCTAGTATTCTGGGCTCTGCTACAATGCAGAGCACACAGACTCCCTGTATTTACCAAAATTACTGCCTTATGATCCATGCTGGTGTCAGATTTTATGGATAGAAGTGTGATACCACCACACTGTAGTTGCTAACAGCCCAAGTTCACACCATGAAATGCAGGGAACTAAGAGGGATGTGCAGTGACTGCTTTGTTTACACTTGAGGCTAAGAAAAGGTTGCAAAAATCGAGGCAGCTTGCCTGTTTCTTGACTGTGGTGTGCTATGGACAGACCTAATGAGCAGTACTATATCTGCAGACCTGGCACGATGATGCGCTGTATCAAAGAAATCATTTAGGTTGCAATAACATTAAATTGGCATTAGTTTCACTGTTAATGTCAGACTTGGTGTACTTGGGGAATTCTCACTGAAAGCATGTTAATTGTTGACAAAATCCATAATGAGAACGTGTAATTTGTGCTCAAAATGCTCTTTTCAACAAGTTAATAAATTTCTGGTCTTTGAATTAAAAGGACTCTTTCGACTAGGTGAATTGGGTTAAGTTAGCAATGAGTGGGACTTGTTAACAACATTAAGTGAAAATCTGCATTTTTGATTCACAGTATGGAAGGCTCCATCGTCCGTTTGCCTGAGATAGTGGCTTTAAAGAAAAAGTACAAAGCTTATCTGTACCTGGATGAAGCTCACAGCATTGGGGCTCTGGGACCCACGGGTCGAGGTGTGGTTGAATATTTTGATCTCAACCCCAAGGATGTGGACGTCATGATGGGAACTTTCACCAAGAGCTTCGGTGCAGCTGGTGGATACATTGGTGGCAAAAAGGTACAATAATTTGTTTCCACCTTCCCATGTCAAATGCTTTTATGAAGTGCCATAACAGATCCAGTGTTTGCACATTTGTTGATTGTTAGTTTATAACAAGGAGCTGAATTACCTCCCTTGCATTAGAAGCAATATATATTTTACTGTTCTTAGTCTAGATGAAAGGAAAACTGCAGATGCTGGAGGTCTGAAATAAAAATAATGCAGAAAATACTCGAGGCAAGTGGCCTTTGTGGAGAGGGAAACAGTTGATGTTTTGGGTCAATGATCTTTTATCAAAGCTGGTCAGTTCTGTTACAAACTGGAAAGGTTGCTTATCTGAAATCATTGAATTGAATGCCAAGTCCAGAGAACTGCAATATGACAAGTCAAAAGATTACATTGTGTTCTTTATGTTGGGCTTTGGGCCAGTATAAAAGGACATGCAGTGGGATGGTGGATCAGATTGTCAGGAGCTTGGGCTTCTCTGTTTTGTATCTCATAGTTCCAGCTTTGCTTTTTTCCCCTCACTCTTTTCCTGAACTTTTATCTTCTACTTGCATCTCCTGACAAATACAAATGGTGGTAAAACACAAGTCTGGCGGCATCTGTGGAAAGAAATAATTAATATGACCCTTTGTCAGAACTGGGAGAGAGATGCTGACGACTATCCCTTTGCCTCCACAGATACTGCCTGACCCCCTGAGTTCCAACAGCAGTTTGTTTTTTGCCCCCGATTCCAGTATCTGCAGGCTCGTGTCTGCATGCGCTTAGTTGGATAAATTCCACACATCCCTGCACCTTGGATCCTGAAAACCTCAACTTTGCTAGTTCAAATTCATATCTACCCAGGGTATAAATGTCATTAAAATTTTGCTTTTTGCGGCAGCAGAACAGTACACCACAAACATAAATTGCATGAACTTAAATTAACAAATTATACATGCATGACAAAATGAACATAACGTTCGTGCAACTTGAAGGAAATATGGTCCAAGGTAGAATTAGCATTTTGCAGATTGGTTCAAGAACCTGATGGCAGTGGGGAAGAAGGTGTTGAATCTTGAAGTGTGGGTCTTTAGACTCCTGTACCTCCTGTCTGATGGCAGCAGTGAGAAGAGGGCATGGCCTGGATGGTGGGGGTCCCTGATGATGGATGCTGCCTTCCTGAGACATCACCTTTTGGATAAGGACATAAGAAATAGGGAGCAGGAGTAGGCCATCTGGCCCGTTGAGCCTGCTCTGTCATTCAATAAGATCATGGCTAATTTGGTTGTGGACTTGGATCCACCTACCTTTTCCCCATAACCCTTAATTACCCTCCTATGCAAAAATTTTTCTAACTGTCTTAAATATATTCAATGAGGTAGCCTCTACTGCTTCCCTGGGCAATGGATTCCACAGATTCACTATTCTCTGGAAAAGCAGTTTCTCATCTGTCCGAAATGTTTTCCCCTGAATCTTGAGACTGTCCCCTAGTTCTGGTCTGACCTACCAGTGGAAGCAACCTTCCTGCTTCTATCTTATCTATACCTTTAATAATTTTGTTTCTATAAGATCCCCTCTCATTCTTAATTCTGGTGACTATAGTCCCAGATGACTCAATCTCTCATAGGCCAACCCCCTCAACTCTGGAATCAACCTGGTGAACCACCTCTGCACCACCTCCACAGTGATCTTGTAGGTGTCCTTGATGGTGGGGAGAGGTGGAATTGGCCGAGTCCACCACTCTCTGTTGCCTCTTGCATTCCAGTGCATTGGAGTTTCCACACCAGGACGTGATGCAATCAGTCAGAATGTTTTCCACTGTACATCTGTAGAAATTTCTGAGGCATCAATAACATGTTGAATGCTGCCTTCGTGGTTGCTAAATTAGCTAATGCAAAGTGCTTGGTGCTAATGTCTCCCAATTGGTGCAAGAGTGGGGAGGAGATGTTTACTCCATTTCGGGCATAGAAGCCATCTGTATGGATTTCACAACACTTTGGTTTGGATTCACTTAAATGTGGTGGTGGTTTAATGTTGAAGCCAAACATCCAGCTAACCACAAATTATGGGCACTGAAGGTGTTTGAAACCCTAATTTATGTGATCTAACATGGTTTAAGAGAAAATTAAATTGTCTCCAACTTTAAAACTTAAACAAGTTTCTTTAATGGAATTGTAGTTGGAAGAGAAGGCAGCATTATTACTGCTCAATATCACCACCTCCTGGCAATCACTAGATATGCTGTTGCAATACCTTTGCTGTTGACCTTATTTTGGAATCCAAAACTAAGCACTAACTAAAATTTGTGTTGAAATTTAAATCTGAGTAAATCTACTGCAGTACTGTCAGTTGTTGGTGAGAACATTTAAATTGGTTTAATGTGTACTGGAAGTGATAAATGCACCTTTGATGTTAATGGAAGCCGACCTGAAATTCGGGCTTAGGTCATATCATGCAGTCAAATTTCTTAAAGTCATTGGGGTAAGACTGCTGTGAATGTTGGTATTGAGGCACAAAACTTGAAATATAAAATTGGAGTTGTATTTATATTTAAACACAAGCCACATGATTTATAGAGACCTTGCCAAGAAATTTCTTCTCGAGTAGTCTAATTTGACATTGAGATAATTATTGCTTTTACAGTTTTTGTCCCAATTCAATACTGTAACTTGCACTTCTCACCTAGCCAATTACATGTAAAACTGAGAGACTTGGAAAGTGCTATACAATGCAATAATTCTGAATCCACTAGGTGGGAGCAGTTATCTACAGAACAGATCCTGTACAACCAGAGTTGAAATCTAATTCAGTTTACTTGATGTGTGCCTGCCTTCAGGGCACAGTGATGCAGAGATCGAGCTGTTGCTTCATGGGTCTTGCAGCCCAGTCTTGATCCTGACCTCCGATCTTGTCCACGTAGAGTTTGCACATTCTCTCTGTGACCACGTGGGTTTTCGTTTGGTGCTCTGGTTTCCCTTTGTATCCCAAAGCTGTGCTGGTTGAGAAGTTGATTGTAAATTAGCCCTGGTGCAGTTGGTGGGGGAAGTTGAGAGAGTAAAGTACAGAGAAATAAGTGGGAGAGTGCAATTAATGGGATTGCTGAGAGCCAGCATGGACTTGCTGGGCTGAATGGCCATCTCTCATAAGGAAATATGCATGTTTCAAAGATTTTGTAAAATGCAAATGTAATTCTGCTGCGTGATGATCTAGACTCACCAGCTCAATTTAAGAACAATTTATGTTCTTTATCTAACTTAATTGTGCAGATACAAAAAGAGTACTACTGAAAAATATTTTGGTAATGGTGTATTGATAGTGGTGTATATCAATCTATTGATATACAGCACTGTTCCACAAAATGGTTTGTTATTAAGGCTTTGGGTCCAACATTATTCCGGAGAATTAATTTTACAGCATTATCCTATTCCAAACACTGGCTAAATACAGAAGAAATTAAATTTTACAAAATTGTAAAAAGAAAAATCCAGCAGATATTGAAGCTCTGGAACAAAATGCTGGAGCGAGGTGGAGAGCAGCAGTAAGAATTACCTTGGCCTGTTATGAATGCAAGTGGCATGAGGATTGTTAAATAGCCAAGGGTAGGAAAAAAATGGAACACTTTGAACACTAGAATTAAAAGAACACTAGCATTAAAACAAGCTTAAAAATGGGAATAGAGCTAAAGTTTTGTAGTTGCGTTGGTCACTATTTGAGAGTTCAATTTCCTCAAGGAAAAGATGAGAACATAAGCATAGGCTGTTTAACCCCTCAAATCTATTCACCCATTCAGAAAGGCCATAGTTAATTTGTGACCCAATTCCATATTTCCCTTGTTTCCATAGCCCTTAGTACATTGTTATTAGAAATCAATTATACTTGCATTTAAAATTAACATCTAACAGTTCCAGACTGTTACCATATTGTGTAGAAGTGTTTCCTTGGTATAATTCTGAAAGCCCAACTTTTGATTTTTTTTTTGGCTGTGCTTCCTGGTTCCAGGCTCCCCTAATTACCCCTTAATCTAAATTTCAGAGAATACAACACTAGTTTCTGTAATTAAAAACAGAAAATGCTGGAAATGCTCAGCATCGCTGGAGTGGGAAACAGTTAACAGTTCATTTCAATGGCTGTTTCTTTAATCTCCCCTCTTAACACTTGGAGACAGTCATCCTACCACAGTCCCACCAAGACCAGTGTATCCTCCCTCGTGTGGTGTCCCTGTTCCCCAGCTGTGGTCTAACCCAGGCTTTGTGTAGCTGCCCTGACTTTGCATAGCTGTGATATAACTTGGAACCCCTTGAACTAGACACAAACACTAGCATTCCATTGGTTTTTTGGAATACTTTCAGTACCTGCTCATGACTTCATGATCTATTTGTGAACCCCAACCACACGTACCCCACCCCCTCCACCTGCCCAGTCTCTCTGGACTTCCACAGCTTCTAGAAAGAAATTTCTTCTATCGTTCTGCCAATGTTGAAATCCATTTGTCATAGTGTTGTCCAATTGCTTAATCTACTAGTGTCTATATATTAAACTCTTCTGTTTACATTTTTATAATGCCACGTCTTTGTCATCAACAAACCTGGGCATTGCTTTCTATTTTATCTGATTCAATTATTAATATGGTGATTAGTTGCAACTTCAATTCAGACCTTTTGAGATGTCACAAGTTATTATCTCTTATTTTAAGTACCTGCTCAATACTCTTGCATCCATGTGATTTCAACCAGTTTCTTGTCCAGGTCAATTTGTCTTCAATACCATAGACTTTTAACTTTACTCAACAGTCTCTTTATGGGGAAATTTATGAAATGCTTTCTGGAAGTCCATATCGACATTCCTGACCTACCCCTTTACAAATCCATGTTTGTGCTTTGATCATCTGAAATTTTAAATGGTTCTTGAAACTTTGGTGTGCAAGGAGAGCATATGTAAAATTGGTGTAAGAATGAGAAGAAATTATAAGGCACAAGGAGTGCATGAATGCACTTGGAAACTAAGCACACCTCCTGGAAAGGAAGTTTTGGTTTCATGACAACGTTATGGGACGTGGTGAATGAGCATGATTTGAATACACTAGGGAAGGTAGTGAAGGGAGACCAGGGTGTGCAGATGAAAATGTAACAGTTTTGGAGCATGGTGATAGGAGTAGGCAGCAAGGTCATGGGACAGATGTTGGAGCAAAAGCAAAGTTTAGGATCAGTAAGTATACTGTGGTTCTGTGCCTCCTGAATGCCAGCAAATGAATTTGAGGCCAAATGTGAATTGAAAGGGAAAGGCTCTGCAATAAGCAGGAGGAAAATTTGATTTATCTCGTTTCGATGTCAATGCATAACAACAGCTTTTGATCTGAGTGCCTACCTCCAGATGAACTGAGGGGATGAAAAGCTGAGTTAAGAATCAAGCATGGACTTTTTCTGGATCACTGGCATGGTTCACTTGTGTTGCAGTGCAAGCATTGCCTCCAAATCATGTGAAACAAAAGGAAAGCACCACAGAAATGGATGATAGAGGGTTGTCGAAGGATTCATAGTGAAGGGTTCAAGTGAGCAGTGCACTCAAGCTAATGCAGAAGATTCACAGTTCTCCCAATAGTCAAGTAATTGGGGTGTCCCCTTCTCGCTCTTCCAAACCTGAAGAAGCAAGCCAATATCTTAAGCCATCCACTGCCAGATGTACTGGAAACTCTGAAATAGGTTTGTTAAATACTAGTAACTGGTATACGTTTATTATTAGTGTTTTTCTAAAACTGAGTTAGGGTTACTGGCAAGTGTAGTTGAGTGGAGTTGGTGGGAGCTGTTCCCTATTCTATATATGCACCAACTGGAGGGAATTTTGTTACCAATTGGTTCATTTCCTAATTTTGCCATCCCTTCTCTTCACAAAATTAAAACCATGTCTGATCTGCAGACATGATCTTTTGTTAGGCAACAAAGAAATTTGTTTTAATAAAATTAAACAGCTCAGGGGAAATGGTGTGGATGTATGTACAAGGTCTTTTGTAAAGGTCTCAATTGTCAATGACATTTGGAACATGTCAAATTTGCAACTGACTAAAATGGGCTTCTCTGCATTTTTGAAAATTATGTAAGAAATAATCAGTCTAATGTTTGTAAAGCTTTGGAGAAATTAAGTAGCTTTGAGTCTACACGAATCCAGCCATTCATTGATTCTGATCTTTATCATCTGGCACAAAATAGTTCAACAGATGTGTCTGCATTGCAGGAACTTGTGGACTATCTTCGCTCACATTCTCACAGTACAGTCTACGCTACTTCAATGTCTGCACCTGTTGCAGAACAGATCATCGCCTCCATGAAGTGCATCATGGGAGAAGATGGCACAACTCTTGGTAAGTTTCTATGGCATAATGGAAGGTGGAGCTTGCACCTGAAAGGCCATGTCTTGGTGGAGAAGATCTTTCATAGTGTATCATGAATTTCTGCCAAGTCTGGTTAATGACAATGAAATATAATATGCACTGGGGAAATGGTAGCCAAGTTGCATTAGTTAGACATGTTTGTATACTATGTGGGTTACTGTTGATATTCTCAACTTTATCTATGATGGGCCTAAATTTTATTTGCATTGTTTGTTTGCTACTGGTGGAGTTGGTACATGTACTTGCAAAGCTATACAGATGACAGCAACAACATGGCACAGGCTTTGACATCCTTTCTGCATCGAGGATACAGTAGCCTCCAGTCACTGTCAGACTGTTGCTCAGATGCAGTCCCTTGTGCTTGATCAACAGTAAGACACTACTATTGTTTTAGTGGCATTTATTTTGTAGTCATACAGCGCAAACCTTCAACCTACAATATCTATGCCAACCAAGTACTGACCATACTTTGGACCAGTGCATGGTCCAAAGCCACCTATGCCTTAGTGATTCAAATGTTTGCCCAGATGCTTAAATTTTGTAGGTCTCTTCCTCCACTTCCCCTGTAGGTGAAAAAATTCTTCTATGGATCTCCTCTAAATCTTATTCTTCACCTTCAACCAATACCCTTTAGTCTTGGACACCTCTAGGGCAGTTTCTTACTCTCTGCCCTATCTATGACCTTCATAATTTTGTACACAGTCTACAACAGAAGTATTGTAGGATATATGGTACATTGGTTGTAGTTAGCAACTTGGAGTTTGAAATCATCAGTGAGTGAAAAGTTTTTAATGTATTTTGTAGTATATTTTGTTTCCTAGAATTTTGGCTTACTAACTCCACATGCATCTTAAGATTTGATTGTTGCACTGGGGATGTTATGTTGATCCTTGAGAGCTGAAATCTGCTTGCTTCAGAGTTGTGCTCTAAGTCTCTGTTAATTTCAATACTCCAAGATCCTGATGTTTGAAACTAGCAGTCAACAGGATATGGAAGTAGTAGACTATGGTTGTTGCAGTGATTCCTGCTGAAATACCTTCCGGGGGAGAGCTTTCAGCATATAACCGTAAGATATCCTATAAGTATGTCAGGAACAAGAAGTGGCCAGAGAAAGTTCCCTTGGGGACCAAAAGGGTAATCTCTGTGTGGAGCTGGGGATGTGGGTGAACTCCTAAGTGAATACTTCTCACTGTATTTACCACAAAGGGCATGGATGATGGTTCAGGGAGGAGATAATCTGGAGCAGGTGAGTATTGAGATGTTATGGGATGCGTAATAGAACATAGGGTAGTGTAGCACTGGGACCTGCCTTTGACCCATGATGCTTGTAATCTCCTTGTTGTTGACTTTGTAGGATATGCCTTTCATCCAAAGCAGGAGTCAGTGCTCTCATGCCTCACAGATACAAATTTCCCACTGTGTGAAGAAGCAAAGATATGTAAAAAGATCAGTTGAAGTAGTGCATTTTCTTTTTCTCCTCTCCCCACCCTCACCATTTCTGTTTGCTACCTATTGCCCTGTAAAGAATCAAGACACCTTTGTACATTAAAAGGCCCAATAGAAATAATTTAATTTGAAAAGAAATGTTATCCTTTAATTATGATGTGTGCATGCTGCGAATAGGAAATGATTTGATATTTAAGGAGCTTGAGTGCTTGGAGTAGATAAGGATTTGTTTTCATCTTGTTCTAAGGTTACAGTGGAATTGTCTTTCTTAAAAAGGTTTAACTTAATTAAGTAACTTGGCTGCAGTTAAGTGGAAGGGAAGTATGTCAAGGTTCATGCTTTGTACAGTTTTTATAAACTGGGAAATCTAAAGAAATGGTGGATAAATAACATTGTAAATACTTCCTGTATTTGAAATCTTTACAGCATTTCAACAACTTGCTCTCTTTTAATCATGTCCTCTAGGTTACCTGTAGCATCTTCATCTTGGGATTGAGGATGACTTTCATCCACTGGGGTTCTGTGGGTACTTGGGTGATCAGTGAGGCTAAGATGGGAACCACAGTCTTCTCCAGATGCTGCAGGAGACCTATAATCTTAATTTCTCTAATTTAGTGGAAATGTTGATGCTGCTCCATGTATTTGAGAGCTTCACTATTAACTTTTGAAGTTTGGTAGCTGTCTGTGCAGTGTAAATTCAGGGTTACATTTTTGGCTTCCTTTTGTGCATCTCTCCCAATTACAGTTCTGTGTGGCAGTTCAGAATTTGTACCTGAATTATCACATTGGGAATCTGTGTACTTATGGATTGAAATCCTGAGATATGCAGTTTGTGTTAAGGTTGAGTATTGGTGTAAATGACCTTGATTTTTATTAGTTTAAAATAAAGTCATTCAGGTGGGAGTTGTGATGTTACCCACAGAGTACAATGAGGATTGGCACAATGCTCACAGCAATTTACAGGTTATGTTAATGACTTTGTTGTAGCGGTTGCTACCGCGGAATAAAACAAGACTCACTCGGAGGATTGCCAAACAGAACTGGTTTATTTTCCCGCCTTGTGCGGGCCCTTTAAGGGAGAAAAACTCCCGCCCAAAAAAACCGGCAATGACGTAAGTCCTACGTCATCAAGACTTTCCCGCGCGCGGGTTCTCCCCGTCGCTCGGAAAGACGAGGCCCGCCGCCATCTTGGGCCTCGTCGCTCCGACGCCGCGCGACCCGACTGCCGAGCCGGTTCGCCCGACTAGACGGTGAGTCGCCACACAACCCCCCCCCAGAACCGGCGAGACAGTCCCCAAGGTCCGTGGGCTGCGCCAGCTGCCGCTTAGGGGGGCGGCCTCTGCGTCGTGGCGTGGCAACCTCGACAGGCTGTTGCAGATCCAAATGGGCCGGTTTGAGGCGGTCCGCCGTGAAAACCTGTTCCCTGCCTCCAATGTCCAAAATAAAAGTGGATCCGTTATTCCGTATGACTCGGAACGGTCCCTCATATGGTCGTTGCAATGGCGCCCGAGGTGTGCCCCTGCGAACGAAAACAAACTTACAGTCCCGTAGTTCCTTGGGCTGGCAGGATGGGGCTTGACCGTGCCATGAGGTGGGAATCGGGGCCAAGGCGCCGAGCTTCTCGCGCAGTCTTTGTAGAACTGCTGGGGGTTGTTCCCCTTGGTCCTGAAGGGCAGGTATGAAATCCCCGGGGACAACTAGTGGCGCCCCGTATACAAGCTCAGCTGACGAAGTGCGGAGGTCTTCTTTGGGGGCAGTGTGTATGCCGAGCAGGACCCAAGGCAGCTCGTCAACCCAGTTAGGACCCTTCAGGCGGGCCATCAAGGCCGATTTTAGATGGCGGTGAAAACGTTCCACCAACCCGTTTGATTGAGGATGGTAGGCCGTGGTGGTGTGCAGCTGCGTCCCTAGCAGGTTCGCTAATGCAGCCCAGAGACTGGAAGTGAATTGGGTGCCTCTGTCTGAAGTGATGTGGGCCGGAATGCCAAAACGTGAGACCCAAGTTGTGAGCAGCGCTCGGGCGCAGGAATCAGTTGTGATGTCAGTCAGGGGGGTTGCCTCAGGCCACCTCGTGAACCAGTCCACGATGGTAAGGAGGTACCGGGCTCCTCTTGAAACCGGCAGAGGGCCCACGAGGTCGACGTGTATGTGGTCAAACCTCCTACGGGTAGGCTCGAACTGCTGTGGTGGGACCTTGGTGTGTCGCTGGATTTTTGACGTCTGGCAGTGCAGACAAGTCCTGGCCCACTCACTGACCTGTTTGCGCAGGCCATGCCAGACAAACTTGCTGGCGACCAGTCGGACAGTAGATCTGATGGATGGGTGCGCCAACCCATGTACCGAGTCAAAAACGCGTCTCCGCCAGGCTGCAGGGACAATAGGGCGGGGCTGACCAGTCGCAACGTCGCAAAGTAGGGTCCGCTGACCTGGACCAACCCAGAAATCTCGGAGCTGCAGACCCGAGACTGCGGTTCTGTAGCTGGGCAGTTCGTCGTCGGCTTGCTGTGCGTCAGCCAGGGCCGTGTAGTCGACACCCAAGGATAGGTTGTGGATGGTTGGTCTGGAAAGTGCATCAGCAACGACATTATCCTTTCCGGAGACATGTTGGATGTCAGTTGTGAACTCGGAAATGTAGGATAAATGTCTCTGCTGACGAGCTGACCAGGGATCGGAGACTTTGGAGAAGGCAAAGGACAGAGGCTTATGATCGGTGAAAGCGGTGAAAGGCCTGCCTTCTAGAAAGTATCGGAAATGCCGGACCGCCAGATACAGAGCTAGAAGTTCCCGATCAAAAGCGCTGTACTTCAGTTCGGGCGGTCTAAGGTGTTTGCTGAAAAATGCCAAGGGTTGCCAGCGGCCTTCGAGTAGCTGTTCCAGTACCCCACCCACCGCGGTGTTGGACGCGTCTACCATGAGGGCAGTCGGGACGTCAGTCCTAGGGTGTACCAGCATCGTGGCGTCTGCCAGGGCGTCTTTGGCCTTAACGAAAGCAGCCGCAGCCTCGTCAGTCCAGGTGATGTCCTTGCCCTTACCAGCCAGCAGCGAGAACAGAGGGCGCATGATACGGGCTGCTGCAGGGATGAAACGATGGTAAAAGTTGACCATCCCAAGGAATTCCTGTAGGCCTTTGACTGTGTCGGGGCGGGCAAAATGGCGGATAGCATCCAGCTTGGCGGGTAGGGGTGTTGCCCCGTCGCTGGTGATTTTGTGGCCAAGGATAAAGGTCCAGGTAAAACGGCTGCTGCCAAAGTGTAATTGAAGCGTACGGGTGCCGAAAGACCGTATCGTTGTACCGTTGGCGGCATTGAGTAGAGGACCTGGTGGCCTGTCACGAGTGTCGCGGCCTGTCGGGGGCAAAATACTGACCTCCGCTCCAGTATCAACGAGGAAATGCCGTCCAGATTTCTTGTCCTGAACGAAGAGGAGGCTCTGTCGGCGGCCAGCCGCCGTAGCCATCAGCGGCGGCTGGCCCTGGCGTTTCCCTGAAACTTGCAGGGTGGGCGGCATCGACGGGCCTCCGCACCCCACCACTGATGGTAGAAGCACAGCTGGTCACCCGTGTCGTCGTCTGCGTTCCTGGGGCGTGGCTGCTCGGTTGCTGGGGCCGGGCGAGGCAGGCGTTGGGCTCGCGGCCTGGTGATTTGACTGACGGACGAACCGCTCTCGCGCTTGGCCCTCCACAGGACATCTGCCCGGGCGGCCACCTCACGGGGGTTGCTGAAGTCGGCATCAGCTAACAACAAGTGGATGTCATCGGGGAGCTGTTCGAGGAAGGCCTGTTCGAACATCAGGCATGGCTTGTGTCCCTCGGCCAATGCCAGCATCTCATTCATTAGGGCGGATGGGGATCTGTCCCCCAGGCCATCCAGATGAAGCAGGCGGGCGGCGCGCTCACAACGGGAGAGGCCGAAGGTCCGGATCAAAAGATCTTTGAAAGCCGGGTACTTATCTTCCTCCGGAGGCGACTGGATGAAGTCTCCAACCTGGGCGGCTGTCTCCTGGTCCAGAGAGCTAACCACATGGTAGTACTTCGTGGAGTCGGAGGTGATCTGCCGAAGGTGGAATTGTGCTTCGGCCTGGTCAAACCAGACGCTGGGCCGAAGTGTCCAAAAGGTGGGCAGCTTGAGGGCCACTGCGTTGGCTGCTGCGCTGTCGTCCATTTCGCGGGTCCAAAAGCCGTTTGGACCGTCGGGGTCACCAATGTAGCGGTTGCTACCGCGGAATAAAACAAGACTCACTCGGAGGATTGCCAAACAGAACTGGTTTATTTTCCCGCCTTGTGCGGGCCCTTTAAGGGAGAAAAACTCCCGCCCAAAAAAACCGGCAATGACGTAAGTCCTACGTCATCAGGACTTTCCCGCGCGCGGGTTCTCCCCGTCGCTCGGAAAGACGAGGCCCGCCGCCATCTTGGGCCTCGTCGCTCCGACGCCGCGCGACCCGACTGCCGAGCCGGTTCGCCCGACTAGACGGTGAGTCGCCACATTGTGTTCAATTCTTTCATGTAATTTGGCTGGCATGGGTTTGGAAAATGAGTTGTCAAGGCATTCAGACAGCTTGAGGGTGAACAGGTGGCAGAGTGAGTATAATGTGAGAAAATTAGATTATTTGGTAGGAACATTAGCAAAACTATCTATTTAAATAGTGAAGCTAATGTTGGTTTTCAGAAGGATCTGGAAGAGCTAGTACACAATGCAGAAAATTGACATGCAAAAGCAGTTGGGAAGATGTGTTGCCCTTTACTACAAGGGGTCTGGAGCACAAGGGTAAGAAGTCTTGCTTCTTCATTTATAGATTTTAGTAAGACAACACCTGGAGTAATGTGTATGGTTTTGGTGTCCATACCCAAGGGACTGATGGTTGTGCATTCTGAATTAGGTTGCATGATTTTTGGGACGATCGTGTTGAACCATAGGGAGGGAGCGGGAATAGCCGATACTTGGGGTATTCAGATGAAAGTTGATGTCATTGAAATATACAATATTCTGAAATAGGATGACAGTA